>NC_136272.1:31405903-31498403 GCF_964187855.1 Myxine glutinosa
TCTCGGGCTGAACTTGCTGGGGCGGCCTGCCTGAACAAGTTGGCAGTTGTTTGTAATCTTCTCCACGTGTGGATGATCTTCCGGACTGTCGAATGATTTTTTCAAATTGTTTGGAGATCTTTTAAAATCCCTTCCCAGACTCGTAGGCATCTATAACCTTCTTTGTGAAGGCCTCAGAGAGCTCTTTTGGTCTCGGCATGGTGACGCCGCACACTTCAACAACAAAGAGCAAACCAAACTAAATGTCTGAGGTTTAAATAAGACAGGTTCCTCCAAGATCCTCTCTAATGATGTTCTAATCATTTGCACCTGAGCTGGTGCACCTGATTCTAATTTTAGGTATTTGAAGTAGTGATAAATGTCGGGGTGTACTTACTTTTTCCACATGCGAAATTTGCATTTATGTTTATTTAAATTATGGAATGGTCTACAAAATGTAAATGTTTCATGATATCTGTTATATTATATCACCTTTATCAATCAATATTGTTGAAATGAAGATCGAATAGCTGTATGTTGAAATATGTTGAAAAAGTCAAAACTTTACATGGGGTGTACTTACTTTTTCACGCGACTGTACATAGATTTATATATATATATATATATATATATATATATATATATATATATATATATATATATATATTTATATATTTATATATATATTTATATATTTATATATATATTTATATATATATATATATTTATATATATATATATTTATATATATATATATATATTTATATATATATATATTTATATATATATATATTTATATATATATATATATATTTATATATATATATATATTTATATATATTTATATATATATATATATATTTATATATATACAGTGGTACCTCGGCTTACGAGTTTAATCCGTTCCGTGACGGAGCTCGTAAGCCAAATCGCTCGTAAGTCAAAGCAAATTTTCCCATTCAAATGCATTGAAATGCTATTAATCCGTTCCAGCCTCAAAAAAAAAACACCAATTTTTTTTGTTAGGTGCTTTTAAATAACAAAAATGTACTTTATAAATAACAAATAATGTATAAACAAGCACGACCTCGTATATACTGTACATAATACAAGAGAATGTAAAGAAATAAACTGGTTTTATTAAGCAGAGGAGAAGAGCATGCCAGGTGAGGTGTGCGTGTTGTCGACTTGGCGAGGCAGTACGATCGTACTCCTTCTACGATATGTACGATTTTGAAGCAGAAGGAGTCCATAAAGGCTATAACGCCAGCCAAGGGCGTTACGATTATTTCAAAGCTCCGGACCTCTATCCATGAAGATATGGAGAAGTTGTTGTTTGTGTGGTTGAAGGAGAAGCAGCTCGCAGGAGATACCGTGACCGAGAGCATCATGTGTTTGAAAAGATTGAAACTCGGATATCGAGCACGGACCACGAGGTGTTTTTTCTTTTTTCTTAATCTCGGTTTCAGTGAACTTTTGCTCTGTGCTCACGTGTACTGTACCTGTACCTGTAATGGTACGTCAGAGGATGGCACCTGTTGTCATCATATTAAGTGCAAGATGTTCTGCATCGTAAGTTGGTACACCGTGGTCTTTCGGCGGTGTTTAAGCCGGCCGTCTTGGCTTCTGTCACCATTGGCATTGAGTCTTTCGATGTAGGTAGGTCGTTGTGTGCCGGTGCCTTGGCCGAATTCCTTCATTGCTGCATTGTTAGCTCACCTGGTTTTTTATACCACATCTTTGGTTATCGGACCAGCGAATGACGTCATCTCCTCCAAAGTATGGCTTATTCTCACTTGTCTTGGACGATCTTCTACTTCTAGCCTTCCACCGTGCATTTGGTGTCCACTGTACTTACTGTACAGTGCCTGGTAAAATTGATGTAATGGGTTTTTGACCGTCAACGCCATGAACCGTCATGAACCGTCATGAACCGTCATGAACCGTCATGAACCGTCATGAACCGTCATGAACCGTCATGAACCGTCATGAACCGTCAACCGCCATGAACCGCCATGAACCGTCAACGCCATGAACCGCTAACACTCAAAAGCCCATTTATCGCGCCTTATAAAGCAAAACGCAAACCGAAAGCCATGCCTCTCAAGCGAGGCGTGCTTCCGTGGTCACGTGATCCACAGGTGTAGCTCATTATACCCGCACGCGCGACACGCTTTGGCGGTCACGTGACCAGCCACTCTGGAGGCGGGGATCCCCGCCGATGACGTCACCGGCTGGAGCAAGGAGATTCCTCGCTCATGTATTTCGACGATTGCGTGTTTTATATCCAAGCAGAGATGCTTTCACGGCAAGATAACCGCGTGACCGGAACCGGAAGCCACAACCGGAAAATTCAAAAAAATAAATTTTTTGAGCTCGTACATCGGATCTCGGCTCGTATCCCAAAGCAACAAACCGCCCGAGCGACGGCTCGTATCCCGAAAAACTCGTACGTTGGGGCACTCGTAAGCCGAGGTACCACTGTATATATATATTTATATATATATATATATATTTATATATATATATATATATTTATATATATATATATATATATATATATATATATATATATATATATATATATACAACCAATATATGTACACACACACATGCACATCCATAAATGGTAATGATGATGATGATGATGTTATGGTAATGTGCATTATTGGCTATTCCATTTTCCCAATGATTTTTGTTGGCCCGTCGTATCTTGTCCACTGGCTGCCAAAAAGGCTTATGACGTGTAAATGTACATCGTAAGTCACTTTTTGAAATTTCCCTTGTTCAGCTTTAAAGTCAGACGGATAATTTTCCTTTCACCGTTCAACTGACGTCTGCTGCTTGTATAATTTGTTTTTGCAACTTGTTCCAGTAGTTGTTCTTTTTTGCATGTCAATTCAACAATGGTGTTTGAAGGAATGCACCTTCATTTCAGTTTTCTTTGGTATACAACAACAACAAGGTATATACCAGTGAAAATAGAGCATTTGTCTTTGTCTCATATATGAACTCGGAGATGTGAGTTTTCAAGACCCTGGTGTACTTGCTCTTTCTCTATCTTCACATTCGAGCCTGATTGTGAAAGTCCATAAATTTTTTCTTGATCAGCATGTACAAATCTCATGCCGTGTGCCACGACAGTTAAAACTTTAACTGAGTATATTTTCATCCTTCGCAGTTGTCTAAACTGTAATGTCAAATAAGATATGAGCTTGCATCTCTGCTTGGTTTGCCTGTACACCCTCGATAAAGCTACACAATGATCCCTACAATCCACCCATGGGGTCAGAGGCCTCCTGATGCCCTGCTTCTGTCATCCCTCCCCACTTCTTCCACCCTCGTTTGTTGGTCCTTCTGAATATCGTCATTCACCACAAAGGGTAGAGGCCTGCCTTGTTAAACACTGATTTCATTGAAAACTCTTTGCTTGCAAACTCTTGAACACTGTCGTGCCGTATTGAACTCCAAAATATGCTTGGGCTCTCTCACGTGTCTGGTGCAACTGCTTCCAACCAACCTCGACGGATACCGTAGGCCCTTTGGCCATCCTATTATCGCGAAACTATAACTACGCTACATTTCCACACATTTCATGCTTGGATTGAGCATTTGAGGAAATTGCAGCTGTGCAGTCGCAATTTGTAACCAAATATAGGTACCGTACTTTCCACTCGAGCTTTGATACAGCCATGCTCTGGACGAATTATGCACCTGTGAGGTTGCCGAATACATCCAATTGCTTTTTTCGTTTCTCCGAAACCTTTGAATACCTCAAAAAACTAACTTGGTCAAAAGAGACATTCTTGCATGGTTAGTTTGTGCCATTAAACAGGTGGGGACATGGTTCAACTCTGGTTTACAAACGCAAATGATGAAGCTGTTTGGGCCTGTATGCAAGCTGGTGTATTTTTAGAAACCTTTGAAGGTTGTGGGGGTTTTTTTTCTTTTTCTTTGCTGGGTTCCTTGGTTGACAGACGGCCTTCAAGTTTATGGGCATTGCCTCTGGGCTGTGGATTTAAGCCGAGTTTGAACAATGACTGCTCTTGCATAAAAGCCTCCATTAAGGTGGGCAGAGAGAATGTGGGGAGAGGAGGTGGTGGAGGAGGTAGTGGGGAGAGAGGAAGGAAGAAGTGATGGGGAGGGAAGAAGTGGTGGGTAGAGGAGGAGGAGGAGGAGGAGGAGGGTGGTGGGGGAGGGAGAAGGAGGTTAGAGGAGAGGGAAAGAGGTGGAGGTGAGGGGTTGTATCTCGGCTTTTGGTGAAGGGAAACTTGATAAAATGTAACGCTGATAAAGGGGAGGAACAAGCAAATACTGCAGCACCATGCAGTTCCTAGTGGAAATTGTTTAATCCGGAGGGTTTCCAACAAGATGGTGATCCAAAACACACTTACAATATAGTAAAACAGTATTTGGAGAACAGCATTACAGCTGGTGTGCTGCAATTGTTGGAATTGCCACCCCAGAATCTGGACATGAGTCTCATCGAGGCCATATTGGATTACTTGGAAACGGAGAAGAACAAGAAGAACCCAACTTACCCGACAGAACTGTTGAATGTACTACAGGATATTTGGCATGATCATATCAGGCGTTTACAGGAAGCATGGGTAAAAGAGTGATGGCACTCAAGGCAAAGAGTGGACACACCAACTGTTGACCGATACAACAAAGTGACACTGTTCTTTTTATTTAATGAAACAGTTTGTTCCGCGTGTATTTATAAAGGCTGTTAATTTGCAATAACAAACGTGATTGTTATCACTGATAAATTTGATGAATTTACCTTAAAATGTGAATATCATTGGAATAACCGAAACTTTTTTTCTGTGTGTGCATGTCACGCACACACACACACACACACACACACACACACACACACACACACACACACACACACACACACACACACACACACACACACACACACACACACACACACACACACATGCGCACATGTACAGTTGTACACGTATACACGTGCACACATACATATATTGTGTTACGTATTACCTCCCCAAACCCCGGTTACGGTGCATCTCAGAGTCTGGAGCGGGAACACTGCAGAAAGATTTGTTATTTTGCATGTTCTATTAAACCATGGTAAAACCACATCAATGCAATTGTAGAACAAAACAACTAATTGTATAAATATCTCTCACATACACAACAAGAAAAAGAGCAATCAGAGATTGCAAACCCTCGCCAGGATGTATTTTCAGTGGTTTTTCAGGCTTTTGTGTTAAAACAAATATGGCGGCCGAACCACGTGACCAATGACGTCATCATTTTTTTTTTTCTAAACGAATTTATTCCTAGATTATGCTCAGGAAATTTCATCTTCATCGGATGAAGTTTTGTACTTGTCGAATTATGACGTCATAATGGAGGCACCTGTGATATCATAATTAACATATTTTATTCTCCATGGAGAGTTCTTTACAATGAGCCATGTCTCAATTTTTTCTATTCGGTGCTTTTGGAGACATGGAGGTGCAAAGTTTTTCGGTTTTTCCAAGATGGCGGCCGAACCACGTGAGCTATGACGTCATAATTATCATTAAAAAATTATACAGGTGGAGTTGCACCTATGGTGAAAATTTCCTGTCAATCGGACCAACGGTTGCAGAGAAAATCATATTTATTCTGTGTGGACAAACAGACAAACAGACAAACAAACGGACTCAAATGCAATACCCTCTCCTCTGGCAAGGGTAATAATAACACGATGAAAGAAAGTACAATGAAAATATTACTTGTATCAAATGAACAATACATATGATGGCACCATCATTCCCCAATGCTCTCAAAGCAATTAACTCACGATACGCCAAACGTGAATGGAATGTAACAATCCCCAAAATCTGTGTACTAATCCTCACGCGGTGGAGGTCGAAATCTTGTAGAATGGCAAAACAACAGGCTGTGGTGCAGTTTGGCACAGCAATTGGCGCAGCTGTGGATGAGGAGTTACGAGGTGAGAGGTCGATATGGGAATTCAGCCGATATGGAAACCAACGGCAATCCCCACGGTGAGGTCGATATGGGAATCCCAATGGCAAAACAAGATGCACCAAACTGACAGCCTCTTCGAGGACAAAATGGTGTATCGGCCTGTCATGGAGGCGCTTGCTCCCTCCAACAATAACTCGCACTTGGTGATAAAACCTGAGATGCAGGTTGAATTGCAATCGCAATATATGACGGTCGCGGGCAATCCCTTTCATGGGAAGCCTCAACTCCTTCGCGACCAATATAAAAAAAGTCCGCTCGCAGCCTCGATGCAACTTTACGGCTGTGTCTCCCTCATGGCCGTCTCGATCTCTGCCCAGCTCCTCCTCTTCCTCTTCCGGTTCCTTTGCCACGTTTTCCTTTTTCCTTCACAAACATTAATTTACCTTTTACTAAAGTCATCTCCATTTCACACAAAAATCTTAACAACAATATTACCTGAAACTAAAAATCCTTCAAGTATATAATAACAACAAAGGCGGAAGTGATGGATCCGAAACAATTGTGTGTGTATTTCTGACGAACTTTACTCCTGGCAAGCTGTTTTACGGAACTTGCTGGAACTTGTTATGTGATGCCTTTGAACTGGCTCTTTGCAATAAATGTTGTGCATTGTACCTGCTCGAGCTAAGGGATACAAAGCCAAAACTTTATTTTCATTGAAATTTCAAAATACAGTATATCAAATACACCATTGTCTTTGCTTAGAGCCCTGAAATGTTGAGTCTTGTAAGTTTTACTGTTTTGTTTATAAAAATAATTGTGTGAGAAATCATTCAAGTGAAGAGACTTTTGAGTGATAGCCACTCGTATTCTATCTTTCCATCAACTTTTGAACAGCCTGGGACATGTCACCATTAAATAGACAAACAAACAAGTTGCTGCCAAGCATTGGGCCAACTCTTGATGTGCTTGCTGTGGTTTGTTACCTCCACCACCAAAGGTGTATGGAGGTTATGTTTTCACCCCTGTCTGTTTGTTTGTCTGTCTGTTTGTTTGTTTGTTTGTTTGTCTCTTTGTCTGTGAACAAGGTATCTCAAAAAGTTGTTGACAGATTTGGACGAGATTTGGCGGAGAGGTTGGGTATGTGACAAGGACGAAATGATTAGATTTTGATGAAGACCCGGATTCGAATCCGGCTAGTAGAATTTCTTAAGTGATTCTTCACTATCGAGTGATAGGGCCAAAAACGATACATAGCAGGATATCTCAAAAGTTAATGGACGGATTTGGACGAAATTTGGTGGGCAGGTTGTGTATGTGAAAAGGACAAATCGATTCGATTTTGGTGAAGATCTGAATGTGGATTCGGATACGAGAATTTTTTAATTTCGAAGTGATTCTTTACCATTGAGAGATCGGGTGAAAAGCGATATATAACACGATATTTAAAAAAAGTTATGGACGAGTTATGACTAAACTTGGTGGACGAGTTGGTTAGGTGACAATAACAAGCCGATTATATTTTGGCTCAGGTCTGAATCCAGATCCCGGTTTATCAGTGGGATACAAAACATAAAATGTTCAACTGGCGGGTGGTATGCGCTCTACCGAGTGCCGTTCTCGTTGTTGTCTTTTTTTGTTTCCATAATTTTGAACCCGGTTCTTCTGCCATCGGTGCACCAACGTTGGCTGTGTGGTTGCACTTCATGCTCATTCCGAAAGGGTCCGAAAGGGTTTGCATTTCTTGCAAACCTGGGGTGAATTTGCTATTTTGAAGGCATATTTTTACACCAACTGGTTATTATTTAAATACTTTTGCTCCTACATAACAATGCTAAGCTCGATACCATGGTGTCTTCCCCACTGCCTGCCCCCCGACCTTCAACCCCCAAAGGGCCCTGTGGATGCTTATTACTTCACATAACAGCTCGTTTTACAATTTTGATGACCGAGTCATTGTGGCATGTTTTGTTGTGAGTGGCTGTTATTTTTCGATGCCGTTGGGTGGATGTGGTTCTCAGGGTACCATATTCGTGGGGGAACAATGTGCTATTGTGCTCCATTCATTCTGGTATTGAAATGGTTGCCGAAGCCAGAAGTTTCCCGTTACCGACTTTTCTCTCATTTATTTCCTTTTTTTGTGTGATTGCCGAATGAAAATATGCAGAAAACCTCCACAGGTTCACTTTTTCAAGTGAATCGACATTTTGTAATGCACAGAAACCATAGCCATTCAAGTCACTAGCTTTAATCTTGTCCTCATTTTATATTTCCGAATTATCTTATTTAATTTGGGAGAATTATTGTTTTAGTGGGAGAAAAATTAACAGTATTGGATAAGGCTTAATCATATTGTCAGATGACATTGCTTAAACTGTTTTGGTGAAATTTATCCACTTTCACCAAAAGGGTGAATTGGCATTAAACTTTTGATTGTACCTTGAATTAAGGTGTTTGTATGTAACTCATTACCTAATGCTTGTGCACTGCTTTGTCACCTCCAACTTTTAATTTTTTTCTTTTTTCTTTTTAACTGAGAGGCTCTCTCCTATCCTGTGAACCCACTTCCTAGGTGGTGCAGCCAGCCATGAGCACGAGCCCTTGGATCTGATAGCTCAGCGCCAGTGTGCTACTGGTAAGCCTTTGATGGCTACAAAACTGGCATGACACCATTGATGCAATATATGGGGTATCATGATGTTTAGATTTGCTTTGTTCTTATTAAGATACTGAGTAGTCCTTTAATACCATGCAGTCATATCCGTATGCCGTTGCTACCACTAATGCACGCATGCAGAGAGGCACACACTCACGCACAAATGTGGAGAGAGGCGTACACACGCGGAGAGGAGCACATGTGTGCACACACGTGGAGAGACTCAAACCTTTGTCTCCCCTCCCTCTCCCCCAACCCCCACCCCCCACCTACACTCCCACACCCATCCCTTTGTATTTTTCACTGTTAAATGTGCTTATTTCTCATTTATTTACTTCATGAATACCGTTTTCCCCCTTCCTCTTCACCGGCCTCGCCAATAACTGCTATTGAGCCGCAAGGAGTATACTTTTCCTTTGAACCAGGCCAATCAGCGGTGTGTTTGACCCAGGAGATCAATGGGCCCAACTGATGACCACTCAAGGGATGGTTTTGAACTCTGTTTTGTGGGAGAAACAGCATTTTAAGCCAGGAACCTCTCGAGTGAGGTCTAATGTAAAAAGTCATGTCTCCTTCAACTGCTCCTCGTAGCGTAGTCTAACTAATGCCCGAATACATTTAGTAGCTCTATTGTCTATACTCTATACTATACCCTCTTTATGGCAGCTATGTCCATCCTCAGATGTGATGACCAAAACTTACCACAGTATTTGAGATGAGGCCTCACAAAATGTCGTTAAAACATTAATCACAAATAAAAGCAGAGTCAGGAACTCTACAACTATTAGAAAGTTTTAACATGACATCATGAGAGATGTCTGGGATTATTTGGACAAGAAAAATGAAAAACGGCCAAAATCAAAAGACGAAGTATGGGAGACATTTAAGAATGCATGGCACATTCTCCCAATGGAATTTCTGCAGAAGGCATTACAAAATGGATATTTCTTTGCATGAAAATGGTGGCCACACCAAGATACTGAAATTTCATGCATTAATATTGTTAAATACAATTGGCTTTTGTTTATTGAACAAAACGTGATCATTATTATAACACCTTTTATTTATCAAAATGTACCAACGTGACAATTCGCAATTTGGGGCAGCAAGATGGTGGCATTCATTTGGCGAAATGGGTAGTTTTTTGCCCTTTGAACTACCTAAATCAACTTGGGTAAAGTCAAAACTATCAATCTCACAAGCGAGAGCCACCATGAAACCTACGAGGCCACAGAAGGTAGTGTGGACAGTGCCGAAGGAAAATGGTCCACAAAGCCGATCCCTTTGCGTATTAATATCGGGGGTTTCACATCTTAGTCCTTTGGATTCGTTCTACTTATTTAAATTTGGATTATAAATACGTCATACCCTGGGCAAATAAATTTCTCTTCATGATTTAATTGTGAAGTTGTTACAAGTGACGTTACAAAGTTACAAATAATCTTTTGTAACTGAGAAAGTAAGTTACAAGTGACGGGGTAGAAGGTTAATGCGGAGCTAGTATTGTCAGTCTTTTTAATATCAGTTATAACTGATAAGTTTCTAAAAGAGTTTAATTTTGTCAAGTTGTCATTTCAATCCCTTTTGAGCTGAGAGCCAATAGGAGCAGAGCAGAGTTCTCGATAATTGAAGTGCTACATCTTGCTGCACTGTGGGTCTAATCAAACCCCTCATATGTAAATCGCACTTCCTGACGTCTTCCTTTTTTGGTTCACGAGTTATCAAGTGACCACTATATTCGTCATGTGTGTGCGTCTGTCTGTATGTGTGTCTGTGTGTCTGTCTGTCCACAGCATAACTACCCAATGATATCATCCGATCTTGATGAAACTTGGGTGGGAGGTTGATATCATGATCTAGTTGTGTCCTGCCTAGAGTGGGCGTATTGTGCCCATTGTGGGCGGAGCGACGCCCAAAAAAGATGTCTTTTTAGGGGGTAATCGAGTTAAAGCTACATCTTCTCCGAGGGGTTTGGTGGAATCTGACAGGGGTTTCGGTATTTGGTTAGGCCAATGTCATGTGTCTAGCCCCACGGAGCTCGAGTTTTTTTTTTTTTCATTTCATTTTTCACTGAATTTTCGGTATAGTTTAGCTAACTAACCTCATAACTGATTGCACATTATTTTCTATCTCATTTCAAGGTCAGTAACCTTTGTTTTGACATTTCCGGGCCTGGCCTGGCCTGTCCGGGCCTGTTTCGGTTATAGTCCGTACTTTGTCATTGAATACCGCTCGCTCGTGAACCATCGTCGTCTCCTGACTTTTTTTCTTTTTTAAAATCTAAAACCTCCTCACTTTTTGGGAGAGGCATTTGTACACAGTTCATGTGCAGTCTTTCGAGCTCTTCCACGCACGAACCCTGAACTACTTAGCTCCAATTGCCTCTTTCGGTCCCCTTAAATATCCTTCATCCCAGCACTTTTCTTAGGTGCAGGTTATTCATTCTTTATCATACGTGCTGTAATTATAGCCAATGATGCACAAGTTCGAAGCTTTTGGGCATGATGAGCCGTCAGAGCCATCGCACAACAACCACACACATGCCAGAGTGAAACTGAAGGATATAACCAAACAGTGTTGGCGTGAAGGCCCGTCCAAGTTCCAGCTTACTTTCTCCATCAGGATTGACGGTCTCATGGAGGAAGCTGGAGGTCGTTCCTCAAATTATTGTGAAATTTTCTGCTGCTGTACCTCCTAGTTTTCTCTCCACCATCGGCTATTCCTGTGCATCAATTGACTATACGGGCTGTCATGGAGCTGTCAAAAAGAAGATTCCGATTTGTGTACGTTCTTTAACTCGATTATGGTTTGCGTTTTATAAACATTTGATTGTTTGTTTTAAAGCTTTGATTTCCTTGTGTTTAGCTGCGGTGCAGCTTTTTCAACTTATTGATGCTGGTTTGATATTAGCCTTTGGAGCAGAATGCCAAATATATCCAATGAGCTTCGAGATCTCTCGGGTTGGTGTCGTGCAAAATTTGGCCCATCTGGCGTTCTTTTAATAGGCTTTCCTTTTAAAGTACCTGACCTGCCGTCCAAATCAAATCTCCAGTCAGGCTTGGAGCACATGACTGGCTGCTATAAACAGAGTGCCTGGCAGGGCTACCGAAAAGTATATAACGCAAGCCGAAAATAGCCTGTGGTAAAAATACATACATAGAGGGCCCCTCCTCTTCACCCCCCCCTCCCCCCAGTCGTTCTTCCCCCTGCCCCCTTCCACATCACATGTTTCACTTGCTGTTCTGAGTACGTTGTGTACATCACCTGCTGTTCTGAGTTTGGGGACTTGAGGCGAGGGTGGATGTCCTTCTGGAGGGGTGTGCTCTGTTGTTTTTTTTTATATTTTTTGTATAATAGAAACTTTCATCTACTGGGTGTTTTGCCTCTTTTGAGGCTGAAGGAAGAAATGAGCCAGTAGGACGGTCTCTAAAAGGAAATCGTTCATCCTTGTCGAACGTGTCCAGTCTAGCAATACGAGTCTCCTTACAAGGAATTTCAATGCGGGAGGAGTCCATTCAGCCCATCAAGCCTGCCGTATGATTGCCAACGTATGGTTGTTTGTCCGTGCTCTATCCTTTTTAAATGCCGAGCATAAATCGAGGAAGCCGCACGTACCATTTTTGGAGTCTTTGGTATGACTTGGCCAGGGTACGAAACACCGACCTCCCAGACTAAGAGCCACCACCAACCATTATACCACCGAGTCTGGTTAAAGGTTCCCTGTCGGATGAAAAACTTCACCTTGTATGACCTACCAGGAAGTTTTTTGCCAAATATTTTTGAAGGAGTTTTGCATCAGTTTGTCATGGTCCTGCCTTTGTTCATGCCAGAACATCTCTGCGTGAAACAGGAGAGTGTAGCACAAGCTAATGCCATTTCTTATTTCTGTGTATAAAATTGTATAGTCTGTTGCAAAAATTAACCTGGGAGTGCACCATGGCAATGTTGGGCCAAATGGCTTGAGTGCCCTGATTGAGGTCAGTTTCTCCTCCATCTCATTGTCATTTTTACGCCTCAGCTGACGAAGTTCCCGGAGGCATTATTTTTTTGAGTTGTCCGTCCGTGGTATGTTTTTGTTACCTCGCAACTTAAGAATGGCTGAAGGGATCCAAGTCAAACATGGTACAAGTATGTATAATGATGCAAAGATAAACAGATTCGATTTTGGCATCGAGGTCAAAGGTCAGAGGTCGTGTCAGGTCAGAGTGATGCTGGAGAACAGCTGAAGGTATTTCAATCAAACTTGGTACAAGCATGTAAAATGATGTAATAATGTGGGTGGAATCATATGGTTGATGTCACAGAGTGCCTTTCTGGTTTCCTTCTGATTTTGACAAAAACACACACAGAGAATTTCCTTGTACCGCAATTTCCATCTGACCCTGGATACCCGCAGCACTTTTGTAAAATGTGATGGAGCTTAGTCCAGGGGTGTGGAATTATTGTCGGACCCCACTACTATTCGTGGTTCTGCTATTTGCGGGTTCCGCGTATTAGTCAGGTTCACTATGTCAATAAATTATATTTCGTTCAAAATCATGGTAGATTAGCAAACCTATACAGTTTTGGAAAGGTTCAAGCATAAGGAAACTAAAAATCAATGTTTACATTTGGAGAGATACCTGTATGGTGGCCATTTTGGATTTTCAAAATGGCCACTGTAAAATACATATTTTGTTCTATTTCTGCCTCTAATTACCCTAAAAACTTTTAAAAATATACTAAACCTATATTTTCAGGGACAAGGAATCCAATGAAAGTATCAAATTAGTGCTATGGGGAATGGTAAGACACGAATCAAAGGTTTTGAATTGCAAAATACTGTCTTTATATTCGCGATAAGTTGCATAATCAAATACATGTTATCATTTTGTACAGGCAGTTAATAACATCAAAATGTGTCACAATAATTCATATCACCAAACATACACAGGCAGTCAGCAAAATCATATATACACATGCAGTCAGTATAACTTCACATCTACACAGGCAGTCGATGACAAAATATACACAGGCAGTCAATGGCATCAAACATACACGATTAGAGAATATGCCATTTAGAGTTCGTCATCACTGTCCTGTGTGTCGTATCCGACAATATAGTCCGCATCGTTTTCACAGTCCGTTCCACACAAGCAAATGCCGGTCAAATTGATTGGCAAATCGAATTGGTCGAATGGTCGATCGAATCGAATTCGATGAATAGAATAGAATCGAATCGATCGAATTGGTCGAATGGTCGAATGGTCGATCGAAGCGATTGGTTGAATGGTCGAATTTGTCGAATGGAATTGGTCGGAATTGGCAAATGTAAACATTGATTTTCAGATTTTCCATGTAATAACGTTTCCAAAAATGTATAGGTTTGCTAATCTACCATGATTTTGAACGAAAAAACATAGTGAACCTGACTATATTCGTGGGTGATAAAATGCAACCTGTTTCTCTATTCGCGGAAAAGTGTCCCGCAAATTTGCGGGGTTTTTTCTATTCTCGGCCGTGTTCCGCAAAATCGCTATTTTTTTCCTTTTCCCTATTTGTGGCCGCGATCCGCAAATTCGCATGTCCCCCCCCCCCCCCTATTTGTGGGTGTGTTCCGCGAATTTGAGGGTTTTCAGGGGCGCAAAAAAAATAAATTCACGAGCCTTTAGTTTCACATACAGTATTTAGAAAACCTTCACAGATTATCCTCGCCATCCGTGGATTATACCACGCCATTCACGGATTTTGCCTATCTATTTACGGATTTTTGTGACTCGGAAATCTATCCCCGCCTTTTTCCATTGAAAAAATGCGCCGCTATTTGCGGGTTTTGCTATTCGCGGGTCATGCTCTGCGCGGGTTTCGCTATTCGCGGATTTTCCAGGAACGTATCCCCCGCGAATAGTGGGGTCCAAGGGTATATAGAAATCAAAAGAAAAATTTCCGCACTGAAACACATACACACACGTACATACACACACGTACATACACACACATACATACACACACGTGCACACACACACCAACACACAAACACGCACATATATGTACACACCAACATCATACACACAAACACACACACAAACACACACACCAACACACACACACACACAGACACACACCAAGAACACACACACACCATGAGCACACACACACACCAACAACACACACACACACACACATCAACACAAACACATCTCTCTTATCGTTATATATACAGTATATATATATATATATATATATATATATATATATATATATATATATATATATATCTCGCATGTGGACCAAAGACATTTGTAAACAAGTCTATTTACAAGGACATACCTTACTAGACAATGGCCAATCATGGATGGTATCTGTGTATTCTACCTCTTGAGGCCGGTTCAAATCGAAACAATAACAGGCCAACTCTATTCTTTAATCTAAGTTTGGCTTTGTCTGCACAGTGGTGGTACACAGCTGTGTGCTGTGTTGTGTCTAATGAAAGGAAGGCTGTCTTCATTCTTTTCCTATGTAGTTTCATCAGTCCGATAGAAGTAACACTAATTTGTGTTGAGACCAACTGGTGGTGGGGAGTTTGTCCCAAGTATGTGCAGATGTGATTAATGACTTGGATCCCTTGCACTTTCGACCTGGATTCTGAACGTCATTATGCATGTAGATTGTGGCGGGTGTGGGTGTAGAGGATGGGGGTTATCTCATGCAAGAAGTGTAAACACAAGAGGGTCTTGGGGCATTTGTCCACACTGTGCTCAGCCGGCATTTTTGAGAGGTCGCAGGAGTGTTCAATGCCTGCCAGCGTTCCCATTGAGGACAGGCCAGCAACCATAACCTCCAGCTGTGTCGAAGCACATTCCGAAGCCTGCGGGTGAGTTGCCAAAGAGGGGTCGTCGCAAATGGATCGCCCAAGACGTCCGCTCCTTTCAACATCGACCACGGTATCATTGTTGCACCGGGCATTTTTTTGTTGTTGTTGTTCATTTTGCAGAAAGTTTTAAACACTTTTCTTCCTTATGTGCAATTTCATTGATTTTACTTTTCACTTTGTAAATGAACACGATGGGTTTTTTTTTTCAGTTGCATGTCTAAGTTGTGAATTCAACAATGGTGTGGTTTGTTCGGTTCCCAAATTCGCTCGGTGGACTGTATCTCGGCATTTTGATCCACAAATTGTAAGTTGTAAGTCGATGGCAAACCACCCAGTGTATTAATTGTCAAGTACCTGCTGTCAGGTAAAGTACCCTCCCCCCCCCCTCCCCACTTCCCTACCCTTTTGAAATCCCAATAATTACCAATACTTTTGAACATCTTCGCATCCATATAGAGCGTTAACTTAACTTGCATTATATATATATATATATATATATATACTACCATTGGACCTCCATTACATATACAGCCCTCTGGGCGGAAGTGCCCTTCTCGGCCCACCCTCGGTGAGTGATATTTCCACAAAGTGATACTTTCTTCTGGAACACACTGTACACTTGAAAAAAAAAAATGGATATAATACAGTCATATTTGGCCTTGCTGGATACCACTAAAGTTTTGTGTTATAAAATGCAAAAATGTTGAATTTACACATAGTGATCATTTTTTCTGGTACACATTGTACACATGAAAAAAAATTTTGGGACATACTATAACCATATTTGGCATTGCTGGGCCATGCAGTAAAGTGGCTGTGATATAATACGGCAAGTGATCAATTTTTAGAAATAACCTCATAGGTGGGTCTCGGTGTCAGGCCATCCATCCATACGTCAGTTTATATTTGACTAAAACATCTCACAAACGACCGTAGGTGATTGATATGGACCAAATTTGTTAAGATGCATCAGATAGCAAGGCCTCATGCGGTTGTGCTCCCCATCTGGATGTGTCCCCTTTAAAGGGGAGAAAAAGGGGGGTTTGCACCAAATATTGGTACGTCTTTCCAATATCTTCTTAGAATACCACAACTGGATCCAGATCAAACTGGGCATGCGGCATCATGACCATACCCTCACCTTAGGTTGTGCTCCTCATGGTCATATCTTCCCCAGAAGGGTGATCATGGGCCCCTTCCCCGAATCCCTCATTTTCGCTAAAACATCTTCTCCACAATTACCTGAGTGATACAGACCAAATTCAGTACAATGCATCAGGACAGTAAGGTCTCCTGGGGTTGTGCTCCCAATCCAGATCCGCCCATTTAAAGGGGGTAAAAGGAACGTTTTGTCGCAAATATTGGTATTTAATTCAAAAATCTTCTTCTCAGAAACCGATAACCAGATCCACACCAAACTGGGCATGCAGCATCGTGACCAATGTCAACCTTAAGTTGTGCTCCCCATGGCCATATCCCTGGAAAGGGGGCAACGGGCTCCCTACCCTAATCACTCATGTTCACTAAAACATATTTTCCTCCTAAACTACATGACTGATATGTACCAAATTTGGTACAATACATCAGAACATTAAGGTCTCTTGGGGTTGTGCTCCTGGCCAGATCCGCCCACTATAAGAGGCTGAAAAAGGGGGTTGGGGTGCTCGCCTCAAATTCATGCAATTTATTTTAAACTCTTCTCAGAAACCTTGGATAAATAACCGTTGGTCCCCAACGGGGCTATTTTTATATTTTACACACACATATATGTATATATATATATATATACACATACACACACACACACACTTTATTAATTGTACAACAACAACAACAACAACAGGCATTTTAAGGCCATTTTCCCTGCTAGAGCGGGGGTTAGCCTTGCGGTCCCCATGACAATCTTCTCCATTTTGCCCTATTTTCTGCATCACCCCTTGTTAACCCCCTTGCCCGCATTTCTTCTTCCACCATCTTTAGCCAAGTCTTTCTCGGTCTTCCCTGTCCACTTCCTTCTACATTCATTTCCATCACTCTGCTCAACCAGTCACTTTCATCCTTCCTCAACACATGACCAAACCATCTCAACCTGTTTCTCTTCACAGCATCAATCACAGGCTCTATTCCCATCATCTTTCGCAATTCATCATCATTTGCACTTTATTAATTGTACAGTATGGGTTATTGCTAAAATACAGGGCGAGTCAGTCAAAGGACCAGAAAACAGGAACAAGCATCTCTGCCAGTCATTGGCTGCCAACAAGCATCATCTGCCTGCCTATCCTTCCTATGCTTCCAGACTTTTGATTTGCCCTGTATTATATAATTTAAAGGATTGCTGTAAATGGTGTTCATTTCCCAACATCCTGTATTCAACTTTATTTAAATTGTAAACCTCACAACATACTGTCCTTACCTAAAGTAAAAACCTTAACCTATAAGCAATTGATTGCTTTCCCAACTGCACGGATCATCAGCTTGGTACTGTCCTCCCTCAAGGTTTCAATCGCACACATATGCACACATTTACGCACATATACCCCCACAGACACATGATACAACACACACACACACACACACACACACACACACACACACACACGATAAATATTACACATTCCTATTGTGGGATGGTATTGGTGTAGTTCAGCTGTGTCTTGAATAATAATGCTTCATGGCAAAATCTTGTGTAATGGGTCACTCGAGTCGACTACGGAGTGTTTCTGTTATATCTCCCAAAAAACAACGCAAAGGTAAAAGTGCAGAGATAATTTATTCGAGCTCCTCCGGCTGCCCTTCGCCCCAGTGTTTACTTGCACACATCTGACACACTTCTTCCCCAACCCAAAAAACATTCCCAAATGTACCGAGGAATGTGATTTCTCACTTTGGCCAGCAGCAGCTCGTCCTTACCTTTCCTTTCCTTACCTTTCCTTTCCTTTCCTTTCCTTACCTTTCCTTTCCTTACCTTTCCTTTCCTTTCCTTGACTCTACGCTGTCCTTCAGACGTGTTTCCATTGCCTTGGCAATTCCATGGAATAGCCTAGTTTTTATTTTCTTTTTACCCCGGAGCTTCGTGACGGCTGTCACGCGGCTTGCGTTCCCTCAACCTATTTTTAGTGGAGGATCCTTTCTTTATTTTTCTGGAACAGTAACTGCAGCACAACCGTCCTTCTGGGGGAGACAATCCTATGAAATGGTCAATTTGTCCCTACTTTTGTTACTAAAAATAGTTTAAACTTTCTTTAAATAAGAAATATATTTGTAATACCGGTTACCACCAGTTGGGGTTATACGAAAAGCATACTCATAGAGAGAATTTAGGTCTTTCTCCCTCCCCCCCAACCCCCCCTCCCCACCTTGAACTCCCTCCCACAGATACCCAGACCAACCATACTTGCAGTACCCTTTGGCAACATGCAAAATTTGGTTCAGTCATTTTTTTTTTAGTTTTTAAAGAAAACAAATGTATAAATACAGTATACAAATTCACTTTTCTAGTGCTCAGTACACCCATCCCTACGGTAGTGGCAGGAGGGGTCTTGTTATAGGTAACACTAGATCTAAGCTCAGACCTCAAGAACATCAGAGTATGTTCAGTTACCAAGTGTCTTGTAGAGTGCTCGTCAAGTGGCTGAAGCATTGAAGCAAGCACTCCATTCGAAGCCGTTGGGTACAGCTGGCTTGGCTAGCTGCTTCGTAACTGAACACACTCCGGGTTTCCTCCTTTTCAGTTTAGTGTTAAACAGCATAAGCAACCATTTCAAAAGGTAATCATGCATGTTTGTGGTGTTAGTCCCCCACCCGGAGGGGACTATATTGGTTTGCTTTCCGTCTGCCTGTCCATCTGTCCATCTGTCCATCCCACTTGTGGTTTTCTACACGTTTTCCCCATACCCTTCAACATATTCAACTGAAACTTAGTACTTGGCTTTATTATGATAAGTTACAGAACTAGTTTGAGTTCAGGACATTTCACCAATCTTTCAACTTTTCACAATTTTGCCCTTTTTGCTTGGACCAAGAACATTCACTGGGACCAGTAGGGGAGATTATTGCAAAGCAATTCTCCCTCTTCCTACTTTTACCTTTGTTATTGGATGCGGCTTTGGAAAAACGCCACAATTAGCTATCTTAACATGGACATACACCTTAACACTGATTTCACCCAAAGTGGGAAATCCCCTTGGGAAGGGGGGGGGGGGGCAAATGACGTCGCTACAACCTCCATCATGTGACCGTTCATCCTCATGTTAAGTTTGGTTGAGATTGGATAAGTAACGACGGAATGTATCGTGGACAGACAGACGCAAGCAATATGGCATATTTTAGTAGGAAAGATGATAGGTAAATTCTGATTAGTGTTGCAATTCCATCATACTACTACTACGACTACTACTATAACTACTACGACTACCACGAATACTACGACTACAACAACTACCACACCACCATGTTAATGGCCTCAATTTCGTCCCTCCTTGGGTACTCTGGTACTCTGGTCTGATGAATCGAAGTTTGAAATTTTTGGTTGATTCGTATGCCGAAGACCGTTAGGACACACCATGTTGGCAACCTCCTGTTAAACATGGGTGAGGCTCTGACAGTCCATGGTTGTATCTCAGCTTTTGGTGTAGGAAAACATGTTAAAACCGATGGGACAAAAGAACAAAAGGGAAGTACTAGCAGATACTGCAGCACCAGGCAGTTACTAGTGGTAATCGTTTAATTGGAAGATAATTCATTTTGCAACAACATAATATTCCAAAACCCACTTACAATATTGTAAAACAGTATTTGGAGAACAACATTACAGCTGGTGAGGTCCAAGTGTTAGAATGGCCACCCCAGTCCGGACACGAGTCCCATCGAGGCCATATGGGATTACCTGGAAATAGAAGAAAAAGAGGAATCCAACTCGCCTTGCAGAACAATGGAATGTACTACAGGATATTTGGCACAATATTCCTGCAAGAGTGCTTCAGTCGTATACAGGAAGCATGGATAAAAAAGTGATGGCCCTCCAGAAGGCAAATGGCGGCCACATGAAGTATTGACTGATGCTGTAAAATGACGCTGTTCCTATTTATTTAAGCTGTTTGTTTCACGAGCATTTATCAAGGCTGCTAATTTACAACAACAAACACATGACTGTTATCACTGATAATGTGATGAAGACCATAACAGTATGATTTATCATTGGAATAACCCAAACTTTTGCACAGTACCATATTTGTTGAACATACAGGGTGTACTGAAATGTAATGCTTCCTATTATTTTTCTCAAACAGGTAAAGATATTGGAATGAAATAATTAAGCACAGTCCGCACATTAGTTCTCTCTGCCACTGTTTGCGAAGTTTTATGATTACGACACTAGATGTCTCAGTGCTACATTAGTCAAGATGGCAGCACGAAGTTGCCATTTGCGGTTAAAGCAGCATGCAGTTATTGAGTTGACAGACATGAAGATGAACGTGAAGACGAACAGTTCCTGCTCAATATTGTGACTGGAGATGAAAGTTGTGAGCACCCTTACAGCACTTTCAAACCTCGTCTCCATTCCCATATCTCCAGTTTTCCTTCCTTTCAAATCTCTCCTGCACTGCATTTGCATATTCTTTCTTATCCATTACAACTTTTGTATATTTTGTCGTTTTCATTTATCTTCTGCCTTTTTTCTGTCTTCTCTGATTGTTCTTTTTTCTTCTTGTTTTTGAAGCTAAGTAACTTATTATTCATTTATTGGATAAAGGTTGATTGGATAATTGGGTTGATAGGGCAGCTAAGAGGTCAGCATACTTGCCTTTGAGCTCTCTTCTCGTTCCAGTCCTGACAGAAATGATGCAAATAGTCTTCCAGATGCTTTGCATGTTGAGTGAGTGTTGCATTGGTGAGTAGGCCATCCCTCACAGGACATGATCAGCCAGTTGTCCTTTTCTTCTGGATTTTGCTTGTGGATGTTGATTATTCACACAATCAATACCGTTGTGTGCTGGCACCGATTTTTCAATTGACCTGGTGAGATTTGGTTTGTTTGGATGCTCACCTGTTGGAACACCTTTTTTTTAACAGGTAGTACGTCAACTGAGTTTGACACTCACCATCAGAGGTTTCACAATAGTCAAGATTATAAACTGGAGCCTTAATCAAATAATCTTTGTACATTTTATCACCAACTCATTGGAAATGGCACTTGATGGTACCTGTGGCATCTTTAGGAAAAGCTCCAGCCATGGCGTACTCTCCATATCCTGTACACAAATATGAGTCAGCAATTACTGTTTTAAGGATGTCAGAGGAACTTTTTAAGTCTGTGTCTTGTTAGGCTGACTGTGTTTTGTTTAATATGGATATAAGACTCGTGGGGAAGCTTGTACTCTCGAGTCGTTAAAATGAGCATACTCTGAGATGAATTTTGATGGTTTCAAAAAAAAGTCAAAACTGTGTGCTATTGTGCAATATCTATATTATAAAAAGAGCTGTGTCTGTCTGTCTGTCTGTCTGTTGTGTTATAACTTGACAACGGATTAACGCATTTCAATAAATCCAACTAAGGTGGATTTGGGTAACTCCCGGGAGTGTTTGTGATCCCCAAAAAACAAAAGTTAAAATGTTTTTTTTATGGGTACATGGGCACGCGTGTCAAAACTGCAAATGCCAACACGTGACATTGGTTATCCCTGCACGGAGAGCAGGATCTCCCAGGAATCCTTTTCTTTTTCTTCCCCCATATATTAGCCATTGCAGCAAAGATTGGTATTTCCGTCAGCGAAGCGACATGTCTAATATTTACCTCCGCCACCAAAGGTGGATGGAGGTTATGTTTTCACCCCTGTCTGTCTGTTTGTCCGTTTGTTTGTGAACAAGATATCTCAAAGTTGTGGACAGATTCAGACGAAATTTGGCAGAGATGTAGCGTATGTGACATGGACGAAATGATTAGATTTTGGTGAAGATCCGCATTCGGATCCGGCTACTAGAATTTTTAAAGGGCTTCTTCACTATTGGGAGATAGGGCCAAAAACTATACATAGCAGGATATATCAAAGTTATGGATGGATTTGGACGAAACTTGTTGGACAGGTTGTGTGTCTGACAAGGACGAATTAATTCAATTTTGGTGAAGATCTGAATATGAATTCGGAAAAGGAGATTATTCAATTTTTAAAATGATTCTTCACCATTGGGAGATCGGGCCAAAAACGATACATAGCAGGATATCTCAAAAAGTTATTGATGGATTTGGACGAAACGTGTTGGACAGGTTGTGTGTGTTACAAGGAAAAATCGATTCAATTTTGGTGAAGATCTGGATGCGGATCCGGATCCAGCTAGTGGATTTAAAAAAAAAGTGATTCTTCACCATTGAGTGATATGGCCAACCAGGCAGAGGTTTGCTCTCCACTGAATGCCGTTCTATCTCGTTTTTTTATATTGTGCTATTGCCTTTTATAAACTCATCACAAAGACTATTGCAGACTCTCATTCCCGACACGATTCGCCGCACAAGGGTGGTCGAGTGGTTAGACCTTCACAGTTGCAATAGCTCAATTTGCATGCAGTCATACACGAAGCAATAAGACCAGAGGTACACTGTCTGATCGACCATAGCACCGAACATTGTAATTTTGTTTGCGGACTTACCCATGTTTCCTGTTGTCTTTGAGGCAGAGACGAAAACTATACGCGCTATTGCACGTTTGCTTAAACTGTACCATATTTGCCTTTTACATTCGTATTGCCGTCAAAACCAAAAACAAAAACAAGATTTAAACCGACTGGAAAGTATTATATCGTCCACGGCAAA
The DNA here is from genome assembly GCF_964187855.1 of Myxine glutinosa. Lineage (NCBI taxonomy): Eukaryota > Metazoa > Chordata > Myxini > Myxiniformes > Myxinidae > Myxine > Myxine glutinosa. The sequence goes on from NC_136272.1 coordinate 31,429,157, forward strand.
TATTGCACAAGTCTTGTCTGAATAAATAATAAGTTTTCTTATTCTTCACCATCAACTGTTGCTCATCCTGTCCATCGAACTGTCTTCCAATATAGCGAGGCTGACTAGGATGCCTTGCATTCTTTTCTTGCCGATGTTCACTGGAACTCAATCCTTTGTCACAATCCATCTGAAGCTGCCAAGGAAGTTACTGAGTGGATACGTGTTGGCATGGACCTCTTTTCCCTTCTCGGACCTACCAAGTGAAACCACTCTCAGCCATGGTTCACTCCGGCTTGTTCTACGGCTATTGCCCATCCCAATCACTTTTTCAATTTTCAAACGGTATCATCCATCCTGTTGGCTCGAGTGAGGTGCATCATTTGTTTCGCTTGCGAGCATGCAGAATCTTACTATAATTCACCAAATGTCTGTCTGTCTGTTCCCAGGTACCGCAAAAATGGCTGAACCGATCGCAACGAAATTTTGGGTGGGTAATCCTGGGACCCCCTGGAGTAAAATAGGCTTTTTTGTTTTTCCAATTAGGAATTTTTTTCCAGTTTTTCCAAACACGATGGAATAATATTTACCGATATGCACAGTGATGTGGTTTTTATTGAAATTCTACAAATACTGTTTAGATTTTGATGATTTGCGTGTGATATGATTCAACGGATGTTTAAATAAATCGTTTAAAATAAATAAAAAAGCCTTCAATTTCTGATATTCTGCCTTTTCATTTGTGCCTCCCAATTGGAGGCCCGCCAGTAGGGCGGGTACCGTTGCTAGTATACAGAATATGATAGTATGCAGAATCTGTTTGTAATTCGATCTCAAACTAGAAAGCATGTGAAAATTAAAAGCCCGTCCCCATCCATTTGCATTCAGTCAACGTCGTCTTCTTCTTCTGTATGCTCAAGATAACGAAAACATAAAAAAAAAATACAAAATGAAAATTTATGATTTTACGCAGCCTTGACCTTTGAGCTTTAGATCTAAAAGAAAATCAGCTTCTAGCTTTTGATTGGGGAACCAATTATGTTGTGACCCAATATGCAAATATCTGAAATTTCAGGTAAATCGGGTGAACATTGGTGATTTTATGCAACCTGACCTTTGACCTTTGATCGGAAAAAAGAACGATTGGAATTTAAGGAAATCGGCAAACTCGTATGGCATTTCTGCAAAATTGCTTGATACAATCTCTGACTTCCTTGCAAATCGTCAAATCTCTGTGGTACATGAGGGACGGTCATTCCCTGTCCATAATATTGTTGCGGATATGGGATTTGGCCTCCATATCCGCTTGTAAATATTCCCCTATTTCCCCAATACTCCCCAACTATCCCCAATCCCCCATTCCCTAGTCCCATTGTCTGTAAACAACACTCTGTAGAACCGACCTTCCCCTTCTTCCCCCATTAAATGTCGTGCCCAGGTCCACCGCATCCCACGTAGACAACTATAGGACCTCTTGCTAGTTATTCTTAGTCTATGTCAGTTAAGGACTCGTTTCCATTAATTCTGACTCTTCGTTGCACCAGAATGTGATTGTATGGCACCAGTAGTGAGTTTAGGACCTCCCCATACCTCCTCCCATCTTCCCCATGAAACAACAACAACAACAACAACAACAACTACAACAACAACTACAACAACAGAGGGGGGGGGCGCGGCCGCGGTGCGGGGAGTGTGCGTCCTCACACCGGCTTGGTTAGCCGCCATTGCCATGTGCGCCCACGGGGTTACCACGAAGGGGCTGGCTGTCAGCTCCTCGTCAAGGGCGGAGCCTGGTAACCCCCGCACCCAATAAGAAGCAACGGGCCGATTCCATCTGGGGCGGAGCTAACGAGCCGAGGGCGTGTCACTCCCCGCCGTATATACGCAGCCACTTACCGGACGTGACGTGAGATGCGCCCCGAGCTTGAAGAGGAAAGAACCAGTCGCGACCTCCGAGCGCTGTGACACCTCCCTGCATCTACTGGACCGTACTGTATCCTGTCCCTGAGCCAAGAGTGCACCTTGAGCCATCGACCACCTGCCTTTCCTTGCCATCAATCCCCGTGTGAGTCAGTCTTGTCCCGTTTATCTGTCGTTTGTCGGGGCTACTATAAGACCGTAATTAAGTGCCTATCTTTCTATGCTGTCTCTCTCATCCCTGTAATCTAAACGTTCCGAACTAATATAACCTCCTCCGGAGGCCTTGAGAACTGTACCCCTGGTGTCGTGTCATTTAACCTAGCCGTTGTGTCCTTTCCTTCATTGATCTAGCGTAGCGCGACTCGGCCAACGTTCGAGTATAATCGGGTAACTTGTGCGAACACGGCGGCCATTCCGCTCGGCCCATCATAACATCTAAGTCGTGTCCGTAACAATTGGTGTCAGGAGTGTCGGATTCGGACCTGGGACTAAATTCATTTAGCCCAAATTTTGGAACACCAATTGTACCATTAGGGTAACAATTGGTGTCGAGGAGTGAGATTCGATCCGGAGCGCGTTTTACGTGCTCGAAATTATAACGGCGAAATTTGATTGTGTTTTACAAAATATAAAAACCCGAATTTTGAAAGTCGCGCTATGGCAGACCAAGTCGGCTGGGGTCCGGTAGAGGAGAGTGAGGCAGGGTCGATCCAGGACCAAGTTGAGGGACATGAGGAGAGCGAAGCAGTGAGGGTGGCAGACGCACAAAATAGCGTCGTTGCGCCCGACGTTGCGGGCGCGCAAAATGGCGCCTCGCAAGAGCGCGCGGTAGCCGAGCCCGCTGTATCAACGGGCTTTAACATGCAGCCGATTGACATGCAGGCCCTCATTGCGCAGCTACAAGCAGCTGTACAGATGAGTATGGGGAGCCAAATTGAGCGATTGGGTGAGCGGTTGGGAAACCAAATTGTGGGAATGAGGGCTGATAGTGAGCGATTGGAGGGCCAAATGGGGGTAATGGGAAACCAAATGGGGGTAATGGGGAACCGGATGGATGCTCAGGGTGAGCGATTGGAGGGCCAAATGGGGGTAATGAGGGACGAAGCGAGGGGTACCGGTGAGGGGTTAGACAACGGAATAAAAGAGGTGAAAAATGGGTTAATGGGGGTAGAAAACAGAATGGCCGCTCAAGAGAATCAAATGGAAGGGATGCAAAAGGGGTTAGAGGGGTTAGAAAACAGGATGGAAGGCAAATTGAGGGACATGAGGGACCAAGCGGAAAGGGAAGTTAAACAAATGGGGCAGCAGATAGAGGGGGTCAGAATGGGGGTAGAAACCAAACTGGATGCTCACAGGGAGGAAATGGAGCAGATGAGGGTGGCATCTGGGCAGGAGATGCAAGTGATGGGAGAGGAGATCAGAAGAGGTGTGAGTGAGGAGGTCGGAGGAGTGCACGAGGAGGTGAGGCACTGTAAGGAGCGCATGGAGAAGGAGGTGAGAAAGGGGACTGTAAAATTGCAAGGGGGTATAGAGGAGTTGACGCTGGGAGTAGAGCAACTGACAGTGGGACAAAAGGAGTTGGGGGACCAGGTAAAGAAGAACACAGCGGTAATAGAGGGTTTAAAATCGACACAGAAGGAGATGAAAAAGGACGTAGGGGTAATTAAAAAAGAGTGTCAGACGGTACATGAGGACCTGACGAGGAAAATGGACAAGGTGGTAGAGGTGATGGAGGTTAAAGAGCGGGAGGTGCGGGAGCACATAGAAAAAAATAAAGTGGAGTTAGAGGAAGAACTTAAAGGGGCGCACGAGGAGATGAAGGAGGTGAAGCAGAAATTAGAAGAAGTGGAAGAAGGGGTGAGCGAAATTAAGAAGCGACGGAGAGAGGATAAGAAAGAGATAAAGGAGGAGATAAAAGAATTGGTCCAAAGTCTGTGTCTGGATCGTGATGATGTGCTCATTAACCGGATGAGGGATTCGCAGGTGATGGAGGAGAAGCGAAGAGGAAGAGGACCCGGTGTAAGTGGTGACCAATATGGTCGTGCGTATGATGCGCCAGGGGATTTAAGAGGCTTGGGGGTCGAGATAGACCCGGGTGTTCGTGAGAGGCCGTTGGTGAAGTGTGCGACAGGTCTGGTGTGCGAAAAAGGAGGTGTGCGAGAAAGTCCGACTCTGGGGTGTGTGAGGAAAAAGTGCGTGCCAAGGAGTGAGGGTGCTGGCGAGAATGAGTCGGTCGTAGCGCGTGTGCGAGGGAGCACATGGAAGCGCGGTGTGGTAAGTGTTACAGAGGGTGTGACGGGAGAGTGTGCGCAAGAGTGTGCGCGAGAAAGGTGTGTGACGGACGGGTGCATGGGGAAAGAGTGCGCTGTCAAAGGCAAGGAAGAATGCACACCTGTGGTGAGTGTTACAGAGGGTGTAACGGGAGAGTGTGCGTGAGAAAGGTGTGTGACGGACAGGTGCATGAGGAAAGAGTGCGCTGTCAAGAGTAAGGGTGAGTGCGCTGTCAAGAATGGAGGTGAGAGTAGTGAGAGTGACAAGGAGAGTGAGTTGGTTGTGACAGGTGAGCGAGGATGTACACCTGGGATGGAAGGATGCACACCTGGAATGGTAGAGCGTGAGTGGGAATGCACGCTGGAGTTGGTGGTGAGGCACGTGGTTGGGTGTGCGAATGAGAGCACACCTGTGATTGTCACAGAGGAGGTGACAGAGGAGGGGGCGCGAAGAGGTGTGTTGGTGAGGTGTGCGACCAACGAATGTGTGCCAAAGTGTTCGGTGGTCAGGTGTGTGACCAAGGCTGTGAGTGGAATGAGGGTACCTGGGTGTGTAAGGAAAGGTACGAGGAGCATGGGAACGGCTGGATGTGTGAGCAAGGAACGGGCTGCGGGGTGTAAGCATGCAGGTGGGGCATCGAAGGTAACCGGGTTAGAGGTTAGGTCGACTTTTAGCCGAATCGGGCCCTCGGTGCGTGCCGGGCCTCGCTGGGAACGGCCGCGTCCGTGCTCCACTAGGCGGAGCGGGCGGCTGGATAGGAAGGGTCGTCATGGCGACCACTTTTTGTTGAGGCATTCCGGCAGGCCGAGATCGAGCCATGGGATGGCTCCGTGCCAAGATGGTGCGTGGGACCTCGGCCCGGGTAAACCTCCTTCCCTGCACCGAATGCGGGACGTATCCAGCCGCTGGCACCACACAACCCGCATTCATGGCTTGGCTGTACGAAGCCGGGCTTTGGACAGGAATTGGCGCACCGAGAGGCATTAGTGAGTAGACTGGGTGATGAGGTTAGTGTTTTGGACCCAAAATTAGAGAAAAACAAAATTTGATGATTGGCAAAGGATTGGCAGTAGTGATTGGCAGATGATGGGTAGTGATTGGCAAATTTTTAATTTGTTGAAATTTGATGTGCAAAATTGGTAGTGAGCGATGGGCCCAGTGGGTAAGGGTGGCATCCCTGCCACCCTTCCCATATAGTGGGGCAAAGGAGCAATAGATTATGGGGTGTATGGCAGTGAAAACTAGCCCGGGTGGGTTAGGATATTGATAGGGATCTAGCGAAGATGACATTAGGTGACGTTAAGGTTAAATAGTGACTGATACCTGTAGTGGGGACGCAGGTAGATTAGTATGGATGATAATGACGAGGGAGCGCAATAGTTTAAAGGGACGACTGGGACGCGCAAGTTTCAGAGGGGAGTAGTTAGATGAGATGATGCTGTGTGAGGATGGAACAGGTGTGATTGCACAGGTGTGCAACTGGACAGGTGTGTGGAGCAGTGTATGAGTAGTGAGTGTGTGGATCAGCGCGAATGCGCTTGGGGAGAGAAGGGTGCAGGCGGCACCAAGAATGAGAGCACAGGTGTGCAAGTACAGGTGTGTGGAGAGAGTTGGAGTAAGTGGTACGGAGTGGTGTGCATGGTGCGAAGGTGTGGATGGGGGAAGAGTGGACCCCTTTCACGAGTACCCGGGGCGGGTAGTGTAAGTGTTAGGTAGAGGGTATAGGTAAATTGTGGTTGGATATTGGCATTTGTGGTGCGGTTGCAGAATGGTATTGCGGATGGGTGCATTAGTGTTGTGGAAATGGCTGGGCGTGTAGCCTGTTAGTGTGTGTAGTTGGTTGGGCACTCCACCACTGCGAGGATGTCGGCCAGGTGAGGCCGCAGGTGGGCTCTGGGAGCCGGTAGTTGTGAGTGGGTGCCTGAGGATCCCGGGTGTGGATCGGGCAGCCCAGTGCCAGAGAGGGCACCGAGTGGGGAGAGCGCCAGAGGGCCTTCCCCAGGTAGTTAGGTTAGGGTAAGGAGCAGGTAAGCTCGGAGGCAACTGCAGTGGTGGGGGTGTGCAGGTGGGTAGACCCGCTGGGAGAGGTACACGTCGCGGCCCAGAAATTGTGCGAGGGCACCGGGAGATGAATCGGGGGAGTGAGACCCCAAATTGAAAAGAACCACAGTTTGGTCAATGGGAATTGGTTTTTAGAACCCATAGTGTAAGAGGGCCAATGGTTTGGCCGGAGAAAGACCCCGGGTAGTGTAAAGTTGTTAAAGTCATTTAGGAAATAGTTAGGATTGATGAACCTGTCGCACCATACGCAGCCACTTACCTGTGGTGATGATGACTCCACACCTGGGTTTTCTTTGTTCTGTGTGCAGGAAAGGAGAATTGCTGTTGGATTTGTGAGACGCATCACGACGTGGATGAGACATTGGGGTGATTCCATCTCTCCCTCCCTAGGAGGGACTGATGATGAATTGGTGATAGCAAATTATGATGTTGAGTTGGAGATGGCAAATTTTGATGAGAGTTGAAAATGGCAAATTTGATTGGTTAGGAGGGAGAGAAGACGAATTTGGTTTATGGGAGGAACGGGGAAGACAGTAGGGACGTTTGTTGATTGGTAAAGTAGATGTTTATGGGTAGTGTTGTGTTTTGTGGATACAGTAAGGGGTAAGGGAGGGGCCATGTAGGTTACCTGGTGGGGGGGGGGGGGGGGCGTACGGTAGGAACATACCTGTCTCACCTGGTTCCCATGTGCCCCCAGTGTGCATTACCTTACATTGCGTGCACTTTTGCGCCCTTACCACCTTACTCACTTGTCTTCTTCTTTTGTCTCCCACCTCCGAGGATCTGGCTTTGGGCAGAGAGAGAGGAGAGGAGAGAGAGGTGCTGGCTCCGCAGTTGTGGGCCTGCACTTTCGCTGCTTGCTGCCTGGATCGATACACCATATGGACCGCAATTTTGGTGGCCACCCACAATGGACCGCAGTTCTTTTGCGGCCAAGCACCACCCATTGATGGACCTCTGGGTCAACGTGGCACCTATGCCAAACAGGTGAACCACTAATAGTTGGCACCCTGACGGCCACAATAAGGAAATGGACGCGGTTGGCGCCTTTCTTTAGTTTCTAAGGAAGCAAGAAGGCCAAGTGCACCACACGAAGAGCAAGAGATACCTGCAGGGTTAGGGGTTGTTGTTTTTATTTTAATGAACAATGGTGACTGCACCGATTGGTGCTTGGGGTGGTGCTTTTGGTGCTTGGAAGGGGTGCTCTGCACATTATTAAAGGCCGTAAGGCCACAGAGCACTCGTGGGTTGGTGTATCGATGCTGGCATGCGTGCTCTCTCTCTATGCATAACATCTGCATGTGTTCCTCCAAAAACAGGTCCTGGATCGTAGTGTAAATATCAGCGTAGTCTTATGTAAATAATGCTCCCTACCGGCTGTATGTTTAGTTTGCGAATTCTTTCCGTGATTCGGTTATCCTGTGGGTGTGTTTCTGTGAGGAGAAGGGTGCAACGTCGCAGGGGGACATATTTACTCATTTGTGAATATCTGTAAAACTGTCGCACTCAGGGTAGAGTTAATAGTAGAGGGAACTACATCTGAGTGCCACACTAAAATAGGTAAAAATTTATCGGGTCGGGACGCCCCGAGGGTAGAGAAGGGTGCAATGTTGCGGATATGGGATTTGGCCTCCATATCCGCTTGTAAATATTCCCCTATTTCCCCAATACTCCCCAACTATCCCCAATCCCCCATTCCCTAGTCCCATTGTCTGTAAACAACACTCTGTAGAACCGACCTTCCCCTTCTTCCCCCATTAAATGTCGTGCCCAGGTCCACCGCATCCCACGTAGACAACTATAGGACCTCTTGCTAGTTATTCTTAGTCTATGTCAGTTAAGGACTCGTTTCCATTAATTCTGACTCTTCGTTGCACCAGAATGTGATTGTATGGCACCAGTAGTGAGTTTAGGACCTCCCCATACTTCCTCCCATCTTCCCCATGAAACAACAACAACAACAACAACAACAACTACAACAACAACTACAACAACAGAGGGGGGCGGCGCGGCCGCGGTGCGGGGAGTGTGCGTCCTCACACCGGCTTGGTTAGCCGCCATTGCCATGTGCGCCCACGGGGTTACCACGAAGGGGCTGGCTGTCAGCTCCTCGTCAAGGGCGGAGCCTGGTAACCCCCGCACCCAATAAGAAGCAACGGGCCGATTCCATCTGGGGCGGAGCTAACGAGCCGAGGGCGTGTCACTCCCCGCCGGATATACGCAGCCACTTACCGGACGTGACGTGAGATGCGCCCCGAGCTTGAAGAGGAAAGAACCAGTCGCGACCTCCGAGCGCTGTGACACCTCCCTGCATCTACTGGACCGTACTGTATCCTGTCCCTGAGCCAAGAGTGCACCTTGAGCCATCGACCACCTGCCTTTCCTTGCCATCAATCCCCGTGTGAGTCAGTCTTGTCCCGTTTATCTGTCGTCTGTCGGGGCTACTATAAGACCGTAATTAAGTGCCTATCTTTCTATGCTGTCTCTCTCATCCCTGTAATCTAAACGTTCCGAACTAATATAACCTCCTCCGGAGGCCTTGAGAACTGTACCCCTGGTGTCGTGTCATTTAACCTAGCCGTTGTGTCCTTTCCTTCATTGATCTAGCGTAGCGCGACTCGGCCAACGTTCGAGTATAATCGGGTAACTTGTGCGAACACGGCGGCCATTCCGCTCGGCCCATCATAACATCTAAGTCGTGTCCGTAACAATATGAATGCTGGTGTTCCTCCGGGGCTATGTTGGGTCCAATATTGTTCTTGTTGTATATCAATGATCTGCCTGATTGTATTGTTTCTCAATGAAGCATTTACGCAGATAACTCAACACTGTATACCACCCACCCAGGAACCTTGTCTCCTCATACCCGTGACCATGGAAGTACCACTCTCAATCAGGACCGAGAGAGTGTGATCAACTGGAGAAAAGACTGCTTTGTTACTTCCAACCAAAAAAACACCACCTTGTTGTCTGTGTCTAGTTCAAGATCAATTTGTTTTCCAAACCTGTCTATGGATTCTTCACCTTTTCAGGAACTCCCTGTTATTCATCTGCTTGGATTGGATATCGACTCAAACCTCAGCTGGGAAAAGTACATCTCTGTTAGAGCTAATAGCTAATAGAGCTAAATTAGAGCTAATAGTAAAAAAAAACAAAAAAAAACAAAAACATTTATTTTCTTTTCTCCACGTGTACTGTTGTCTCATCCTGTATTTTCTGTCCAGGTGTGCTGTTCGCCCCACCCCCATTATCTCCTTGCCATCCACCGTTTGCCCTGTTCACGTGACTCGTGGTGGTCCCTCTCGGCTCTCCCCCCGTTGGTATTTTTGTGCATATAAGATTGTTCATAGTTCTGTTTAAATATTTTTAAATATGTTTAACCTTTCCCCTTCTGTTTTTTATTCAGTGGTATATTACAACACGCTGTTTTTCTTCCTATTTAAAAGGCTTTTCTCAATTTCCTCTCCAACTCATTCCACTTCAAAAAAAAGAAATTCAATATCTTATACGTCTCCGTCACTACATGGTCTAAATTCACATTCATTCCATCCCTCCTCCATCATCCTGAACCGGATTGCTAACTTGAAAATCACAACAAACCCAATTTGTTATCAATGTTCGTCTTTCATTAATCATCCACTTTCTAAACTCCCCTCTTGCCCCTCCCATCCAAATCCCCCCCCTTGCACCTACACTCCGAAACTTCCCCCTTGCCCCTCCACTCTTAAACTCCCCCCTTGCCCCTCCACTCCTGAACTCCCCCCTTGCCCTTCCCCTCCTAAACTTCCCCTTTGCCCCTCCCCTCCTAATCCCCCCCCTTGCCCCTCCACTCCTGATCTCCCCCCTTTCCCCTTCCCTCCAAAACTCCCCCCTTGCCCCTCCCCTCCTAAACTCCCCCCTCACTCCTCCCCTTCAAAACTCCCCCCCAATCCCTCCCATTCAATTCTCCCCCCATACCATTCCTCTCCAATTCTCTCTCCTCCACCCTCCTCCTCCAAGCTGCCTCCTCCCCACTTCGTCTCCCTTCTATCTCATACCTCCACCCCCCCAAACCTTCTACTTTCCTCTGCCCCCCCCTCAAACAACCCCTCACTGTGCCGCATCCCTTCACCAGCAAACCTTTCATCCTCCTCATCCTTCCCTTTCTTGGAACTCTTCTGCAACATCTGAAACACTATCAACTGCTCTCCCTACCTCCCCCTCTCATCCTTCATCTTACCCTACTCCTCCCCTCCCCTGTCCTGTACCCGATGCTCCCCCTCTCTCTTCATTAACGGTATGGACCTCAAACATCCGGGGCCTTCGCTCAAACCTGACTGATCTCTCCATACAGGTTGCTTCTGACAATCCAGACTTGATCTGCTTAACAGAGACTTTCCTCCTTCAAGATGTCTCTGATTCCTTAATATCTCTTCCTGGTTACTCCCTCCTCCGGTATGATAGACCTGAGCCTCGGCCTGGTGGTGGGGTGGCTATCTTTGTCAAAAACTCTCTTCCTCACTCTCCTTGCACTGTTCTCTTTCCTCCTCACCCGCAGGAGTACCTCTGGTTACGGCTTCCTCTCCGCTCCCACCTTTTGTTCATATGTGTTCTGTACCGTCCCCCAAACAGTGATGACTCCATCTACATTTCAATGTCTGACAACATGGACCAACTTCTATCCACTCATCCCAACTCTCTCTTCCTCATATGTGGTGACTTCAACTGTCATCATGCCACCTGGTTGGGTGTGGGTTCCTCTCTCACTAGTCATGGCACCTCAGCAAAGGACTTCTGTGACTCACTGGGATTGACACAATCTGTCAATTTCCCGACCCGGATCTCAGCCAATGGAGTATCTTCTCTTCTAGACTTGGTTATGACAAACTTCCCTGCTAATGTCTGCTGCTCTTCTTCTGCTCCAATCGGTTCTTCTGATCATGTGCTTGTCAAAGTGGACATCTCTCTGGCCATTCTCAGAGAGCCTCCTCAGCGTCGACGAGTCTGGCATTTCACTCAGGCCGACTGGGACGGTCTTCAAGCAGCCATCAATCGTCTGGATTGGTCTCCCATCTCCACTGCCTCTGACATCAATTCTTCCTGGGAATTCTTCCAAAGCAAACTGATCTCTCTCATGCACAGATTTATCCCATCTCGCCTTCAATTGTCTTACCCTTCCTCCCGTCCATGGTACACTGAATCTTGTGGTGAGGCAGTTGCCCTGAAACAACTTGCCTTTGCCTCTTGGAAGGCTAATCCAACTGAAGGAAATCTCAGTTCCTTCCACCAAGCTCGGAACAAGTGTGTGTCTACCCTCAGGAGTGCCAGGAAGCACTATCTCTCCTCACTCAAGAATGAACTCTCAAACCTGTCTCCTTCCTCCAAATCCTGGTGGCGTCTGGTCAAATCCGTTTCTGGTGTTTGTTCCCCCTCCATCCCCTCCCTTACCTCAAATGGCCACACAGTTGACATCGCACGTGACAAAGCCGAATGCCTCAACTCTGTGTTCGCCTCGAAATCCTTAGTCCCAAACCCATCTCTCTCTGTTCCCACCTTTCCCAGTCGAACCCAAATGCTCCTGGACTCTGTGTCCTTCTCTCCTGACAAGGTGGAGGAGTTTTTGTCAAACCTCGACTCTGATTCTGCAACTGGACCAGACGGCATCAGCCCACGGGTCCTAAAATCCTGCTCTGCCGCTCTATCTCACCCTCTCTCTGTTCTTTTCACCCTATCTTTTGCTCAAGGTCATCTGCCAGCATCCTGGAAATCGGCTAACATTACCGCTTTACACAAAAAAGGTGCAAAAACAGATCCTTGCAACTACAGACCAATCAGCCTGCTCCCAATTATCAGCAAAGTCATGGAATCCATCATTGCTTCGGATATGAAATCTTTCCTCTTCTCCAATGGCTTGATCTCTGATCATCAATTTGGTTTCAGACCAGGTCACTCTACTCTGGACATGCTGCTTCTGCTGTCTCAACAATGGATGGAGGTCCTGAATGCCAAACAGGAAATCAGAGCTGTCTCCCTTGACATATCAAGGGCCTTTGATACGGTCTGGCACCCAGCTCTGCTCACCAAACTCTCCTCCTATGGTATCCATGGAAATCTCCATGCATGGCTTGCGGACTTCCTCTCTGGTCGTAGTCAACGTGTGGCCCTGAATGGATTTCTCTCATCTCCCCTTCCTGTTCAGGCTGGAGTTCCCCAAGGAAGTGTGCTGGGCCCTGTGCTTTTTCTGGTCTTTATCAATGATCTCTCTGACTCTCTGGAAAATCCTCTCTATCTCTTTGCTGATGACTCCACTCTCTGCCGCTCCATTCCTCTTCCCTCAGATAGGCAGTCTGCAGCCTCCTCACTCTCTGAAGACCTGGACAAAATCACAGACTGGTCAAACAAGTGGAACATGTCTTTCAATCCTGCCAAATCTCACTCTCTTACTATGTCTCTCCGAAAAGATCGACTGGACAACCCTCCCATCTACTTTCTCAACATCCTCTCCAAGAAGTTCTGTCACTCAAGCTTTTGGGTCTCACTATCTGCCATGATCTTTCTTGGGAAAACCACATTTCCAAGCTGGCCTCCAAAGCCAGTCGCCGACTGGGCATCCTCCGTCGTGCGAAGTCCTTCCTCGGCACACCTGAGCTCCTCACCACATACAAGGCTTTCATCCGCAGCTCAATGGAATACTGTTCTCCCCTATGGGCTGGTGCTCCTGCCTCACACCTGGCTCGGCTTCACGCTGTTGAATCCAAAGCTTTCAAAATCATTGGAATCTCCCGCGATGAAGCTATCTCTGAGGGCCTTTCACTCACTCACCGCAGGCAGGTAGGTGGTCTTTCTGTCGTCTACCGACTCCTCTCCGGCCTTGCTCCCCCAGCTCTCTCCGTGCTCTGTCCCCCAAATATTCCTACAGGTCGCACAAGATCTGCCAGCAACCCTCTGATGGTTAAACTGCCGAAATCTCGGCTCTCTGCTCACCTTCACTCTTTCATTCCTCTTTTCTCCCGCCTGTGGAACAAACTCCCACACTCCCTTCAATCCCTCTCCTCCCTCCAGGTCTTTAAAACAGCTGTTCACCACCATCTCTTATCTTCCCCCATCCATAACCTTGATCTTTTCTACCCCCACTAATTCACCCCAGATCCACCTTGTTTGAAATTCCAACTTATTTCCTGGAAATCCTGGCAGTGTCCATATGTTTATACCTCTCCCACCCCCCCCCCTTCACATGCCTCCCCCCTTCACATGCCTCCCCCCTTCACATGCCTCCCCCCCAAAGCCCTCTCCCTCCCACAGATCTCTCGATGTCTCCATGTCTCTCGGTCCCTGCTCTCAAATGTTGTGTTTGTGTCCTTCCCCCTCTCTCCCCATCTTGTCTACCGCTCCCGATGTTATTTGTTTTATGTGTCTGTTTGTCTTTCTGTGTGATTAATTTTCGCTCTTTCACGAGCCTCGATCTTGTATACAAAAAAAAAAAAAAAAAAAAAAAAAAAAAAAAAAAAAAAAAAAAAAAAAAAAAAAAAAATAGTGCCTTCAAGCATCTTGGCAGCTTATTTCATGCTCCACGATACCTTTCTCAAGCTGCTATGCTCCATCTTTTCAAGGCCACTGTATGTTGTGTCATGAAGTACCATTGCCATATTTGGGCTGGTGCTCTGGCCTGTCACATAATTCTTCTTGACGGAATCCAGCGACGTGCTGCCATTCTGGTGGGACAGGAGTTTGCATCATCCCTGGAACCTCACTCAGTGCGCCGCTCTGTTGCTTTCTTGAGCCTTTTCTACAGATATTACCATGGAATGTGCTCTGAGGGTCTCTCACAGGTTGTTCCACCTGAGCATACTTTCAGTCGCTCTACACGTTTGGCAGTTTCTTCCCATCCATTCCCGGATTTTGCAAGTTTCTTCCCGGATTTTGCCTCACCATTCGTGGTTTGGTCCTCTCTATTCGCGGATTTTCACGACTCGGGAACCTCTCCCCCCTTTTTCCATTGAAACAATGCTCTGCTATTCCCGGGTTTCGCTATTCGCGGATTTTCCAGGAACGTATCCCCCATGAATAGTGGGGTCCCACAGTGTGTGTGTGTGTATATATAAATATATATATGTGTAAGGGATCGTTTATGTAAGGGATCGTTTATCTGTATGCAGCTCTTACATGAGGACTGAAAATGCGTTTCTTGGCTTCTACTGGACGAAATCGGCTGCAAATTTCAGAAGTAAATGCTTTGTACGTTGAGGTAACATGTTCCAAATTTCAGCAACGTCCGTTTATGCATTCTTGAATTATATTTAGAAAACCCTTAATCACGTTGGTGTCTGTCCGTCCGACCATCCGCCCAAAATGTGTTTGCGCTCATATGTCATGGACTATACATTGAAACTAGCTGAAACTTGGAATATACATCGGCCAATAGGTCTAGTTAATGGCTTTCAAAACAAATTCCACCTACGTGCTCGAGTTTTTGCTTTAAAATTAAATATATAAAAATATATATACATAAATAAATATATAAAAATATATACACACTTTATAACTCTTCAAAATATTATTACACAAATCTAACGTGCTGGCCCAATGGCCTAATGGATAAAGCATCAGACTCCCAAGCTGGGGATTGTGGGCTCAAATCCCGTCGGGGATGAATTTGTTTTTTTCCCCTTACTTTTTCAAGTCTTTTATATCATCTTGAATAATGAGCAAATAAGCACCTTGTACAATGAGCAAATGCATTTTGTTCGTACTTAAAACGTAATTATTCTTAAACCTGAATTTCAACGTCATTATGAGTAATTGTACCACATCAAATTGCTTTTTGTGTATATATAGATAAAGCATCAGACTCCCAAGCTGGGGACTGTGGGTTGAAATCCCATCTGGGTTGAATATTTTTTTCCCCTTACTTTGGCAATTCTTTTATATCGTCTTCAATAAAGTCTTGTATGATGAACAAATGCATTTTGTTCGTATTTAAAATGTATCTTTTGAAAAATGCCAGGGGCATAGAAAAGGCCCCTTTATATGGGATGTACCATGTGGCAAACTATAGAAAAGAAGGGACATTATTGAGTAAAATGACAGGAGCATAGAAAAGGCCCCTTTATATAAGGGTATGTGCCATCTGGAAAAAGTATTGAAAAGAAGGGACATTCAAAAACCTCTAGAAAATGCCAAACAATACAAAATAAGGGGCATTCAAAAAATGAAAACTCGTGTGCATGCTGGACTACCCTTGTGTTCTGAGGAGGAACCAAGCAAGCAATGCTCTTGAAAAGTTCATACACTACTCACAATAAGTTAGGGATATTGTTGGAGTGAGTTAATTTTTTTTATAGGGGTTAGGGTTAGGGTATTGAAATCAAGAATGCTGTGTTTTTTCACACTCATTAATAACCATAGAATTAGGACCAACAACGTTTTTTCAACACAATTAATGCACAAAATCAACCACACCGAAGAACCTGCCAATATCCCTAACTTATTGTGAGTAGTGTATAAAGGGGCGCCCTACATCTGGAAAAGAAAACACATTTACGTCTTCATGTAGCTGTATGAATCAAATTGGCGAAACAAATATGTATATATATATATATATATATATATATATATATATATATATATATATATATATATATATATATATATATACACTACCGGTCAAAAGTTTTAGAACACCTCAATTTTTCCAGTTTTTTTTTGAAATTTAAGCAATTCAAGTCCAGTGAATAACCTGAAATGGTACAAAGGTAAGCAGCAAACTGCTCGACGTTAAAAAAAAAGTTTGTTAGCAAAATCGGGAAAATAATGTAAATTGCACAGTTATATTGTAAAAAAAAAAGGCCTTCAGGGAACAAGTAATGGGTTAACAACTTTGCAGGTTTGACAGGTCGAGTGGCAGTAAGAAAGCCATTGCTAAGATGGCGAAACAAGAAAAAGAGGCTTGCCTGGGCCATGAAGTGGTCACATGGGCCACATGATCACTCAAGTGTTCTGGCTGCAAAAAAAGAAAACTAAATCAGTAAAAAATATAAAAAATAAAAATGCATGTTATGTACTTCAATATCATGAATGAATTTATTTTGAAATACAATTTTTTTATTTCCTTCACACCAATTTCATATTTCTGACCATATTTCTGGCTCACCCTGTGTATATATATACATATATATATATATATATGAAACAGGAAGTAAATTCCTGCGTTGGGCTAGTGTGAAAAAATTCTGACTCAACCCGGGATATATATATATAGACCCGGAAAAATATGTATAAGTATATGTATATATATCCCAAGTAAAGACTTGCGGTTGGAGTATAATCAAAACGGATCCATTGTGAGTTCTCCAACCTTTAATTAAACGTTTAAATTGAACAAATCAATTAGAGATTGAAGAACTCAACACTGACCCTAGATGGGACACGACACTAACGTCGTGCACATACATTTTGTCAACACATAACCTCCAAACTAGGATGGCGTCCGTGTGGCACTCAGGTCTCTAAAGACGGAGATGTATGCCCTTATGGGCATGAATAAATGAAAGCAGAGCCGCCGATCCAGATTTCGCCCTTATGAGCTCGTCGGGATGACATGCTGCCAAATTGCTTATTTGTCAGTGTCCTGTCGCATCTTGTGTCAGTGCACTTGTTTCGTTTAATCTGTCATTTTTCACTGCAAACCTCGAAGCTTGGTGTTGCCTTAGTGGTTAGGGTGCCGGCTTGGGATACTCGGATGCTGAGTTTGCATCCCGGTCGATCATTGAATTAACGCCAGGGGGATTGACCCAGCCTGTCATCCTTCCGAGGTCGGCAAATTGAGTACCGGCTTGCTGGGATGAATGTGCCGGTGTGTACCCCGGTTTAGAATAGGTGCACCGTATCTCTGCATGTTGTAAGAGATGATTAAAGGGTTGGCGTCAGGAAGGACATCCGGCCGAAAAACATTGCCTCGAAAAGGGAACCATGATGATTGTCATGGGGCCCGCAAGGCTCGAGCAGGGAAAATGGCCTTAAAAACGGGGAATTCACTGCAAACCTCCTAACTGGTGATCAGCAGGGCAGAGACGATGTATTTGTGTGGCAGACGACACTTTTGTGAAGTGCTGTGATGGGGCTCGAACAGTGCCCTTGTGGTGGACACGAAAGCACTGACGTGGTGACATCACCCCGCACACCAAGTGGGGGTGGGCCACGCCCTGGAGAGAGGCGTGGCCTCACGATATACACGGGGCGCGCAGCCCTGAGCAGCTCAGTATTACAGTGAGCTCTTGAATAAAGACTCTTACAAATTACCGCGTTGTCCGCTTCCTCCTTGTTCACAAGCAGCGCGCGTAATACCACGCTTTACTGGTGACCCTCGACGTTGGATCTGCTGTAGCGATCCTTCCAAACACGACGCCATTGCCATGGCCAACAACGCGATGTCGGTTAAACTTCCCGAATTTTGGGAGGCCCAGGCCGAAGTTTGGTTCGTCCAAGCCGAAGCCCAGTTTCAGCTTCGGCGCCTCACCGACGACGACACGCGCTACTGCCACGTCGTCGCCTCCCTCGGGCCCGGCACGGCCGCTCGAGTTGTGTCCGTCCTTCGCCACCCACCGGACGGCCACAAATACGAGGCACTCAAGCGGCTGCTCCTAGCCATGTTCGGCCTCACGGAGGACGCACGGGCCGACCGCCTCCTGGATCTCCCCGAGCTCGGCGACACGCGCCCGTCGGTCCGAATGGACCATATGCTGTCACTGTTGGGCGACGAAGCCCCTGGTTCTCTATTCCGGGCGCTTTTCCATCGACAACTTCCAGCACAGGTACGTCTCGCGTTGGCCGGGACCGTGCTAACGGAACCCCGAGCATTGGCCGCCGTGGCGGACAGGTACTTCGTGGCTTCGGACACGCGGGCGAGAGTCGGTGCGGCCCACCTCGTGGATCCCGAGGCCGATGCTGATCTACAGCATACACAGCATGCTGATACGCACCTCGTGGCCGCCGCCACGCCCCGCCCACCGCCGCGGCGAAAACCGCCGGCTCCACCGGCCTGGCAGAGCCAGCCACGCTCCTCCAGCTCCACCACCTGGTGCCGGTTCCACGCCAGGTTCGGCCACGAGGCTCGACAGTGTCATCCGCCATGCTCCTTCGACGGGTCGGGAAACGCCCGAGCCGGCGCTCGATAGTGGCAATGAGCGCCGGCCGTTCGAACAGCCTGCTGTTCATCACGGACACCTTATCTGGGCGCCGTTACCTGTGCGACACAGGAGCGCAGGTGAGTGTCGTTCCTGCCGGTACGTCGGACAAGCACGCCGTGGGCGGGGGCCCCGCGCTGCTTGCCGCAAACGGGACGCCCATCTGTACGTACGGAAAACGCTGCCTCTCTCTGTGGTTCGGAGGGCAGGTTTTCCGATGGTCGTTCGTCACCGCCGACGTGCCCATGGCACTGCTTGGCGCGGACTTCCTGTGCGCAAATGGGCTCCTGGTCGACGTAAAGCACAGACGTCTTGTCCAGGCCGAGACGTTCAGCTCGCTCGCTTGTGCGCTGCCCAGCTCGTCGAGCAGCCCACTGATCGGCTCACCTAGCGGCTTGCCAAGCGGCTTGCTGAACGGTTCGGTTCCGGCCACGTTGATCTGTACGCTTCCGTTAGTGGACTAATTCACCCGCCTCCTCGCCGGCTTCCCGGCCCTCACGCGGCCCACCTTCTCAGCGGGGGCCGTCAAGCACGGGGTGGCCCATCACATCCCCACCGTCGGGCCACCGGTCTACGCCCGGGCACGCCGCCTCGAGCCGACGAAGCTGGCGGTAGCAAAAGCGGAGTTCGCTACCCTGGAGCGACTCGGCATCGTTCGGCACTCGGAGAGTGCTTGGGCGTCGCCGCTGCACATCGTGCCGAAGCCCGGCGGGGGATGGCGACCGTGCGGGGACTATCGCCATCTCAATGACGCCACCACCCCCGACCGCTACCCCGTCCCCCACATTCAGGACTTTTCCGCCCGTTTGGCGGGCATGTCCTTCTTCTCGAAGGTGGTCCTCATACGCGGTTACCATCAGGTCCCCGTCAGGCCGGAGGACGTCCCGAAGACGGCGGTCATCACGCCGTTCGGACTCTTCGAATTCCTGCGGATGCCCTTCGGTCTGAAGAATGCGGCTCAGGCGTTCCAGCGGCTGATGGACAGCGTCCTGCGCGACTTGGATTTTGTATACGTCTACCTGGACGATATCCTCGTCGCCAGCGCAGTCCCGCGAAGAGCACCTACACCACCTCCGCACGCTCTTCGAACGCCTGGGCCAGCATGGCCTGATTGTGAACCCCGCAAAGTGCCGGTTCGGCGTCGCCGAACTCTATTTTCTGGTGCACCGCATCACCAGGCACGGAGCCGTCCCCCTGCCGGCCAAGGTGGAGGCGGTGAAGGGGTTTCCGCGCCCCCGCACGATCAGGGGGCTGCAGGAGTTCCTGGGCATGGTGAACGTTTACCATCGGTTCCTGCCCCGTATCGCTCAGCTCCTGCGCCCCCTGCACGAAGCTCTCCGAGGTAAGCCGGGCAAAGGCGACGTCACCTGGACCGAGCAGATGGACGCAGCGTTCACGGGCGCGAAGCTCGCCTTGGCTAACGCCACCATGCTCGCGCACCCGGCGCCCGATGCGCCGATCGCCCTCACCACCGACGCCTCGGACTACGCGGTGGGCGCGGTGCACGAGCAATGGGTGCGTGGAGCTTGGCAACCGCTGGCGTTCTTTAGCCGGCAGCTTCGCCCGCCCGAACGCCGTTACAGTACCTTCGACCGCGAGTTGCTCGGGCTTCACTTGGCGGTCAGGCACTTCCGCCATCTGCTCGAGGGCCGTGCGTTCACGGCCTTCATCGACCACAAGCCGCTGGTCTTCGCGATGGGCAAGGTCACCGAGCCGTGGTCGGCCCAGCAGCAGCGTCACCTCTCGGCCGTGTCCGAGTACACGACGGACATCCGGCACGTCGTGGGGAAGGACAACCCGGTGGCGGATTGCCTTTCCCGGGCAGTCGCCCACGCAGTCCACCTCGGCATCGATTATGCCCGGATGGCAGCCGACCTGGCCGCTGACCCCGACGTCCAGGCCTTGCGGACCGCCGTCACGGGCCTCCGCGTCGCCGAGGTGCCGTTCGACAGCGCGGGCGCGGCCCTCTTGTGCGACGTCTCCCTCGGGCGGCCTCGCCCCATCGTGCCCGCGGGCTGGCAGTGCCAGGTGTTTGACGCCATCCACGGCCTGTCCCACCCAGGCGCGAGGGCCTCCCAAAGGTTGATCGCCGACAAATTCGTCTGGCATGGCCTCCGGAAGGCCGTCCGCGGCTGGGCCAGGACGTGCCTCGCGTGCCAGCGCGCCAAGGTGCACCGGCACACCCAGGCCCCGTTGGCCCCGTTTACGGTGCCGGAATGCCGGTTTGACCACATCCACGTGGACCTGGTGGGACCTCTGCCCCCCTCGCGGGGTTTCACCCACGTCCTCACCATGGTGGACCGCACCACCCGGTGGCCGGAGGCCGTGCCCTTGGCGTCGACGGCGGCGGACGTCGCGCAGGCTTTCATCGCCACCTGGGTCGCCCGGTTCGGTGCCCCCTCAGACATCTCGTCCGACCGCGGCCCCCAGTTCACCTCGGAGCTCTGGGGGGCGGTCGCGCAGGGGCTCGGGGTCCGGCTGCACCGAACCACGGCCTACCACCCCCAGGCTAACGGCCTGTGTGAGCGATTTCACCGCTCATTGAAGGCCGCGCTCCGGGCCATCCTCCGCGACGGCGGCTGGGTCGACAGGCTCCCCTGGGTCCTGCTGGGCCTCCGGACGGCGCCCAAGGAGGACCTGCGCGCATCCGCGGCAGAGTTGGTCTTCGGGCAACCGCTGCGGGTGCCGGGCGAGTTCCTCCCCGACTCCACGGCACCATGGTCCGCGGCACAGCAGCGCTCCGCTCTGCAGGAGACCGCCCAGAGGTTCGCCCCGGTGCCGACGGCACGCCACGGGCACCCACCGACGCACGTCGCCCCGGAGCTTCGCACGGCGGAGTACGTCTTCGTCCGCCACGATGCCCATCAGACACCACTGCGGCCCCCGTACGACGGGCCTTTCCGCGTGCTGGAGACCGGGGTGAAGCACTTCACCCTGGACATCGGCGGTACTCCTGACCGCGTTTCTGTGGACCGCCTCAAGCCGGCCCACCTCGACGTGGACCATCCACCGCCGGTGGCCCGACCCCCGTGTCGGGGCCGCCCCCCTGCGGGCGGACCCCTGGCACCGCCCAGCCCCGCCGCCATGCCGCCCCCCGGTCCTGCACCCATCCCAGGGGCAGCCGGAGGCATCCCAGATGGCATCTCTGCATCCCAGACGCCGCCAGTCACCAGGGGGCGCTTCGGCCGGGTCATCCGTTTGCCCCGCAAACTGACCCTTCAGGTGCGCGGGGATTCTGGGGGGGCGCGTGTGGTGGACACGAAAGCACTGACGTGGTGACATCACCCCGCATACCAAGTGGGGGTGGGCCACGCCCGGGAGAGAGGCGTGGCCTCACGATATACACGGGGCGCGCAGCCCTGAGCAGCTCAGTATTACAGTGAGCTCTTGAATAAAGACTCTTACAAATTACCACGTTGTCCGCTTCCTCCTTGCTCACAAGCAGCGCGCGTAATACCGCGCTTTACCCTGCTGCTTTGTCAAGTTAGAGGGTTTGATTTATGTATAGGACTATATGCATATGTATCACGGAAGTCTAATGTTCGTGGAGAGTGTTTGGGCCATTGTAACTGAGGATTCATTGCATTATGTAATGGGCTGCCAGGTTCAACAGGAGGCAGCCATTCCATCCCACAATCAAATGTCTTCACTCACAATGTTGATAACCAGGGCGACTTTTCCCTGGTGTTGGGAAATACTTTATGGAGAACGTCAACAAAGATGGAAAATTCATTGTAAAACTCGCACTTTAAAAATGTGAATGATTAATGATGCTCCTTATTGAGTGAACTTTGCACTTTTGCAGTTTTCTTTATACAAGATCTAGACTCGTGGACTAATCACGTGACAGAGAGTAGAAGGAAACGCAGTGATTGTGGGACAACAGGTGGATGCAACAAAGCGATGAACATCCAGGAGGTTGTGTGAATAATTACTTGAACCGCAGATCTAACTGGAGGCTGCCATGTCCTGTTCACCAACAGCTGTGAAACGCGTGACGTCATGTGTTTCGGCCATTCGTGGATTAATAAGCTTCTCCTTCTTCCTGTGAATTTTCAAGTAATTTATGTGAAGTGTAGAATTTGCTAGTTTCGGCTAATATTACACTTTTATCTCTCGCTGTCTGTCTATATTTGTTTGTGAGTTTTTTTTGTTTGCTTAATTGTTTCGCTCCTGCATCTGTTAACTGTGGCTGAACTCTACTTGTTGCATCTCTTTGCAATATGTCAGTTTTTGTCCGCCGTCGCACCGCGGAGCGAAAGGGGGACTATGGTTTTCCCCTCCGTCCGTGCGTCTGTGCGTGCGGGCGTCGAACGCGCGTGCATCCGTGCGTGCGTGCGTGAGCGAAGGACCGAATTCTAATTTGGTGTGTGGGTGCAACCCACGTCAAAATCCAAGATGGCCGCCGCCATGTATGTCTGACGCCATGTATGTCTGAACCTTGTGAGCGAAATATCTTGAAAAATAAGCAAAGTACCAACTTCTAATTTGGTGTGTGGGTGTATCTCGGCATAAGAGAGAATGCTATTGAAAATTGGGTCGCCACGTCAAAATCCAAGATGGCCACCGCAATGTATGTCTCAACCTTGTGAGCGGAATATCTTGAAAAATAAGCGAAGTACCAACTTCTAATCTGGTGTGTGGGTGTATCCAGGCATAAGGGAGAATGCTATTGAAAATTGGGTCGCCACGTCAAAATCCAAGATGGCCACCGCAATGTATGTCTGAACTTTGTGAGCGGAATATCTTGAAAAATAAGCGAAGTACCAACTTCTAATCTGGTGTGTGGGTGTATCCAGGCATAAGGGAGAATGCTATTGAAAATTGGGTCGCCACGTCAAAATCCAAGATGGCCGCCTTGCGTCTTCCACTTTGTCAACTCACATCACTTCAATGACGAGGGACCTAGGCGTAACGCTTGTTGTCCTTGCTTTTGGAGACGCAACGCATTTGATTATACGAGGTTGTGATGAACTCTTGTATAGACTAAATGTGGCAGCATCTGTTCAACCTTCCTTGTTTCTTCCATAAACGTTCGATGACAGATCGTGGAGAGAGAACGCCACTAAGAGAGAACGCTTAACAGTAAGCAATGGAGTGACTCACCTGCTGGTTAGGCAACTTTGATGAACAGCACAAAGGTTTCACGAAAGCAGATCACATTACCAAGGAAAAGTGCAAGCATTTTAAATTCAACTTGGACTTTTTATGAAAGGCAGAGAAATGTCTGTATATTATTTTTTGAGGGTATCTATCTTTCAAGCGTTGATAGCCATTGCACATGATAACTAATGTGCTTCCATTCAGTAACACCGTGCTGAAAATCAAGATTGTAGTTGGAGAAAATCGAAATATTTTGTCAATGAGTCGAGCCTGTTTATCTCTAGACTGGCTGCATTCTATGGTGATGATTACCAGTCAAGGACATCCTTCTTGAAGAGGACTTTGGGACGAGACGAATGATGTGAAAGATGTCAGCTGCACTGTCTACAAGCGTTGTCCCAAAAGCTCTGTCACTCTGCTTGGAACTTTCCCAATGGAGTTTATTGGTGGTTTTGTTTCACTAATATATATATATAGACATCTAATACTGAGGAGGAGTAGGTGGTGGTGGCAGAAGCTTTTATGAAGAAAACATCTAAGCTCGGTTAATTCTTGCACAAGTAAAATACACAGGAAATGTACCAACAAATGTTTGCAATTCTCCTTAATGCCTACCCACACCTGAGAATTTTTTTTCCATTTTAAGGCCATTTTCCCTGCTCGAGCAAGGTTTGGCCTTGTGGGCCCCATGGCAATCATCATGGTTCCCTTTTTGAGGTGGTGTTTTTTTTTTTTTTAATGGCCGAATGCCCTTCCTGACGCCAACCCTTTAGTCGCCTCTTACGACATGCAGGGATACGGTGTACCTATTCTAAACCGGAGCACACACCGGCACATTCATCCCAGCAAGCTGGTACTCAATTTGCCGACCTCGGAAGGATGACTGGCTGAGTCAATCCCCCCTGGCGTTAATTCAACGACCGACCGGGATTCAAACTCAGGATCCTTGGATCCCAAGCCGCCACCCTAACCGCTAAGCCAACACCAGGCTGAGAACCGTGAAGTAATGGGTATCGTCCTTTCTGGGCGAAAAAATCGATCTGTACCGCCATGCTGCATCGCATTAAGGAAAGCTTCCATGCTGAGTCCAAGACCTGGTTGACCATTGCAAGAAGTGCATGGAAGACCATCGAGATCACCTTGAATAATGTGATGACAATAATGTTTGTCATTAGTACTACAGTACTATGTCTATTATGTCGGTGGGGTGACGAACTTTTGGGGCGACATTAAATTTTACGTTTGGAGGTCGGGTGTCACAATGTCTTTTGTCGAGCATATAATGGTCCTACACCACCATTACTCAGTATAGGTGATGGTCCCTCTCTGTATAACCTGCCAGTGTCCCACAGCAGAGGCTGAGAATGGAAGTCGTGTTTTCGGTTCCAAAACATTTTTGAAAATTAAAAAATGCTTTGCTTCCCCGTCCAAGCACCGTAGGTGATCAAAAGCTTCCGCTCCAATGAGGGTAAGTGTCTCCATTGCTGTAGAATGCCTCAAGGTGACATCGTTTTACGGGTCTAAACAAAACTCCAGGTCGAATTTGAAGCACCACTCTTGTATGAATATTGACTTTGCTGACCGCTTGTTTTCATGTTTTGTTACATATCTCCAACATCACTCTGCTTTGTGTCAATCTAGGTCTAGAACTTGGTCTGTGTTAGAATTGATAGAACCAAGGAAAGTGATCAAATTGATCAGTTATTCTTGAAACCTGCAGTATGTTGATCTGAAAACATATCACTATTTCAGTTGACGTTTGGCCATTAGAGCAACCCTTTTAGCATTCGGCATGGCAATATCATCTCTCAGACTTTTGACTAAAAACATTTTTGAAAGTTCTTATTCCTGGAAGAATATGAGTGTTCTATCGCACGGACTGGAGACCCAAGATTGCTTCCATGAAACAGCTTGTGACCAACCTGTCCATACTTGGTGCTTGTTAAAGTAACACCTTACTCACTTTGACCAGTGTTGCGAGGACCTGCAAAGTACCGTTCATGTTTTTTGTCCAAGTCGTACTCCGGCGGTCGGGCTGTATGTTTTTTAGAGCCGTTGAATAGAGTGCTGCAAACAGGATTTCCGGGATTTCCTGCATCTGGCATGGAGCAGCATTCCGATTCTGGGAGGCGCATCACATTCTGGTTTATTTTTCTGGACTCCTTTCCAGCTGGTGTTATTAATTTTTACAAAAGCTGAATATGCACAGTCCCTGCGTTCTGTCAGAGCAAAGCTGAATTTCTTTGTAAAAGATTTATTCATTTATTTCTTTATTTTGTTCGTAAGAGGCGACCAAAGGGATGCAACATGGACATTACTTGTACCATTTGCACGATGTCGTAGAAAGTCAGAATTGCCTGGCCTTGTACTTTATTGATTGTCAATATAAATTGTTTCTGGGGATTTAAAAAGAGAACCATCTACCGATCTGAGGCTCATGGAGAAGCTGATACATTTGTCACATTGAACAAGATTATTTTCTTTTACATCAATTAAAAGGGCATTAGAGTACCATGGGCAAATTTGGCCTTCCGTTTGGAAGGTTTGGAACGTTTGGAACAGTTTATGCAGTGGATTTCAAATTTGTCGATAACAGTTGTCCTACATAACAGTTGAAATTTGTCCACTGTTAAATCGTTAACAATGGATTTGAAATTTGAGCGTCACAGCATCATGAGCTAAGTGTTCAGATGGGAAGGCCAAACGATCCTACCCATTTTATTTCTGTATTGGTTCGGGGGTTGAGATTGGGAAGGCCTGATAAAATATTCGGTACACTTTTTGAATTGATGACAAAATAAAGTTGTTGCTGCAGCATTCCTAGGTATGGGGCTGCTGTCTTAGTGCCTCACGACGTCAGTTGTTGTGTCTTGTTCATTCTCTATTATGGAATGTTCATGACGTGTCACTGTGGGCTCTTGATGCCCTCGTTCTGATTGTATTTAGCACACTCTCCTTTATCATTGTATTCAGCGACATGTAATGCCCTGGTTCTCAGCACCCCTTCCTTCTTCACCCCACCCTCTTGTACAAAGTCTGCATTGGAACTTTTCCTCCATTATTCAATCCCTGCACACTTCCTGAGCCTCCTCTGTCACAATGTTTTAAAGCTTTGGCCAAATATAGTGAAGTAGATGTACTCTTAAGCACTACCAACTAGTGTAGCTGGCTAGCGAGGCAAGGCTCGATCTGCCCAGGCCCAGCTCAGGTCAAGATTCAAATGATTGTGGCCCAGATTAAGGTCACCCTGTGGTCCAAGCGCTCGACCTGATCTTTTCCTTGTTGGCAGCTGTGTTAGTTTGTGGTGCTTTTTCCAATATGGCTCTTCCAAACCACACTCTGCTGTTTGCCATTTCTGTTTTCAATAACAGAACAGAGCAGGTTGGATGTTAAAAAATAAGTTTAGTTTCATGGTGAGTTTTCGCAAGAATTCTTTTTGGATGAGAAAAAAAAAGCCCCGTTGTTGATCAACATGTTTAACTTCAGATGCACATTCCATAAAAGTAGAGCTTGGCATGAGAGCATTGGACATCTGGAGCGTCCCATAAACGCATGTCGACCCGTCGAGAATCTTCTCGCCGCTTCCTTCCACTAACACTGACCCCGACACAATGCATGTCTGAATTCCAAATTAATTGCACTTTGAAGGAATTATTTTTCATTTTTAGCTGCGACGAGCAGCTCTATGAGAGGACCGCGTTGTTGTTCTTGTTGTTGGGGTGCCTTTTTGAATAGCGCATGCGCATACACTCGGACGTGCGTTGGTATGAGGTAAGAACATAACGGACTAAAATCGCTCATGTGTATAATTTAATGACTGGTCGAATTTGGTAGCGCATATTGCAACGGATATCCTCGTGATTCTACACATCGCAGCTGGTGACCACACTGTGGTCATTTTTCTCTTGTTCCAAAGTGAAAGTCCAAATATGAACTTTAAATTAAATAACGCTGAGAATCCGATCCAATATGGACTTGCTATGGAGAGGTGTGTGCTGGTGAATGGGAGACGTGGAGGCAATACACCTTGCACAGACATTGTTGATACAGGACGTACAGTGTGGAGTTAACTACAAATGGAATGTAGAGGTTAAGTTTGATTTGGTTCATTGTGTGAATTGGATTGTTACATAAAACACCAGTAAATTGATAGATTAACTAAAGGATTTATGGTTTAAAAGAAACACGATGGCTTAAATATGAGAATGGGCATGTAAGTGAATTAAACGTAAAACAAATCGGAGAAAATATGAAAATTTTAATGTAGATAAAAATGATTTTGAGTCATACTTGGAAATCACTTGACCAATGCCATATCTCCCTCACTTACTCTCCCTCCGCTCCCCTCCCCACACACACATTCCATTTGAACCCTCTCCTCTTGCATGTAGCATTGAATTTGGTAGGTCGTTCTATGGAAATTTCCACCCCCCCCCCCCCCTCAATCCTCACCCTATTGTTATATGTATGCATGCTCCATAATGTGCTGATCCGCTCGTCTGATTCCAGGGTAAACATTTTTAGAATCATCTTGATTCCTTGGAAGAATAAATTTTCACATTGGATAACCTGTTATTTCAAGGTGCAGTTCAGTTTAGTTAAATGTATATATATATACAGTGCCAATAGAAAGTCTACACCCCTTTACAAAATTTTCACCTTTTGTTGCCTTATAGCCTGGAATAAAATTGCATTAAATTAGAAAAAAT
This sequence comes from Myxine glutinosa, assembly GCF_964187855.1. Lineage (NCBI taxonomy): Eukaryota > Metazoa > Chordata > Myxini > Myxiniformes > Myxinidae > Myxine > Myxine glutinosa. The sequence continues at coordinate 31,457,361 of NC_136272.1, forward strand.
TTTACACCTTTATTTACACATTGTAACCCACAAATTCCAAGTGAAAAACAAATTCTACAAATTTCAGGTAGTTAATTAAAAATTAAAAAAACAAATATCTTCTTTGGATAAATGTGCACCCCCGTTATAATAGCAATTGTAAATTAGCTCAGGCGTAACCAATCACCTTCAAAATCGCACACCAAATTAATTGGCCTCCACCTGTGTTAAATTGCTGTGATTCTAAATTGTAGTAAAATTATATTCTGTATAATAGAATTACAGTAAATTGTAGTGATTTTAAAGACTGAATCTGCTCTTATTTATTTGCTCAAATTTGCAGAGTAGATCTGGTTAGCTAATCTGGAATGATGTTATTTCACCACAACCTTCACCACCCGTGATGTACCAACGTTTGTTCAAGACATTGGAAAAATTGGGGTCTGAGGAGGTACATGGGGTGGGAGGGGGGGGAGTTGCCCCCCACAATAGGTATTTTTTTGTCTGTTTGTTTAAAGTCTTATGATTATGTTAGTATGATTCTACATGCTGCCCTGTCTTCTAGCAACCATTGAAATTGGTTTAAAAACACTATAGTCAGTGCAATATACTGTTTATTCTACCAGGTGAGCGCCAGGGGTATTGCCCCTGTTTTTTTTTTTTTTTTTAAACTTTGATTGGAAGCGCCTTCTTTAAAAAAAAATTTTTTTTTATTATTTCTTATTATTTATTTATTATTATTATTATTTATTATTTATTATTTTCTTTTTTATTATTTTATTTTTTATTTTTTTATTATTTATTATTTATTATTTATCATTTTATTATTTTATTATTTTATTATATAATTATTATTATTTATTTATTTTATTTTATCTATATATATATAAAAAAGTTTTTGTTTGTTTGTTTGTTTGTCTGCACGCGCTAATCTCCTGAACGGTGAAAGATAGGAGGAAACCTCTAACACAAAAAATGTCGGGACGGGCCCCGGGAAGGTTATAGGCTAGGTGGTGAGGCCGGTCGATGGTGGTGAGGCCGGTCTGGGCCCATTTCGCAATAAATCTTCTTCTTTCAAAATTCTCTTGAAGTACAACTTATGCACTTAATAGGAATATCTGACTGATTGCAACACATGCTTTCAAAATTCTCTTTTGCGGGGCCCGACAGAAGAAAGAACAAGGAATCGTTGAGCACTAACTGCGTCAGACCTATGTACAGAAGATTTAATTCATTCAAAAAGAACCCGGGCAACGGCGGGTGCATTCAGCTAGTACATATATGTATATGTATATATATATATATATATATATATATATATATATATATATATATATATATATATATATATATATATATACACATGCATACACAGTGAGCCTCAGTCATATCTCTCACTCATGATTGGATTGGATGGGGTGGGGCTCGGGGGTGTTTTACATATATATCCCACTCCCATCCAATTTCTTTATGTGTACACAAACACACATGCACATGCATGCATATACACATATGCACGTACAGATACACACACACACACACACACACACACACACACACACACACACACACACACACACACACACACACACACACACACACACACAAGAGTCGACTCCAAGTAATGTATGGTCGGATTTAATAGGGATTTATTCCTTCGTATTACTGATGTAATATTACTGGTGGAAATGCTTGGTTAAGGTGGTATTGTAAAGTTGTCAATATGTGACGTTTTTAAGATTTACTGGATGGGTAAATGTGTTTAGGTAAGTAAGTATTGAGAAAAGACAATATCATAGAATAAGAGGAAGGGCTTGGGTGGAGAGATGAGGAAGAGGAGTGGGGCGGGTGGAGCGGAAGGGGAGGGGGGTGGAGAGGGGGATGCAGGGATGGCAATATAGTTGGCACACAAATAAGGGCGAGTCATAGATATGATCTTATTTTGTACACGGAAAAAAAAAAGATTAAGGTATCTTAACATACAGGATTAGGCTTAACAGGTATTAACATATGTATCTGATTAGCTTTCTTATGCCATTAACATAACCTGAATGCAAAGTAACACCCGACTGTTTCCTCTATATTTTAAGAAAGTTGCGCTCTGGCAGTGCATAGTCTGCAGCAAACGTCTTCAATCCGTGCACCGCCCCGACCGTGAGATGCTCCGCCCTAACTGTGTGATGCCCCGCCTCGACCGTGTGATGGCCCCGCCCTAACCGTGTGATGCCCCGCCCCGACCGTGTGGTGCCCCGCCCCGAGCGTTCGGCTCCGCGGATTGAAGCCCGAGGTTTGCTTAATTGGGCTTCATCTGCGAGCGGCTCCGGGTCGCTGAAAGTTATCTCGGATGCCACAAACCGGTACGCTGTACTCAAATCGGTGCTCTCTGTGCTTGGCAATGCTCATTGTAGAATCGAAGCCCATGTACTTTGTACTTGCATTAGGAGAGAACAATCCTCGCTTCACTTGTCTTTTTATCAAATGTATTGCTTGCTCTCGTTAACCTCCACTCTTCTTTTTGAACATTTCTGTGATTTCTCTCCTGGTTAATTTTTTTTTTTAAGCAAACTGCTATTGCTGTATCAGTTCGACCCTCCGCTCTCAACCCAACACCCTGTACTTCATGGGGCTTTCACACTAGACTGGGAAGACAAGTGTAGGTATCGGTTTGTGTGTGAGGCATCGCGTACACACACACACACACACACACACACACACACACACACACACACACACACACACACACACACACACACACACACACACACACACACACACACACACACACACACACACACACACACACACGTGCATACACACACACACACACACAGACGTACACACACATACACACACACACACGTGCATACACACGCACACACACACGTGCATACACACACACGTGCATACACACACACGTGCATACACACACACACACACACACACACACACACACACACACACACACACACACACACGTGCATACACACACACACACACACACACACACACGCACACGTGCATACACACACACACACACACACACACACACACACACACACACACACACACACACACACACACACACGTGCATACACACACACACACACACACACGTGCATGCACACACACACGTACACACATACACACATGCACACACACACACGGTGGACAAGTTAGTTTTGAGTAAATAATATTCATGTGTACATTAAATTAACTTCTCCTCACGTGGCCTGTATCTGTGACGTAGGAGAGCAATCTGTGACGTGGAATGATTATGAAGCGTCCAATATTCGGAGAATTTTGTTCACCCCAAGGTCTGTGTGCAAGTGCCTCTTAATGTTGATGTGTGACGTCGGTTTTGCAGACCTGCTAGTGGGTTATGCCACTGATTTGCGCTTGTACGAAACTGATTGACCGATGGACTGCTTTTGAGAAAGTAGATATCCCATCACGACCCCTTTCAAACATGTTTTGCTACCTCTGGACTTCCCTCAGATTGTTAGAAATCGCATTTTGCAGATGGTCCGTCCACTGTAAACACTGCTGGCTTTTTATCAGAGTCGCTTCATCTATCCGTCAATGTTCTCCGGGGATCTCTTATTGGTCCACTCTTCTCATTTATCTGCGTCCACCTGGTACTGTTTTCCCAATTCTCATTGTTACAGTGAATAATTGTGCTTTCTTCTGTGTCTCTGAATTCTTGTCTCTAAAATTTAAACTTTGATGTCCAACAACCTTAATAATATTGTAGTACATATATATATATATATATAGGATATGTTACCTTACCAGGAACTTCAATGCAGGACGAGACCTTTAGGCCCACCAAAGTCCTTGGTACGACTGACCGCCCAGACTCGGAGCGGACCCTCAAAGCATTGTGCCACCGCGTGTGGGTAAACTGTCTTGCTGTTTGACCATCTTGCGGGTTTTGGACACCTCTTCGGTCCTTAAAACGCTTGAACCGGTGAAACTTGAGCATCACCATCTGATATCTGCTTCCACGGTTTCAAATCCAACCACACGGCACTACAAATCGACCACTTTCCTAGATTCCGCAGATCCCTGAAATCTGTAAGTCTATTTCGTTCCATCTGTTCAGGAAACGGAACAGGTTGAGATGGTTTGGTCACGTGTTGAGGAAGGATGAAAGTGACTGGTTGAGAAGAGTGATGGAAATGAATGTAGAAGGAAGTAGAGGACGGGGAAGACCGAGAAAGACTTGGCTAAAGATGGCCGAAGAAGAAATGCGGGCAAGGGGGTTAACATGGAGAGATGCAGAAAATAGGGCAAAATGGAGAAGATTGTCATGGGGCCCGCAAGGCTAACCCCCACTCTAGCAGGGAAAATGGCCTTAAAATGCCTGTTGTTCTTGTTGTTGTTGTTGTTGTTGTTGTTGTGTGTTCAGGAAACGGGACACCAAAGATTTATTACTTATTACGCTCTCTATTTATTACCTCCGCCACCAAAGGTGGATGGAGGTTATGTTTTCAGCCCTGTCTGTCTGCTTGTCTGTCTGTGAACAAGATATCTCAAAAAGGTGTGGATGGATTTGGATGAAAGTTGACAGACAGGTAGTGTATGCGACAAGGACGAAATAATTCGATTTTGGTGAAGATCCGGATTCAGATCCGGCTTGTAGAATTTTTTTTAAAAGTGATTCTTCACCATTGAGAGATCGTGTGAAAAGTAATTTTTCACATAATATTAAAAAAAGTTATTGACGAGTTATAACTAAACTAGGTGGATGAGTTGGTTTGTTGATAAGAACAAGCGGATTAAATTTTGGTTCAGGTCCGAATCCAGATCCGGCCTATCAGTGGGATACAAAACATAACCTGTTCAGCCTGGCGGAGGTATGCGCTCTACCGATTGCTGTTCTAGTTACATATACATATATGGAGAGGGCAGGGAAGTAACTTGTGAAATTTGGTCGAAAAACAAACAAACAAGGATATTAGGAATGAGGGTACGGGAGAGTGGAAGGATTTGGGTGGGAAGAGAATGAAGGTTTGAATTCTCAGTCATTCGTGTCTCTCCAGGAAACGCAGTCTCAGGGTCTCCTTCGTTCTCCCTGTTGGTGACCTTGCATATTCTATTTTTTGTGGTTCTATTATGGTCTTGCTCGTCCTGCCTTCTCACCTCTCTACCCAGCCATTCCCAATCCACGTCACCCACATTCCACGAGTAACCCTTTCCTTATTTACCCTCAGTAAAATCAGCCTAACGTTCACCCCTTTTCATCGGTTCCGTCTTTCTCTCACCTTTGGATCTGTCTTCACAAGTCTCTTGCTCTTCCTTCAAGGTGATTGTGTTTGCTGTCCGCCGCCGTCTCATGGTCTCCCATTGCCACATCCGAGCTTGACTGTATCCTCTGAGACCCTGTAGGTCTCCATTCATCTGCATCTCCTCTTCTAACGGGGAAGGTGCATACACGCCTGTGTTCTCATCCACCTGTTTCCCCTTCGGCCCACTTTGTATGTTTGATCTTTTGCCCCTGTTGTTCCATTCTTCCATGAGCTTCAACACCTGTGGGCCTATGTATGGAGCATCTTACTATCATTCACCAAATGTCTGTCTGTCCGTCTGTTCCCAGGTACCGCAAAAACGGCTGAAACGATCATAACGATATTTTGGGTGGGTAATCCTGGGATCCCTTGGAGTAAAATAGGCTATATTGTTTTTCCAATTTTTACAATCTTCCAATTTTTACAATTTTCCAGTTTTTCCAAACACGATGGAATAATATTTATCGATATGAACAGTGATGCGGCTTTTGTTGAAATTCTACAAATACTGTTTAGATTTTGATGATTTGCGTGTGATATGATTCAACGGATGTTTATATAAATAGTTTAAAATAAAAAAAGCCTTAAATTTCTGATATTTTGCCTTTTCATTTGGGCCTCCCAATTGAAGCCCCGCCCGTAGGGCGGGTACCGTTGCTAGTATACATAATCGGATAAGTATACATGTCATATGGAGTATACAAGGCCAGTGCTCGGAATTTCGGCTATTTTAGCGGAGGCGATAAATAAAAGGCTCCTGATGCGAACAGAGTTCAGCATTCAATTACCGTATTCCAAACTTTTCAGCTGTCTTGGCTGTCCGAGTTTGATTGTAGTTGAAATTGAACTTTTCCACGAGCATCTTGTGTGGCTATTATGTTATGTCTGCGTTAGTAAAGTATTATTAGTTTGATCACGGTATGATGCAATCTTGATGTTTTGCAGCCCTGTAAGCACCCAGTTCGCACGCTCTGCCAAGCTTTTCGGGGACGGACGTGGGGGGAGGCATCTCTGGTTGGTTGTCACCAAGTCTGGCCTTGATCTTGTTTGGCATGATTTGCACGTTTTCGTGTTTCGTTTACTCGTAGTACACGGAGCTGTGCCCGCCGCGTGATGTGGTCACAATTATCGGCTTTTGATTCTGTTTTCGGCTCGAGATTCCTTTTGCCTGCACTGTGTGGGAGCTTCAGAAGGACATTTGCCGAAATCCGCACAAAAATGTGAATTGACGATTCGCACGGAATCTTCACACCCATTTTGCCCGATGTTGCATCACACGGGCCTCGCTCTCTCCTGGTGCCACCTTCCTGGTTGGGGTGTGGGGAGGGTGGATCTCGAATGAGACTCGCGTGTCCCCCAGCCTATGACTCGTCCGTCGGGCATGCGCATGGCCTGTCTTGACCCATCGCTGACGCACAGGAAAGCCATGGGGAAGGATGAGCCTCGATAGAAAAAACAAAAGTCCCTTCCCTGCTTTTGTGAAGGGGTTTATCGAGTTCCCCTTTTATTTATTTATTTGGTAGCTTTCCTCATTTGTGAACGGAATGTTCTGGCAACCGTGCATGCTTATTAAATTACACTCTTTGCCAATGCCCGGTTTTTGCATCTGCCCATGGCGGTACCGCATATGAATACAGTAACAAACGGAAAAAAAAAAAAATGTAATTGATGGAATATATTTCATTGTAGCGAGGGGTGGCGGTATACAAGCAGGTAACCATATACATATGGACCACTCTATTTATACGCACTTGCCCTGCCCAGTCCACTCTCATTTTGAACGCTTCGATGGACAAGCCAAACACAGCCATTCGATTTCTTTCGACGTTTCACTTATTTTACATAATCCAACCTGTCCATCATCCTTCTCCACTGCTTTTGTTTCGAGCCCACCTTACACGCTTCGACCCCCAGCCAAGACTTTATTTCGAGTGTGAATGGATCTGCATAGTCTTCTCATGAATATGGTTCCACATGTGCTGCTCAAAAATGAAGGTGCAGCCTCCAGCTGGCAAAGTTCTGTTTTGATGTTTTGACCACTGGATTTATGGTCACCTGTGACTGTGCGGGCATCATGCATTTGTTGTTGAGTTACCCCACCAAGAGGTGGCATCATGTGAATGCAATATGCAGATGGTGGAGGTTGTTAACGAATGCATGTTGGACTGGGACTCGAATCTGAATTAGGCCCACCGGTTGCATCGTTAGAGTTGTGGCTGTGCTGCTGGTGGCAGGAATTTGTAATTTGAAATTTGGTTATGGTGCTCGCGATAACTCTCCTACTCTTCACGAAGGACTTGGTGGGATCTTTAACATCTACTTACTAATGCCAGCAGATGGGACATCCAGGTTAACGTCCATCCGTGGGGCGGCATGCTCCTTGATGCATCGTCTTGCATTCAAAACACCATTGTGGCAGTTTGTAGCTGTGTCGAGATTCATACCAAGGCTGGACAGTTCAGAGGTGAGTGCGTGCATACCTCTCGGCTATCCTGTCCTGCCTATGCATGTGGTGAGGCTCATAATTTAAACGTTCTCACCATTTGCATATTGCAATTACATGATTACCCCTCCCCCCTCACTCCCCCACCTGCACCTCCCCCTTCCCTCACCACTGAGAATACTTAACACCTGGTACACAATGACTGCAGTCCACGATGAAGATCACTTGGTGATTTAAACGTTGGACCTGAGCTTTGCCTGCTGAACAACTACACTAATTGGTGGTGCGTTCATTTTTACCTTCGCCACCAAAGGTGGATGGAGATTGTTTTCACCCCTGTTTGTTTGTTTGTGAACAAAATATCTCAAAAGGTTTGGACGGATTCAGACGGAATTTGGCAGAGAGGTAGCGTGTCACAAGGACGAAATGATTCGATTTTGGTGAGGATTCGGATCCGGCTACTAGAATTTTTAAAGCGATTATTTACCATTGGGAGAAAAGGCCAAAAACGATACATAGCAGGATATCTCAAAGTTGTGGATGGATTTGGACGAAATTTGGTGGACAGGTTGTGTCTGACCAGGACAAATAGATTCGATTTTGAGGAAGATCTGAATATGGATTCGGATATGAGAATTATTTAATTTTTTAAGTGATTCTTCACCATTGGGAGATAAGGCCAAAGACTACATTGCGGGATATCTCAAAAAATTATGGATGGATTTGGACGAAACTTGGTGACAGGTTGTGTGTGTGACGAGGAAGAATCGATTCAATTTTGGTGACTATCTGAATATGGATTCGGATATGAGGATTATTATTTTTTTTTAAGTGATTCTTCACCATTGGGAGATAAGGCCAAAAACTATACATTGCGGGATATCTCAAAAAAAAATATGGATGGATTTGGACGAAACTTGGTGACAGGTTGTGTGTGTGACGAGGAAGAATCGATTCAATTTTGGTGACTATCTGAATATGGATTCGGATATGAGGATCATTTAATTTTTTAAGTGATTCTTCACCATTGGGAGATAAGGCCAAAGACTATACATTGCGTGATATCTCAAAAAATGATGGATGGATTTGGACGAAACTTGGTGACAGGTTGTGTGTGTGACGAGGAAGAATCGATTCAATTTTGGTGAAGATCTGAATATGGATTCGGATATGAGGATTATTTAATTTTTTAAGTGATTCTTCACCATTGGGAGATGAGGCCAAAAACTATACATTGCGGGATATCTCAAAAAATTATGGATGGATTTGGACGAAACTTGGTGACAGGTTGTGTGTGTGACGAGGAAGAATCGATTCAATTTTGGTGAAGATCTGAATATGGATTCGGATATGAGGATTATTTAATTTTTTAAGTGATTCTTCACCATTGGGAGATAAGGCCAAAAACTACATTGCGGGATATCTCAAAAAATTATGGATGGATTTGGACGAAACTTGGTGACAGGTTGTGTGTGTGACAAGGAAGAATCGATTCAATTTTGGTGAAGATCTGAATATGGATTCGGATATGAGGATAATTTAATTTTTAAAGTGATTCTTCACCATTGGGAGATAAGGCCAAAAACTATACATTGCGGGATATCTCAAAAAATGATGGATGGATTTGGACGAAACTTGGTGACAGGTTGTGTGTGTGACAAGGAAGAATCGATTCAATTTTGGTGAAGATCTGAATATGGATTCGGATATGAGGATAATTTAATTTTTAAAGTGATTCTTCACCATTGGGAGATGAGGCCAAAAACTATACATTGCGGGATATCTCAAAAAATTATGGATGGATTTGGACGAAACTTGGTGACAGGTTGTGTGTGTGACGAGGAAGAATCGATTCAATTTTGGTGAAGATCTGAATATGGATTCGGATATGAGGATAATTTAATTTTTAAAGTGATTCTTCACCATTGGGAGATAAGGCCAAAAACTATACATTGCGGGATATCTCAAAAAATGATGGATGGATTTGGACGAAACTTGGTGACAGGTTGTGTGTGTGACAAGGAAGAATCGATTCAATTTTGGTGAAGATCTGAATATGGATTCGGATATGAGGATAATTTAATTTTTAAAGTGATTCTTCACCATTGGGAGATAAGGCCAAAAACTATACATTGCGGGATATCTCAAAAAATTATGGATGGATTTGGACGAAACTTGGTGACAGGTTGTGTGTGTGACAAGGAAGAATCGATTCAATTTTGGTGAAGATCTAAATATGGATTCGGATATGAGGATTATTTAATTTTTAAAGTGATTCTTCACCATTGGGAGATAAGGCCAAAAACTATACATTGCGGGATATCTCAAAAAATTATGGATGGATTTGGACGAAACTTGGTGACAGGTTGTGTGTGTGACGAGGAAGAATCGATTCAATTTTGGTGAAGATCTGAATATGGATTCGGATATGAGGATTATTTAATTTTTTAAGTGATTCTTCACCATTGGGAGATAAGGCCAAAAACTACATTGCGGGATATCTCAAAAAATGATGGATGGATTTGGACGAAACTTGGTGACAGGTTGTGTGTGTGACGAGGAAGAATCGATTCAATTTTGGTGAAGATCTGAATATGGATTCGGATATGAGGATAATTTAATTTTTAAAGTGATTCTTCACCATTGGGAGATAAGGCCAAAAACTATACATTGCGGGATATCTCAAAAAATTATGGATGGATTTGGACGAAACTTGGTGACAGGTTGTGTGTGTGACAAGGAAGAATCGATTCAATTTTGGTGAAGATCTGAATATGGATTCGGATATGAGGATAATTTAATTTTTTAAGTGATTCTTCACCATTGGGAGATAAGGCCAAAAACTATACATTGCGGGATATCTCAAAAAATTATGGATGGATTTGGACGAAACTTGGTGACAGGTTGTGTGTGACAAGGAAGAATCGATTCAATTTTGGTGAAGATCTGAATATGGATTCGGATATGAGGATTATTTAATTTTTTTAAAAGTGATTCTTCACCATTGAGTGATTTGGCCAACCAGGTCGTTCTAGTTTAATATGGATCGTCCCAACTACAACAATTGTTTTTTGATGAATTTCTTTACGAACAACTCACAGCTTCATTATTTTTCCGCATTTTTCTTTCGACTCTCCAAAGGATTATTTCTTTAGCCACTCAAGATTTATTTAGCGGCCCTTGCAGTGAATTGCTAAGTTGGTTGTAATTTCTACTCTGCAGTTTCTCCCAAACAAGAATCCCCGTTCACCGCAAGGAACGACGGCAGGACAGCTCTGTTGGGAACGTGCTCGCCGTTGAGCTGGATTATCTGGATTAGATTCCAGAATGAGGTTTCTCAAGCTCTTTCTTTGCGATTTCAAATCCAGAATCCATAATTTCTTTGCGATTTCAAATCCAGAATCCATAATTTCTTTGCGATTTCAAATCCAGAATCCATAATTTCTTTGCCATTTCAAATCCAGAATCCATAATTTCTTTGCGATTTCAAATCCAGAATCCATAATTTCTTTGCGATTTCAAATCCCTGCTCCTTGAATCAGAAACCAGGCACCGTGAATCGGAAACAACGAGGATTGCTCATTTCCATGCTTAGTAGCGAACGTTAGGACCACCTTTGTGTCTTGCTCTTGTTTCCTTAAACTGTCACTGAATTCATGGCCATGGGGTAAGTCTTTAATTCTGGTGGAGGAAGGAGGACATTGCAGGGTCCTTTCTTGAAGGTCATCTTGCACAAGAGATGTGTGTTGGTGAACCGTCAGTTGCCATTTCACAAAGTTTATACGTGCGCGTTCGAGGAGATGGTAAAAAAAGCGCAGGAATGGACATGTTTTTGAACTTGGCCTTTCAAGTTGCCGTTGCTTTGAAGGTAAAACTTCCTTCCGGTGTGAGCAGTCCTGCAAACGAGATTGGCTTGCAGTGTCGAGAGTATAGACTTGGTGACAGGTTGTGTGAGTGATGTAAGGTTCGTGGAGGAGTTTGTACAGGGTAACACACACACACACACACACACACACACACACACACACACACACACACACACACACACACACACACACACACACACACACACACACACACACACACACACACACACGTGTTGTAAATGATTTTTCATTTTGTATTTATTTTTCCTAAAGGAATGCATTGTTGCCACAAATACTTTTGGAAGGATTGCAATTCAAACTGCAGAAGATGGTGTCTCATGTCGTTGGTCTTTAGGTTGAGGTTTTTAAAGACTTTGTTCTTCAAAATGGTCTTTTTGAAAATGAAGGGACGCCAGACATCGGATTTGCTTTCATTCCCACGCCGGTTAGCATACCTTTGACGACCTTCAGTTGATAAGACCTATCATTTGAATTGTCCGCTGACGCAGGCCGACACTAACCTTGACAGAGTGTCATATTCCTCCCACTTAGTACAAAAGCTTCTGTCATTACCCATTAAGAGCTGGCCTACAAAATGCTCATTATCCTTGATGAAGTCAAGAAAAATGGCATTGTTGCTCTCACTTATTTGTCATCTTCTGAAAGTGCTGCAGCAAACTTGAGCTTGCATGGCTGCGATTCGAGATCCTTTGAGTTTCCTTGTCGCGGATTCTCTTTTCAGATGAAGTGCGGGCGAGAGTCACCTTTCACATATCAAGCCTTGTTATATTCTCAGTTGCCTCTGCTTTTTGGATGGTGTGTGTTCTTGTACTGTACGTGCATTACTTTGCATTACACTACATTAACACTACATGCATGACTTTGGTTGTGTGTGAGTGTGTGTGTGTGTGTGTGTGTGTGTGTGTGTGTGTGTGTGTGTGTGTGTACAGTACATGATTAGTACATGATTAGTACATGTACAGTACATGTGTACATGTACAGTACATGTGTGCAGTACAGTACATGTGTGAACATTCGAAGTACAGTTTGATCGAGAGGTAGGTGGTGTGGTCGTGCTGGTTAGTAGATTGATGTATTTAAGGTAAGATGTGCATGATTTAATGATATCATATTATCGAGTGTGTAAGGAAAGTTATAAATATATGATAATACATTAAATCCTATTGCGATGGAATAAGTGATGTTGCATTGATGGGTTGACTGACTGCCTGGACGCAACTGAGGTTGTGGATCTACTGATTTACCATCAATTGATGTGGATCCATGATCGAGGTTATGGATCCGCCGTTTGGAGAGGTCCTGGGCTGAAAGGATCGAAACCTCGAGGAAGAACGGTGCTCAGCTGATGATCCATGCAGTCAGGAAACTAGTCAATTGCTTACAGGTTAAGGTTCTTGCTTTTGGTGGAGAAACTATGTTTAAGGTTTACAATTTAAATAAAGTTGAATATGGGATGTTGTGAAATTAACATCATTTACAACAATCCTTTAAATTATTTAAGTTTAGGAACAACCGATACTGTACAATCCTTTGTTTTCACTGACGTCACAAATTACCCATCTCGCATTGCGCGGCGGCCATTTTGATACCCAAGCTAATCTGTCCGTGTGCGCTGATATTGATTTGTTGCGTTGGTTTATGGTGAATGCGGATCGCAAAAAGTCTTTTATAAAGTAATTTTGTTTGTTTTGTCACGTTCATGTGGAGTGTGGTGCCATCTAGTTTATATTACGTATTGTTGCCCAACAAACACAGAACATTCGGTTTAAGTTTGCCGTGGACCAGTGAACTGGTGAACACCTGGGCAGTGGAACACCTGTAGAACAAACTTGGAGTGTACGTAAGGATACGGTAGATCCAGGCTTGAGTATGGCTAGCAGTGCGAGTGCCAACCTTGGCTACCAAGAGACGCTCCCCCCGGACGTTCTTGTTCGTTACAAAGAGAAGATTTCTGTCATTGGGTGTGACCCTTATGGTCTATCATCAAATGATCAATTTGAGAAGAATGTGAGCAAGTGGCCTCAGGTGACCCACATCAACGTGATCAACTACCTGTTGTTCAGCAAATCGGCCTATACCAAAGATGAGTTGAAGAAGTATAAATCCCTCGAGGCATACAGGTTGTACCAAGATGGATGGGTGCGACAAATCCTACACAAAGAACTGAATGACGTCCACTTGATTCGATCCAAGGTATTAATATATTAAACAAACATGTATTTTTTAAAGCTGCTTGTGCTAATGTTATGGACCTGATTGATTAAGTGCCCTCCATTTGTTCAAATGTATGTATTGTATTCAATATCATTAATGATTATTCAGAGGTTTGGATTCGACGAAATGCAGTTTGGATTCATGCCAGGAAGAGGAACGACAGACGTGCTTTTCATTGTGAGGCAGTTGCAGGAGAAGTACATGGAGAAGAGGAAGAAGTTGTTTCTTGGGTTTGTTGATCTGGAGAAAGCATTCGATCGGGTTCCACGCAAAGTATTGACATGGGCATTGAGGAAGTTAGGAGTGGAGGAATGGTTGATCAGAGTAGTGATGGCAATGTACAAAAGAGCGCGCACAGCTGTAAGGACGAAGGACGGGAACAGTGGTGAGTTTGAGGTGAAGGTGGGAGTGCATCAGTGGTCGGTACTAAGTCCACTACTATTTGTAGCTGTGATGGAGGTGCTGGCTCAGAACGTAAAGGAGGGTTTACCGTGGGAGTTGTTGTATGCAGATGATCTGGTGTTGATTGCGGAAAGTATGGATGGACTGAAGGAAAAGATGAACACGTGGAAGGAATGTATGGAGACAAAAGGTCTGAAGGTGAATATCGGAAAGACGAAGGTGATGGCAAGTGGTAAAGCATGCGGTGAGGTGGAAAGAACTGGGAAGTGGCCCTGTGCTGTGTGTAGGAAGGGTGTCGGAGTGAACTCCATTCAGTGTACAATGTGCGCTGAGTGGGTTCATCAAAAATGTAGTGGTCTGAGAGGGGCATTAACCAGTGTGGCAGCTACATTCAAATGTAAGGTGTGCACAGAGGGAGCTGCAGATGGAGGAAATGTTGAGTTGGATCTTGAAGACGGCGTGAAGCTGGAAGGTGTGAAAACATTTTGCTACCTCGGAGACATGCTGAATGGAGAAGGTGGATCAGACTCGGCAACGGTTGCTCGAGTGAGATGTGCATGGAAGAAGTTTCGGGAATTGAGTGGCGTGCTGATGATGAGGGGAGTGTCGTTGAAGCTGAAGGGAAAGGTGTATGCTGCATGTGTGAGAAGTGTTATGATTTATGGGAGCGAGACATGGGTAATGAACGTAGAGCAGCAACGAAGGTTGGAAAGGGTGGAAATGCGAATGGTTCGACGGATGTGCGGAGTATCGTTGAGAGAGAGGAAGACAAATGATGAATTGCGAAAGATGATGGGATTAGAGCCTGTGATTGATGCTGTGAAGAGGAACAGGTTGAGATGGTTTGGTCATGTGTTGAGGAAGGATGAAAGTGACTGGTTGAGAAGAGTGATGGAAATGAATGTAGAAGGAAGTAGAAGACGGGGAAGACCGAGAAAGACTTGGCTAAAGATGGTGGAAGAAGAAATGCGGGCAAGGGGGTTAACAAGGAGAGATGCAGAAAATAGGGCAAAATGGAGAAGATTGTCATGGGGACCGCAAGGCTAACCCCCGCTCTAGCAGGGAAAATGGCCTTTTAAAATGCATGTTGTTGTTGTTGAAGAGACACAGAGCAGGCACTTAAGCAGTCTTAACCAAATTCCAGACAAAGGGCCCACTCACTCACGCGGGGAAAAGGAGGAACAGCAAGTTCGCGCGCCAAATGCGCCTTGCCGTCGGTCGCGCCCGGACAGCTCGCTGGGCGTAGCCTTCTGGTGTTCACGGCACGTATGCAGGGAGCCCAGGTAGTAGGGTCGTCGGCGAAGGTGGCTCCGGGATGGATCATCTCCACAAGTGCGATTAATACAGCCGCAGGGCACAGTGCACGGGGAATTCGTGTGAAGAGAGGCTATGACAAGCAATTCAATCCACTCGTGGTGGGACAACAGCTCGGAGGGGGAGACTCTCACTCGTTCTGCTTCTCACCGATCTCACTCAGGGGCTGGGCGACTCTGACCGATTCTCTCTCTGATTCTGCCTGATTCGTTCTCGCTCTGACTCACGCTGGGGCACTCCCTCTCCAACTCTTCTGACGTGGGGGGCTCGGGGCAGGGTTTTATATGGCCCCTCCCCGGCCTTACCCGAATGTTCCATGCCCCTCCTCTCGTTGCCGTGGTGAGCCACTCCCCTCGAGCTCTGATTGGCGGCTCGCTGCTTACCGACCACTCCCCCTGCAGCTCCTCCCTTCGGCCTTGCCAGAATTGTTCCAGGCCGAGCACATGGCATTCTAGCCCAATTGAGGCCTACTCACTGGCTTGCTCAATGCAAAACTAACACAGGAAAGGAGACTACGCTTACATTTACAAAGAAATAACTGAGCTACAGCGAGGCTACATGTTGTGGTGCAACTACCTACGAGGGGGAGGGGGGGGGGGGGGGGTCATCCATTATTCACAAAGCCGCAACTATATATATATATATATATATATATATATATATATATATAAATAAAAATATATATTTATATGTATAAATATATATATATGTATATATATATATATTATATATATATATATAATATATATAAATATATATTTATATGTATAAATAAATAAATAAATAAATATATATATATATATATATAATTATATATAAATATATATTATATATAAATATATTATATATATAATTATATATATCTATATATATAAAACACAGTTTGTGTGTGTGTAATGTTACCGATAGACTCCTAAACGGAGAGGCTCACGTGCTTGATAGTTGGCATAGACATGGCCATTGAGCCTGGGAAGAACATGGCCTACCTCAAAATATTTGATGATCCATATTTTTTATTCATATTTACCTCAGCGCATTTCAGCGAGGAATATTATACACGGAATCTGAGCAGGTGGCAGAGCAGCGCGCTGATTCGCTCAGAGCGATCACGTGATGTTCCTTTCCGCTATAAACTCACAGTTACGCGTTCGCACGTAATTCACACGTTCAAAACAAACGAGATCCGCGAAGCGAGTTGGTCGAGTCGTGCTAACCAAGATGGCGATACGGCGGCTTCACTTTTCATGGAGTATGAGCGTTCTATATATTTTCAATTCAGTGCGCCCGACTCGCTCACGTACTTGATTTGTGGCATAGACATGGCCATTGGGCCTTCACGGTGTAATTTGTGCGAGGCTTTTGTCCAAGTGAGCTTGAGTCGAGAGGGCGAATGTACGGGTTGGGAATGTACGGGTCTCCCTTCCCCCGCCCGGCAACGCCGGTACTGGAGGGCGTCACAGGATCAGTGAGTCTCCAAAATCCGCTTCGTGCTGTTGCGAAGATGCAGGATGATGTCGCGATTGTTGTGCTGCTCTCCGACCATGAGAACTGCAACGTCATTGTTGACTGGCCCTCCCCTTCCCTCCCCTTCCCTCCCCCTTCCCCCTCCCCCCTCCGTCCTCCCCTCCCCCTCCACCCTACCCCTTTCCCTTCTCCCGTCCCCCTCCCCCTCACTTTTCCCCCTCCCCCTCCCTTTTCCCCCTCACCCTCCCTTTTCCCCCTCCCCCTCCCTTTTCCCCCTCCCCCTCCATTTTCCCCCTCCCCCTCCCTTTTCCCCCTTCTCCTTCCCCTCCACCCTACCCCTTCCCCCATTCCCCCTTCCCCCTCCCCCTCCCCCCTCCCCTCCCCTGTCAGACATCCTTGGTCTGACATCCAAGCATAAACATTTTGTTATGTTGCAGCCTTTGGCTGAAATCGTTAAAATTCATTTTTAAGGATTCTTTTTATTTTATTTTTCCAAATCAAGATGTGTTTGTGCACTTTGAGGCACCTCGGATTTAGTCTTTTGCTTACGTACTTGCATTTTCATCTTTACCTTCATATTGAGAATGTTTGGGTAATTCACATTATGTATATACGATTTAACGATATTTGCACGTTGTAAAAAAATGTTTTTGTTTTGTTACTCATCCAATTTCCTGTCTGTGAATGCACTGCCAGATTGCTGCAGGTGGTTATGTTGATGCGTGTTGGAGAGGTTAGGGGTTTGAGCATTGGGCAGGGGTTGGTTGTTGGATTGGGGGTGTGGGTGGCATTGGTGGACTGAACGTGTGGGTGGAGTTGATTGACTGGGACTGATGATTGATTAGGAAGTGAGCAATGCTGATCGTTTTGAATATTATGGCTTTTAAGGTATTTTTAGGGTTTTATTTTACCAACCCTTTCTTTAAATAAATAAAATCATATCCTGATTTAATTTCCGTGTTTAATCCTTACATAGTACTGTGGCTGCTGCATGCACGTCTTGTATGATGTGTTTGTATGCGTTTCAGGTTTGTTTAAAATTGTGTCACTCTTTGTGATTAATGACTCTCATGCCATTTGAGGCGAGATAACATGTGCTTGAGACAGAGAAAAGGTCATGTGTGTGCATGTGCATGTGCACTTGATGGCCCAATTGAAGCTCATGCCTGTAAATCTACTCTATTGCTTCACTGTCTCCCCCCTCCACACTTTCCCCTTTACCCATTCATATACTCCCCCATGCCTCTTCCCCCTCTATTTATCCATTCCTCCATCTACCTATTCACCCAGTCAGCCATATTTTCTGAGTCATCCCTGAATTTACTTCAAATTGAGCAATTTCAGTTATCCTGTGGCACCATCCATTTTCATTACATCGATGGCTGGTTGGCGGTGGTCATAAAAAGCTGGAGCCTTTTGATCATAAAAAGCCCGGGATGGTGGTGGTCATAAAAAACACCATCAAGGGACATCAAGGGAGGCCCCATGATGCGAGATCTAAAAATCGAAGCCGAGTGATTGTGCGGGCTTCTGTCTTGTATTCATTTGTCAAGTTTCAGAACGATCAGTGGAGTGAAAAGGGAGGAGTAGCAAAAATAGCAAAAAGTTAACGGACAGACGGATGTCCAGACATCCAAGCATCATGACGACCCATTTTGTAAGTTATTGAGACATGACGTCATGATTTTCTTTTGAAGATTTGGACAAGTTATTTTGGAGATCTCATCTGCATATCAAGGGTTCTCGAACGTCCGGACTTGTTTCCACTTTCAACTTGCTGGGAGAAAGTGATCCTTCTTTATATCGGGGTTAATTTCCAGCAATCTGGATCGTGAATACAGGGAGAATACGCATTGATGAAAACATGTTCTGAATGTTTGTTATAACGAGGGTTCCTAATACAGAGGTCTGACAAGATAGGTAAACATGCAATACTTAAATATCCACTGTAACACTGACCATTGTACACTGTCTGTGATACGATCAATATTTCTGACATCCTACCACTCACTGTACATCGTCCGTAAACATTAAAAACCCACAGACACCACCGCCATGAAACGATAATTGCCTGCTCCCATGGGGAGTGATTGTGCCCATGCAAGATGGTATGATGTGCCATTTTCTTCGGTCACATCACTCTCTGTAAAAAGGAGCGAAAAACTACTGGCTGACTTTTGTTTCGGCACATAGTCAGGTTCACTATGTTAACAAATATAATTTCGTTCAAAATTTTGGGATTAGCAAACCTGTACATTTTTGGAATCAGAGCATGGAGAATCCGAAAATCAATGTTGACATTTGCACAGACACCTGCATGGCCGCCATTTTGGATTTTCAAAATGGCCGCCATAAAATACATATTTTGCGCTATCTCGGCTTCTAGTCAACCTAGAAACTTAATTAAATATGCTGATCCTATGTTTTCTGGGTCGAGGAATCCAATAAAGGCCTCAAAATAGTGCTCAGAATTATAGAAAAGCAACAAACAAAGGTAATTGAAAAACATTGTCTTTATATTTGTGATATAACTGTATTACATAATACATGATATTGCAAGTCCTTTGAAGTTATAGGTATGGGTTTATAAAGCAAGAAAGCAGCCTTGTTAGTATCAGATTGAACTATAAGTCCTATACACAGGATCTACTAGGTCTATACCATTAAGGAATATGCTTTTACAGATCTTCATCACTGTCCTGAGTGTCATTTTCGCAAAGGTGTCTACGCAAATGCCAACATTAATTTTTGGATTCCTCATGCTCTGAATATTCCAGAAATGTATAGTTTTGCTAATCTCCAAAAATTTTGAATGAAAAAACATGGTGAACCTGACTAATACCTTTGTTTTTTGGGCATTCCTTGAGTTTTGTGTTTTGTTTTTTTTCGCTGGAATATTGGCTTCGAGTTAGTGCCTTCAGAACGTATTGACTGGGAACTGGGAACGCTTCGAGACACCCCTTGACTTTTTTCACACTTAAAAAAAAAAAAACGGATCCTTTGGATGTACAGCTATTCTGACATGAGTTTTTACATCCTTATAGTTGACTCGTGCTTTCTATTTCTACCTTGCAGAATCTACACCTGTCCGATTGACCAGTCATGCCATCTTCTTAAAGCCATTTGTGTAGTGTCCTTGTTCTTGAGTGTTTATTATGACTAGCTGAGTACCCACCCTACGAGCAATCTTGTCCAAGCATGCAACATGTTCTTCTTTAGACGGTGTGTAGGTAACTGACAGCTCGCTTCCGAAAAGGGGTTGTTCTCCTCCTCCTCTACACTTCATAAGGGTTGAGGTCAAGTGCATGAAGCAAAAACATGCCTACTGCTTGCAATTCAAACCACCTCACTGCACTGGAAAACATGGGCACAGGAATACTGTACTGTGAAGGGTGTTGACTTGTAATACCCTCTCCCACCTACAGGGGCACTACACGATATACATTTACATAGAGGACTTCCATCGTCCTCCCCGCCCCCATAACCACGGGCACAGATTAAAAACACGCCTATACACTAATTGGGGCCATGCTGATCCTTTGTAGCAAATCTCTTTTTTTTTTTTTCTTTTTTTTTGTATACTGAATCGAGGCTCGTGAAAGAGCTAACATTTATTTCACAAACAAATCAACCAGACAAACAAAATATACAAAAAGAGGGAGCGGAAGACAAGATAGGGTGAGAAGGGGAAGCACACAACCACAACATTTGAGAGCAGGGAGAGTGTGGGAGGGAGAGGGCTTGGGGGCAGGAGGTGTGGGAAGGGGGGGGGGGGGGGGGTGGGAGAAGTATAAAGCACAAGGGGACCGAAATTAGCGGGGGTAGAAAAGATCAAGGTTTTGGATGGGGGAGGATAAGAGATGGTGGTGAACAGCTGTTTTAAAGACCTGGAGGGTGGAGTGGGATTGAAGAGAGTGAGGGAGTTTGTTCCAGAGGCGGATAAAAGAGGAATGAAGGAGTGAAGGTGAGCAGAGAGTCTAGATTTTGGCAGTTTAACCATAAGAGGGTTGCAGCCAGATCTTGTGCGACCTGTAGGAATATTTGGGGGACAGAGCCCAGAGAGGGCTGGGGGGGCAAGGCCAGAGAGGAGTCGGTAGAAGACGGATGTAGGCCAAATCTGGATGTAATCGGGCCAGAACCGTAGG
The DNA here is from genome assembly GCF_964187855.1 of Myxine glutinosa. NCBI lineage: Eukaryota > Metazoa > Chordata > Myxini > Myxiniformes > Myxinidae > Myxine > Myxine glutinosa. The sequence continues at coordinate 31,478,497 of NC_136272.1, forward strand.
AGTAGCGCGTCAAACTCAAACACAAACATGGTCCGTGAGTTATATTGAGGATTTTTTCTCCATTCCAGTTGAGCTTTTTTTTTTTCTTTTTTTTTTGTATACAAGATCGAGGCTCGTGAAAGAGCGAACATTAATCACACAGAAAGACAAACCGACACATAAAACATATAACATCGGGAGCGGTAGACAAGATGGGGAGAGAGGGGGAAGGACACAAACACAACATTTGAGAGCACGGACCAAGAGACATGGAGACATCGAGAGATCTGTGGGAGGGAGAGGGCTTTGGGGAGGGGAGGCATGGGAAGGGGGGGGGGGGTGGGGGGGGTGGGAGAGGTATAAAACATATGGACACTGCCAGGACTTCCAGGAAAGAAGTTGGAATTTAGTTGGAGCTGACCTCGTTTTGACCGTTCCAGTGATCATTTGTCTATCCCCAATCTGTCCAATATTTTTTATACTTCCATGCTCTCTTGTCTTTCTCCCCGTTGACACTTTATACTGTATCTGTTGATATTTCATTTTGTATTTTTCTTTTTGCAATTGTTGGGACTGTATTTGTTTTTAGCTCACCTGGAACGAAGTTCAGGGGAGCTTATGCGATGGCGCGTCCGTCCGTCAGTCCGTCCGTAAACACTTGAAACCTCTTCTCTGAAACCGCTGATGGGATTGCGACCAAATTTGGCAAAAATGATATTTGTTGTGTTGTGACTAAAGATTGTTCACGGCATTAGAAAAACTGGGGTCTTAGGAGGTATACGGGGTTGGGGGGGGGGGGTGGAGTTGCCCCCCCCAAAATAGGTTTTTTGTTTGTTTGTTCAAAGTCATATGATTATGTTAGTTTGATTCTACATGCTGCCCTGTCTAATAGCAACCATTTAATTGGATTTAAAATACCTTTCAGTGCAGTATACTGTTTATTCTACCAGGTGAGCCCCATCTGGGCCAGGGCTTTTGAAGTTTGCCATCTTTGCAAGTTGTTGTCTTATATTTTATTGGCATTATAGGCATTTTATTTAGGTTTTGTTTCTCCTCTTCCAAGTTTCGAATCCAATCCACCTCCTTGTTGTGTTTTTTTCGGGTCCTTCATATAAATTCCTTTCCAGAAATCGTCAAGTTGATCTTTCTCAGGGAAACTTGATATATTTTGTTTTTGTTTCTCCTCTTCGCGGTGGAAGCCTTTCAGTTATTTTCAAACATGTGGTTTTGTTTTCTCCCGTTGTTGACTTATCGTAGTTTTTTTCCCTTGCTATCATTTATATTTTGAGTGTGTTTTCAGCACCTATTACCTCCATGTCTGTGTTCAATTTAATATTTGTTTTCTTATTTTTTGTATTCTCTTCATTAGGTTTGGCCTTCGGTTTCCTCTTTGAATTATTGTATTTGTCCCGTTTCCTTTCTCAGTTGCTCTCTGTCTCTCATCTGCATTTCCATGGTGATGCTCGGTTTCTGTCTATAGAGGCTGGTTTAGTGGTTTATTCTTCTTGCAGACTTGTTTTTCTGTTACTTTTTCTTGAATGAGCAGTGCCACTGCGATGCACACTATTGATTTCCTTCAAGTTTAGGGATGATTTTGGTATCGTTTTTCTGAGTGCTCTGTTGAATCAAACTCCTTGCTAGTATTTTGTTCGTCTGTTGTTTTCTATTGTATAGAGTTGAATGGTATCAATCTCATCTCCTCCATTTTGTTGGCCATCTCTTCTTCCAGTTTACACTTGTCATCATTTTTCTCATCTTCTTCCTCTTCTATACTCTGTAGTTCTCACTTGTCTTCCTGTTCATCATCTGCCATTCCCATTTTCATCCCCTCCATCTGTGTAGGTGTTTTCACCCAGTCCATGTCTGTAAGCCAGGTCCCACCCTCCCCCTGAATGGGTCCACATCACCTTCTGCCATCACATCTCGTCTTCGTGGCTGGGTCCCTGGTGTCATGCCATTTTCCAAGCCCCGGCTTCCCTGCATAGCCCTTAACCCCACCACTGCGGCACGTCCCCACCATCCCTCTATCCACCCCCACCCATTGGCTCCCATCCTCCTTATATCTTCTGATGCTTGTCTTCTGGCCCTAACTATTATTTATTTTATAATACTTTTGATCAGGAATTTATGTGGCTATTGTAATTTTTTTAATTCATGATTTGGAACCTCTCTATTCTGGTGGCCCATTTCATCTTCTCTTAGTCTAACTGGTTCATGAATTTGCCACCCTGCCGTGCATTCCCCACTGCTCATGGATAGAATTCACTTTTTAGACCAGGACGATGTCTTTCTCCTCCATGCTTCAACTTTCGTTGTTTAGGTTTCTCTCGTGGAGCTTTCTTTTTGTTTTTATGAAGACAGCTAGCACCTCCTCAGTCTCAACTTGGTGCAGACCCCTGTCTCTCTAAGATGGTCTTCTTTCTCACAAGAGGAGGTGCAGGCTTTATTCCCTACAGCGTGCATTCCACGCCGCTGCACATAGTCAGGACTCCACCTATATGGCGTCTGTGTCCCATTATTCAGTGCTTCTCTTACTTTTATTCTCAACACAAGCGTTATTTGCGTCTTTCCTAGCCATCTCGCCCCCTCCTCTGGTGTGTGTGTGTGCGTGTGTGTGTGCGTGTTTGTGTGTGGTCGTTTTTGCAAATGCCAAAGTGTTGCTAATGTAAGTATAAACTATTTTTACAATGCTTTCTTTTCCAGCCAGTTGTGTAATGAATGCATGTAGAATTCCATTGTACAGACTCTTCCTGTGCTCTTGTTTGGTCCGCATTACCTGTGTGATGAAATTCTTAACACTTCCCCCATTTGCTTTTAATAATTATGTTTTAATGTAGCAATTCTCTGTAATGTGACAAGTCACGGGAATGACAAAACGTATCTTTTGGGGACTAGTTGCTTTTGTTAATTGTATGATTGTCTCGACTAAATTTACACTCCGATTTTTACACGAGGTTCAAATTGAGAATTTGTAAATTTGGACAAAATTGTCTTTATGCATGCAATTTGAACAAATGTTACCTACTATCAAACCTTGGAGCTTAACATCAGGGAGCTTAATTATATATAATAATTATAAGGGAGCTTAATTAATAATAAATATTATATATATATATGTATGTATGTATCTATATAATTATAAAATTGAAATCTTGCGTGTTTGTATGTAACATTCGATCGGTCCGGGGGCGTGGCTTACCCCTTTGAGAGAGTAGTAATATCCACCATTTTATTAACTCGCATAGCTTTGAGGCCTGTTTTGTAGGCCCGTGGTGTCTTGCGCTCTCTCTGTTTTATTTCAAATCAAATTCGATATATCATTTCATTTTTCACAGTCGCTAACATAGTTTTAGACTCGGTTGAAAAAAAACGGGAAGAAAATCCGATGAAAGTTTCCGTTTATAGAACGAAATGAATTCTGAAAGGCTTGTATCTTCAAGGCCATTGAGTCTGTTTCACGCCTTTATCTTCAATCTAAGTCACCATCTGATTTCATTTTTATCGATGGTTTTAGACTCGGTAAAAGAAATAATTGAGAACATTCATGCACACACGGGAAATTGCAGAGATATATTTTAAAAATCGCGCCACGTTGATATACGAAAATACACCGCCTAAAATAACAGGCATACAGTATATATCTTCGTTATTTCATTCAACATTATTACCCGGAAGTAAAATATGTTTCAGGAAATTACCGAGAGATATTTCTTCGATTTTTTAAATTATTTATATGCGCATACACTTTAAATAGGTTTATTTGAAATCTTTAATTTTCACAATGTAATTTATTTGTCATTTGATGATCGGCAAAAATATGTTTCAGGAAATTACCGAGAGATATTTCTTCGATTTTTATTATTATTACCGCTTCCATCTGATTTCATTTTTATCGATGGTTTTAGACTCGGTAAAAGAAATAATTGAGAACATTCACGCACACACGGGAAATTGCAGAGATATATTTTAAAAATCGCGCCACGTTGATATACGAAAATACACCGCCTAAAATAACAGGCATACAGCATATATCTTCGTTATTTCATTCAACATTATTACCCGGAAGTAAAATATGTTTCAGGAAATTACCGAGAGATATTTCTTCGATTTTTTTTATTATTTATATGCGCATACACTTTAAATAGGTTTATTTGAAATCTTTAATTTTCACAATGTAATTTATGTCATTTGATGATCGGCAAAACGATAGCACAAACACAATACTATTTGCAGGAAGAATGTCGTATCAACCCTCCGACGGCGCTACGGACGCAGACAACGAATCACACCTCACGTCTATGGACGCGAATAGCAACATCCGCACGAATCAGTCATCAATGATTTTCATTGACGCGCCTGGAGGCACAGGGAAGACGTTTCTTATTAACCTGATTCTCTCTAAAGTGAGAGCGAGTGGAGAAGTTGCCCCTGCGGTGGCCTCATCTGGCATAGCTGCTACCCTCAAGCCTGGTGGAAGAACAGCGCACTCAAGGTTCCAAATCCCTCTGACACCGAGGGAAGATGGCGTATGCAACATCGATAAAAATTCCACTATTGCAGACCTCTTTCGAAGTACAAAACTCATCGTGTGGGATGAGTGTCCTATGATCAGGAGAGAGAGTTTCGAGGCTGTGGATCGCACGTTGCGTGATGTATGTGACAAAGACGAGCCTTTTGGAGGGATCTTGACGATATGCTGTGGTGATTTCCGTCAACGTGATCGGAGATAAGGGCCGAAATCACGTGTCACAGGTAAGTGATTTAGAACGCTGGAGAGGTGAGCCTTATGGCTTGCTGGCTCAAATAATCTCCCTGATGATGTCCAGCGTTCGCTTTAATTCTATTCTCATATCTATTCAAACTGACATTGACCCAACGGGTCATGGGTCGTCTAGGGGTAGCATCATCATCATCATTGGTTGAGGGGTAGAATCATTGGCTGAGGGGTAGCATCATTGGCTGAGGGGTAGCATCATTGGCTGAGGGGTAGCATCATTGGCTGAGGGGTAGCATCATTGGCTGAGGTGTAGCATCATTGGCTGAGGGGGAACATCATTGGCTGAGGGGTGGCATCATTGGCTGAGGGGTGGCATCATTGGCTGAGGGGTAGCATCATTGGCTGAGGGGTAGCATCATTGGCTGAGGGGTAGCATCATTGGCTGAGGGGTAGCATCATTGGCTGAGGGGTAGCATCATTGGCTGAGGTGTAGCATCATTGGCTGAGGGGTGACATCATTGGCTGAGGGGCGACATCATTGGCTGAGGGGCGGCATCATTGGCTGAGGGGCGGCATCATTGGCTGAGGGGCGGCATCATTGGCTGAGGGGCGGCATCATTGGCTGAGGGGCGGCATCATTGGCTGAGGGGCGACATCATTGGCTGAGGGGCGACATCATTGGCTGAGGGGCAGCATCATTGGCTGAGGGGCGACATCATTGGCTGACGGGCGACATCATTGGCTGAGGGGCGACATCATTGGCTGAGGGGCGACATCATTGGCTGAGGGGCGACATCATTGGCTGAGGGGCGACATCATTGGCTGAGGGGCGACATCATTGGCTGAGGGGCAGCATCATTGGCTGAAGTGTAGCATCATTGGCTGAGGGGTAGCATCATTGGCTGAGGGGTAGCATCATTGGCTGAGGGGTAGCATCATTGGATGAGGGGTAGCATCATTGGCTGAGGGGTAGCATCATTGGCTGAGGTGTAGCATCATTGGCTGAGGGGTCACATCATTGGCTGAGGGGTAGCATCATTGGCTGAGGGGTGGCATCATTGGCTGAGGGGTAGCATCATTGGCTGAGGGGTAGCATCATTGGCTGAGGGGTAGCATCATTGGCTGAGGGGCGACATCATTGGCTGAGGGGTAGCATCATTGGCTGAGGTGTAGCATCATTGGCTGAGGGGCGACATCATTGGCTGAGGGGTAGCATCATTGGCTGAGGGGTGACATCATTGGCTGAGGGGTAGCATCATTGGCTGAGGGGCGACATCTTTGGCTGAGGGGTAGCATCATTGGCTGAGGTGTAGCATCATTGGCTGAGGGGCGACATCATTGGCTGAGGTGTAGCATCATTGGCTGAGGGGCGACATCATTGGCTGAGGGGTAGCATCATTGGCTGAGGGGTAGCATCATTGGCTGAGGGGTAGCATCATTGGCTGAGGGGCGACATCATTGGCTGAGGGGCAGCATCATTGGCTGAGGGGCAACATCATTGGCTGAGGGGTAGCATCATTGGCTGAGGTGTAGCATCATTGGCTGAGGGGCGACATCATTGGCTGAGGGGTAGCATCATTGGCTGAGGTGTAGCATCATTGGCTGAGGGGTAGCATCATTGGCTGAGGGGTAGCATCATTGGCTGAGGGGTAGCATCATTGGCTGAGGGGTCACATCATTGGCTGAGGGGTGACATCATTGGCTGAGGGGCGACATCATTGGCTGAGGGGCGACATCATTGGCTGAGGGGCGACATCATTGGCTGAGGGGCGACATCATTGGCTGAGGGGCGACATCATTGGCTGAGGGGCGGCATCATTGGCTGAGGGGCGGCATCATTGGCTGAGGGGCGGCATCATTGGCTGAGGGGCAGCATCATTGGCTGAGGGGTAGCATCATTGGCTGAGGGGTAGCATCATTGGCTGAGGTGTAGCATCATTGGCTGAGGGGCGACATCATTGGCTGAGGGGCGACATCATTGGCTGAGGGGCGACATCATTGGCTTAGGGGCGACATCATTGGCTGAGGGGCGACATCATTGGCTGAGGGGCGACATCATTGGCTGAGGGGCGACATCATTGGCTGAGGGGCGACATCATTGGCTGAGGGGCGACATCATTGGCTGAGGGGCGACATCATTGGCTGAGGGGCGACATCATTGGCTGAGGGGCGACATCATTGGCTGAGGGGTCTTCTCCTCACTGCTCATTACTAAAAACTGCTCTTCTATGTGAGGATTGATAAATAAAAGCAATTAGAACCAGTAAATTTAGTTTTATATGGCATTTTGCCTCTCTATTAGAAAGTGTGAGAAAATTATATATCTTCGCCATAGGTTGACCTTTGACCCCCACTGTAACCATGGTAACCCCTTAATTATATATAATAACATTGACCCAACGGGTCATGGGTCGTCTAGTATATATATATATATATATATATATATATATATATATATATATATATATATATATATATATATATATATATATATATATTGTTACGGACACGACTTAGATGTTGCTTGACCGAGCGGAATGGCCGCCGTGTTCGCACAAGTTACCCGATTCCACTCGAACGTTGGCCAAATCGCGCTATGCTAAATCAATGAAGGAAAGGACACAACGGCTGGGATTAATGCAACGACACAAGGGGTACAGTTCTCAAGACCTCCGGAGGAGGATATAATATTGGTTATGCAGAAACGGGTAGATTACACGACAAGAGGTAAAGCACAGCAAGATGGACACTTAGACACAGTCTTATCTTAGCCCCGACAGACCACAGACAAACGGGACAAGACTGACTTACACGGGGATTGATGGCAGGGAAGGGCAGGCAGTCGAAAGCTCAAGGTGCACCTTGGCTCAGGGGCAGAATCGACCCGGTCCGGCCCAGAGATGCGGGGAGGTATCGTCGCGCTGGAGGTGGCGTCCTTTTCTCTCCAAGCTGAGGTGCATCTGACGTCACCTCCCTCTTCCTGCGCATGTCCAGCGGGGAGTGACACGCCCTCGGCTCGTTAGCTCCGCCCCAGATGGAATCGGTCCGCCGCTTCTTATTGGGTGCGGGGGGTTACCGGGCTCCGCCCTTGACGAGGAGCTGACAGTGAGCCCCTGCATGGTAACCCCGTCGGAGCACATGTTCAATGGCGGCTAACCAAGCCGGAGTGAGGACGCACACTCCCCGCGCCGCCGCCGCGCCGCCGCCGCCGCTGTTGTTGTTGTTGGTGTTGTTGTTCCATGAGGAAGAGATGCGGGGAGGTATTGGGAGGTCCTAAACTTACTAATGGTGCCATACAATCACATTCTGGTGCAACGAAGAGTCAGAATTAATGGAAACGAGTCCTTAACTGACATAGACTAAGAATAACTAGCAAGATGTCCTATAGTTGTCTACGTGAGATGCGGTGAACCTGGGCACGACATTTAATGGGGGAAAAAGGGGAAGGTCGGGGCTACAGAGTGTTGTTTACAGACAATGGGACTAGGGAATGGGGGATTGGGGATAGTTGGGGAGTATTGGGGAAATAGGGGAATATTTACAAGCGGATATGGATGGAGGCCAAATCCCATATCCGCAACAATATATATATATATATATATACATATACATATATATATATATATATATATATATATATATATATGTATATATATATATATATATATATATATATATATATATATACATATATATATATATATATATATACATACATATATATATATATATATATATATATATATATATATATATACATATATATATATATATTGTTGTGGATCTCTGCGCCGGCCTTCTCCCCTTACCATGGGGGGATTAGTCCCCTTGTCTTTGACTGACCGACGGGACCCGGGACCTATGACGTCCTTCCCGGACAGCGTGAAATAGGGTCGTAGGACTAGAATCACTAATGCCTAATTACTCGCGCTGCCCAGAAACGAGGAAATAAGCCCCGCACGAATCACGTGTGTTGGTGGATACGCCGAGCGGTAGCGAACACGTGATCCGAGCCATCATCAATTACGAGACCCGATCCAAGCGGTTCTTATTCGTACCACGCTTACCCAATGGAGAAATCACAGAAGCGGTCGAATTGGGAAGAAAGGAAGAACAGAATTTATTCACACTATGTACAATGATGAGAAGAAGAAGACACAGTGCAGCCTTAATAACAGTCTTAACTTACTCCCCAGACAAACGGGCCCGTCTCACACACAGACACTCACACGGGGATTGAAGATGAATAGGTTAGGTTGATGGTCACCAGCGCGTCCAGGGATGGCCTCCGTGCAGCTCTCTCTCTCTCTGGTCCCCAGCTCGTACCGTGAAGATGGATTCCAATAGCAGGGGGGAGTTAGTATGGTGCCGTTGGGACGCACTGGGCTACTTGCGGGGCGAACGGTAGGGGAGGGCTCTGGCAGTTAATCACTTGCAGGCTCTTACCGCATTTTATCCACGTGGCTGGAATATTCGCTATCGGCTGGCTTGGCTGTAGCCGCGTACGTAATAAACGAATACCATTCCAAGCCTCGAAACACCAATACAATCAAGGGCTCTCAATGCACTCACCGTAAAAAGTCCTCTTGCCAAAGCGCGATTCCTTCAAGTCCTTTCGATACAAGTGCTTGGCTTCAGTCCTCTCTCTTGTGCATAGGTTCTCTGGCAAGTCCTCTCAGGCGAGTCCTCTCTCATAAATCCTTCTTGTAAGTCGAGTCCTCTTGCATAGGTTCTCTGGCAAGTCCTGTCATGCAAGTCCTCTTTAAGGGCTTTGTGCGAAGGCTTTTATATCCACGCCCCACGAACCTTCTAGCATTTGCTAGACGTCCCTTACCACGCCCTATCACACCATGCCCTTAGAGCCCTGGTTGGCTGGTGGCCCTTACCGTCATCGCCTCTGACGTGCTGTCTTGCGCCGCCACACCTCGACCCCGCGCTCCTCCCTCTTAGGCCTACCTCGTGTTACTTGACTAGTTCGAGCGAACAAAGGGCAGCGAATGCTGCTGGCAGCCAAAGCGTAACAAAATGAGGGATCAACCAATTGGGCGCGGGATCAATTATGCCCATAGATGGATTTGGAGGGTGGCGCAAAAATGAAAGGGACCTAAGCTCACGTCTTTACACAACACAACGCAGATATTACTCGGGCAATGGCCTACTCTTACACATACTATGACATAACTAGTACTCTAAGTGGGCCTACGTGTTGCTTGTGGACTAACTATGGGGGGCAAACTTTTAGCCTTTAATGATGCCATATGTACAAATCTCAGAACTGTAGCAATATATATATATATATATATATATATATATATATATATACAGAGTGGTCCAGAAACCCTGGGCACATTTTGAAGAATGATACCTGCAACAAACAACGAAGTTTATGATTGTTCTTTGGTGCAAAACAAAACATGATTACTCGTTAAACAGTCAAATCACTCTAATATACATGAAACGGATCAGTTCAAACTGCTTTCCTTCATTGTGTATGCACAGCTGTAGCCGTGACAAAACACTCTGACACAGTTCTGCATGTTTCAGTCATTAAGGCAGCAGTCTCATTACGGATGAATTGTTTCAAGTCTCTAAGGGTCGTAGGATTCCTCACATACACTTTGGTTTGACGAAACCCCAAAGGAAGAAATCACAGGGTATTAAATCACAAGACCGCGGCGGCCATTCAACCGGACCACGACGGCCAATCCATTTGTCTGCAAGTTCAAATCAAGGGCCTGGCGTACACTGGCAGCAGAATGAGCAGGCGCACCATCATGCATGAAACACATTTGCGCATCATTGAGTGGAAATACATGCTGCTCCCACATTAGAAGGTAATTTGCAGCATTCACATTTTCTTCGAAAAACATTAGTCCAACAATGCCTCCAGAAAAAATGCCTACCCAGATGGACACACTAGCTCGATACTGGACGTTGTGCTCAACAGTAAATCGTCGGTTGCTTTCTGCCCATATCACGCTGTTATGACGATTCACAGAACCAGATTAAGTAAACTTGGATGCATCTGAACACAAGAGCCTGTTCTGCAAATCATTGTCCATATCCATTAAACCAAGCAATGTCTCACATGCCTCAACGTGCCTGTCAAAATCATCCTCAGATAGTGGGTGAATTAATCTGGGTATGTATGGTTTCGCATTGAGGTCTTTTAGTATTCTTTGAATTGATGATCGGCTTATGTTGGTGATATTTGATAAACGATGAGCTGATAATGGTGTGTTACTGTCGAGTTGTTGTTGAATGTCCGCTCTGCTTTCCTCAGTTCGAACAGTACGAGGCCTACCTGGTGACTGTTTTGAAAGAATGCTGCCGGTTTCATCAAACTGCTTGTATATTCTACCGATGGTTCTTCTGTCAATTGCGTCAGTGCCACATTCTTTGACGAGTTGTCTGTGAACTTCAGTCGAATTTCCAGATACAGAATACAAGCGTACAGCGCAAATTTTCTGTCTCACGATATCCTCTGTCATATTAGGGCGTCTTATTCACAATTAACTGAACTAATGCAAACAAATGGGTGCAGCACAGTGAGTGAAGCTCACCCCGATCAATATCACATGATGCACCTCACCCTATTGCATATCACGTGATGTGTGTGCGTGTTGAAGCGGTGTCATCCATTTACGAACAATCATGTTTTGTTTCCATGAAAATCATGAAAGCTCAACGAGAGAAACCTAAACAACGAACACCAAAGAACAATAATAAACTTAGTTGTTTGTTGCAGGTATCGTTCTTCAAAATTTGCCCAGGGTTTCTGGACCTCCCTGATTGATATATATATATATATATATATATATATATATATACATACATATATATATATATATATATATATATATATATATATATATATATATATATATATATATATATTTCATGGTTCATTGCAAACATCCATCACATGAAACAAGTCAACTTCGGAATAAGAACAAGATGTATCCGCGAATATAGTAAATTGTAATTAAAAACGAAATTGCATACATTTTTACAAGTAGTGGCTCAAGACAAAAATATCCAAAACGTTTTGCATCGATTTTTGCAGAACTATATTGATGTAATTCAAAATCCAAACAAAATGAGGAATTGCGCTATTATTTTACCTGCTTGTTCTATGGAAGATCTGGGTGAAACAAACTTTCATGCGGGAACATTCTTCTACATTCAATTTAATGTTGTTATTGTTTGACCGATTTTTAAAGGCATTGAGGACATCTTGCTTTAGCCGTTACTGGTTCTGCCTGTCCCTGGTGTTTTCAACTATTGTCATATCATCGACGTACTGGAGAACCAAAATGGGTTCTGCCACCTGTTCCGCTTGAACCATTACACCATTGATCTGAACTAGAAAGAATACGGGGTGGGGGGGAGTAGTGGGGTGCCCGGACACTCAGTAATTTCAAATTGATGCAAAAGTTTCGTTTTCAGTACCAATTTGAAGGTAAGGGCCTATAGAACAATTTTGGTTCGAGTGTCAAGCACTCAGATCAAAAATGGGGCTTCTGGGGACGTGGGGGGTTCCCAACCCACCACCAGCCTATGCGAAATATGGAAACTGTTATAACTTTTGATTGGATGATCCGATCTGAACATATGAGGTATGTATGGATTCAGGATCAGGAGTATCAACTTGTATTTCAAGCATATTGCCCATAGAAGCAATAATTTTGCTGGTATCGGCGCATATCCACAAAAAAGGACCAAGAGTCATAGGAATATTGGTTAGAAACATGTTTAAAAAAAATAAACTGGACAATTATACTCGGACCCAATGATATAGTGACATTTTTATTTATATTTTAACTGTGCTACAATATGGTGGTGAGTAACTGCTTAGACAATTGCTTGAATAACTCCTTGAACAATAGTTTTAATACGAAAGTGGCTAACAAATCGACCATATATACATGTTAGTATTGGAAATTGTTCTGGTCCAGCTACTTCTCGCATTTGCACTTGCACAGACGTGTGCACTTCAACTTTGCCCTCATGCACTTGCACAGAGCGCAGGTACTTGTGCAAGTGCACTTCACATCCAGGTGGAATACACCCTTGGTGAGGGGCAGCGAGGTCCAAATGGGAAGCAGCTTGCCGTCCTCTTCCTTCCACCCATGATTAGTGGGGTTGTTGACAGGCATCATGGACCTTTGGGCTGTTGTCCAGATGCTCGCTTGGAAGACACTCCTTTTGAGGTGTTGATCCAAAGCATCACTCGTTGGGGGAATTCTCTCCACGTGCCTAATCTTCTGTGAGAACACCCTCATTCGGACGAGGTCAACGTCATTGTCCTTGTTTGACTCATTGGAATGCAGCCTACAGACAAAGTTCGTTGCCACTTCTTTCAGCCTTGGTGATGTTTGGAATGGAGCGTCGACGATATTTGCAAAGAAAAAATTACCCATGCATGGCCCCCCACTAGGGGGGGAGGGGCTAACGTGGTACCTTGAGGTACACCACCCATAAGGGTCCTGCTGCTTCACAAGGTACCCTTATATTGGTTCACGAGTTATCAAACAGAGTGACCACTATATTCGTCATGGGTGTGTGTCTGTCTGTCTGTCCGCAGCATAACTACCCGATGATATCATCCGATATTGATGAAACTTGGGTGGGAGGTTGATATCATGATCTAGTTGTGTCCTGCCTAGAGTGGGCGTATTGCGCCCATTGTGGGCGGAGCGACGCCCGAGAAAGATGTCTTTTTAGGGGGTAATCGAGTTCAAGCTACATCTTCTCCGAGGGAGTTGGTGGAATCTGACAGGGGTTTCGGTATTTGGTTAGGCCAATGTCATGTGTCTAGCCCCACGGAGCTCGAATTTTCATTTTCGCCCCAAGGTCAAGGTCACAAGGTCACAAAATTAAGTCGATTTTTGATGGTTTTATTACATTGTTCGCTTCCTGATAGGGTGAAATGTCGTACATGATCTTATATTATATCACATACATCATGAAATACAGGTTTTCCAACAAATTTCAGAATCTTCGACCTTTGACCCTCGAAGGTCACAAAGGTCAAATTTTCAAAGTTGTCGGAATCGAACCGAGTTTTTCGGTATTGTGTAGCTAACTAACCTCATAACTGATTATACATTATTTTCCATCTCATTTCAAGGTCAGTAACCTTCGTTTTGACATTTCCAGGCCAGCACCACACACAATTACGTACAGCTGGCTCTTAAAGGCCTGCACAGTGCGCACGCAGCGCATTGGGGCCCTTTGTAAATAGGCATGTACACCGCATGTGGGGGGCCGGCACCTGCCACGTGGGCCGCCGACCACCCAGTCTGGGCCTGTTTCGGTTATAGTCCGTCCTTTGTCATTGAATACCGCTCGCTCGTGAACCATCATCGTCTCCTGACTTGTCCTACACTCTAATTTGTTTGATTTAAGCAACTACCGATCCAAGGAATTAGTGGTCTGACATTTATAGATAAATGAATTTATTCATGATGCATTATGATCAATCAAATCGAAAGCTTGAGAGAAATAAATTACAACCACTGAGCTGTGACTTAATGGTTTGTCAGCATGCTAGTACAAATTATTCCTGAGTTGAATGAGGTAATGACACGTTGAGTAGCTAGACCTGTTACCATGGATTCTGATTTCTGTCAATTTTATCCCTAATATCACTTAACCATTTCACTACAAAATTCTCTGCTGCCTTTGAAAAATGATCTGTTGGACACTTGTCTCGAATTGTTTCATACTGGTCCAGTTGATTTAGGAATTCGAACTACAATCGCTCTCTTCCACAGAGTGGGAACGGTTCCTTCAGTAAAGGAAGCAGAGGGAATATTGGTTTTGGACCTGAAAGTTCACTTGCAAATTCCCTAATTATGCGAGCAGGAATCCTATCTGGGCTCATTGATATTAGTTACGTATAGGCCTAAATACCAATCGTTACCTCGTACACACGACATATGCCCCAGTCGCCATTATTGCGAGGGGCTTCTGCACATGCGCGGTGATGCATTGTAGGGCGATTGCTTTGTTTCGAAAGTCCCATGTTGCCACACTATTCTGCTGAACGTTGACTTTGTCCTCCACGTGATATATGTACAAGGTACAAGCCGTCCATGAGAAGTATAAGGCATGTCATTTCCTTGTTCTGCAATGTGATACATGAACATGCTGAAACTTTTCCATGACAACAATGTAATAGGGGAGTGGTAAAGGGGGAAAGGTTTGAGTAAACAGCCACTTGGTCAACCATGGAGCCCTTAAACCTATTGCCAAATTCATTATTATAGTTGTACCCATTGTTGATCACTTCACTCGTGGAAATATGAAAGAAAACAGATGTCTTAGACCTGATTTCCCTGTCTCAATTCAATGAAGAGACCTGATGTTATTTTTTCTTTTTCTTAATAGAACCTAGCTTGGCAAGAGTACAAATCTTATAATAACCTGAAGTGATGACTTGTAATAATTATGGAAATGGTGACGAGCCCTTTCCGCTGCTACGAGAGTTCCTCATTTGTTCCGTTCATTCCCTGAAACGGTACAGCATTTCCGTTTTGGTTATGATGCCTGATGATGACATCAAGAGCACTTCATGTATCGTTGGATGCACAACACAGTGTATAATTTCCGCCCAGAATTAACTATTTCTGTCTTGGTTATGATGCCAGAGCAGTTTGACGATCCCAGTTCAGCACACAGCAACACAAATGGACTCTACGCCATCGGACAATTAACATGCCTTTTATAAGCATCTACTTGGCATTACAGAACGCAACAAAAAGGATCGATTTTGGTTAAAATCCAATAAGTTTTCAAAATATATTCAAGGGTATTGAACCCCTTCCTCTACCCCACTACTCCGTCCTGCCGAAGCACCACACAAGCTTAATCAGGCTGTACCCCTTATGTTGAGATTGGAAATATTTTCAACACTGTATAACAAAAGAGAGAAAGAATGTAAACTAGAACCAGGCATTCACGCGAATGCAATGCATGTAAACTAGGATCCCCACCCTGAAGGCAATTAATGAGCCAGCTGAGTTTTGCCAATAATCTAATGGTGATGTTCTTCTTTTACTGGTGGTATTGGTCTTTTTTTCCTTCAGACCCAGTTTCCTCACAAATAGGCCACCAATATTCTATGAGCTGTTAAATGTTTCAAAGCACATATTGTGTGTGTGTGCGTGCATTGCACCTTTAAATCCTTTGGACCACTTAGATCTTTTAAATCACTTTAAAATGATCCCTTTAGATCCTTTTGACATTTGCATCCTTTGGAGATTAGACCCTACAGACCCTTTCTATCCCATTGGACTCTATAGACCCTAACTACTATTGGAACATACCCTTTAGGCCATCGGAAACCATTTAGGTGCACACCATTGGCTAAATAGCATACCTCAACCACCAGTGTTTCATCTGAAGCTGTAACTTTTTGAAAATTAAAGAAATGTCATTCATCCATTATTTTTATTTTTTTTACTAATTAATTGATTAATCAATAAATAATTAATCGATTAATTGATCAATAAATCAAAAATGTCCTTTATAGCCATATCACTTGGTCACTGTCATGTCCGAATATCAGCTTCCTTGCTCAAAAGGTGCCCAAGATATTGCCCAGATGAGAAAGAAAATAAATAAGTGATTAATAATGAAAATAAAGAAATAATAATGGTAAAATAATTAAATTGTAAATCAATTGTCTAATAGAACACCTAAACCACCACCATTTCATCCGAATCTGTAACTTTATTTTTTTATTATTAATGAAGTCATTAATCGAATAATTAAGACTGAGCTTAATAATGAAAATAAATAAATAAAAATGGTAAAATAATTAAATTATTAATGAATTGGCTAATAGAACACCTAAACCACCACCGTTTCATCTGAATCTGCAACTTTAAAAAATGTATTGTCATTAATCGAATAATTAAATAATTAATCGATTAATTGATTGATCAATAGATCCAAAATACCCATTACAGCCAAATCACTTGGTCATTGTTATGTCCAAATATCAGCTTCCTAGCTCAAAACGTGCCTGAGATGTTGCCCAGATGAGAAAGGAAATAAACAAGTAATTAATTATTCGATAATAATTAAGTAATTACTGAATTAATTGATTAATCAAAAAACGATTTTTTTTTTTTTTTGCCAAAGCACTTACTTGCTCACTATTGTGCCGAGATTTCAGCTTCCTCGCTCAAAGGATGGCTGAGATATCACCGGACAAACAAACAAGAAGATGTCATGCAGAGCACGATACTTGCAAAATCCACCCCTACCCCTCAAAAAGGTTGCCATGGATACATCAAATTGTCAATTTCATCGAGATTAAAATTGAGGATCTTGATCAAAGCTCAGGTCAATCAGATTAAAATTGATATTGGAAGTTTGACCTTGAGTTGACCTTTGACCTTTTGACATCAAAAATAGTTGGTTTCCCTATTTAATGGCTCAATATGCAAATGCGGTTCATTTTTCAAGACAATTGGATGAAAAATGGTGATTTTAGAAATCTGACCTGCAGATGACCTTTGACTTCAAAATCAATAAGCTTCTCAATTGTGACGACCTCTACAACTTGGTGAAGTTTCATGATGATTGGTTTAGAATTGTGACCTGTAGGCGAGTGACAGACAGACAGACAAACAAACAAGACGACGTCATGCAGAGCACGATACTTGCAAAATGCACCCCCCTCCCCCAAAAAGTATTCCATTGATACAGCAAATTGTCCATTTCATGAAGATTAAAATTTACGATCTTGATCAAAGCTCGGGTCAACAGGATGAAAAGTGACGATTTTTCAGATGAAAATTTATGATTTTAGAAGTTTGACCTTGAGTTTATCTTTGACCTTTTGACCTCATAAATAGTTGGTTTCCCAATTCAGTGAGGCAATACGCAAATGCTGTTCTATTTTCAAGTCAATCGGATGAAAATTTATGGATTTTCAGATGAAAATTGATTACTTTTAAAATTTGACCTTGAGTTGACCTTTGACATTCTGACCTCAAAAATAGTATGTTTCCCAATTTAGTGACTCGATATGCAAATGCTGTTCAATTTTCAAGTCGATCGGTTGAAAATTGACGGCTTTTCAGATGAAAATTGATTTTGAAAATTTGATCTTGAGTTGACCTTTGACCTTTTGACCTCCAAATAGTTCATTTCCCAATTTATTGACTCGATATACAAATGCTATTCAATTTTCCAGTCAATCTGATTTAAAATGGCGATTTTAGAAATTTGACCTCCAGATGACCTTTGACCCCAAAAACAATAGGCTTCTCAATTGGGACGACCGATACAACTTGGTGAAGTTTCGTGACGATCAATTTAGAATTGTGACCTGTAGGCCGGTGACAAACAGACAAACAGACAGACAAACAGAGAACCACAAACGCAACCGACCAATATACTTGAAAAATCTTCGATTTTGCAAATAACAAACAAAGAATCCGGAGTGAAAACTGAGTACTCCCTTTCAGCACCGCCAGGTTCCCTCCAGGAGTGCCTGGAGATGGAATAGGTAAGGAGCGGTGTACAATTCAACACAAATGTACAGAATAGCTCGTTGGTAAAATGTGACTGATCGATACAAATGGGACAATAAGGAATGAAAACGGATAATCAAGATTGGCGAGAATAAACACCAATAAAATATGGTGGACACCTAAAAATGTGGTGGAGGAGATTAATTAGTTTGAAGGTTCGTGGAAGGCTTGGATTTTTTGTTGAAGGTTAACACCGAACTGGTGGTTGGTGGATGAACGAGCTCTGGGGACGTACGCGGCTACAAAAAATGAATGCTTCGTTGTTTTGTGTCCCCTGTTGGACACAAACTAAAAAAAGAAGAAACAGACACAAGGGCATGGTAGAGAAATGGGAAGTAAAAGACAGATGGCTAATTACGACTGAGCTTAAAGGTTCTTCAATGTCCAGTGCCCCCATTAAGAACGTTTAATTCTGAAGATATACAAAGTAAGAACGCCGCACTTTAAAAGTATCCTTTGTTTTGACGTTTCTTCTTTACTTGCAATTCATCAATCGTGTGACGAGACCGAACGGTCATGAACTGCCCCGCACTCCTCCCCCAACTCCTTTGGCCTCTCTTAATTATCCATTTGTCCTTTCTCTTCTTTCCCATTTGTTTTCTTGGGCTCTTCTGTCTGCACCGTATTGTTTCACTTGCATCCCCTTCCCCTGCACTTTTTCCTGCTTTCCCCATTCCTATATATAGGCCCAAAAGAAACCTGTTGGGTTTATCCAAATTAAATTCCTACGCACATGTGCGAGCCGCCTCTTCGTCCAAACTCTTATTTATCCTCGTCGTTGTGGTGGAACGCGAGCCTTGGCCTTTTCCTTCGAAGCATTTGACTCGTGCCAAGGAGCTGCCTCCTTTCTACTGAAGTGCTTAAATCGTGGCCTGCGTTTGAATCACTTGTTCAGGTGGTGTGGAATGACGTTTCCCCACTCTCAAATTGCCACACCTTGTTGATGTATTGATACCTCCGTCACCGAAGATTAGGGGAGGTTATGTTTTCACCTCTGTCTGTCTGTCTGTCTGTCTGTCTACCACCTTTAGAGGCCATTTTTCCCCGCAAGCGGGGGTTGGCCTTTTTCGGGGACTGTGGTTGTTGTTGTTTTTCGGTCCCCTTTTTGAAGCAATGTTTTACGGCCGGATGCCCTTCCTGCCGCCAACCCTTTTTGTCGCCTTTTACGACAAGCAGGGAATTACCAGTGAACTGGTACTCAATTTGCCGACCTCGGAAGGATGACAGGCTGAGTCAACCCCCCTGGCGTTAATTCAGCAATCGACCTGTCTGTCTGTCTGTGAACTGTCTGTCTGTCTGTGGGCAGAATATCTCAAAAGGTTGTGGACCGATTCGGACGAAACTTCTCGGACAAGTTTTGTGTGTGACGAGGAAGAACTGATTCAATTTTGGTGAAGATCCGGATCTGATATTTTAAAATGATTCTTCACCATTGAGTGATGGGCCTAAAAATGATGTATTTGAAAAGCACGATATTTCAAAAGGTTCTGGACAAGTTATGACAAAACTTGCTGGATGAGTTGGTCAGGTGATAAGAAGAAGCCGATTCAATTTTGATTAAGGTTCGGATCCAGATCTGGCCTATCGGTGGCATACAGAACGTAAACCGTTCAGCCTGGTGAAGGTATGCACTCTCCCGAGTTCCGCTCTAGTTTTGC
>NC_136272.1:31505903-31798403 GCF_964187855.1 Myxine glutinosa
ACTCTATGTCCATTTAATTTATCTGTGAACACTGGAGAGCATAAATCATCTTGTCATTTTCAAAACCCTTCCGTTTTGCAGTACTTAGATAAAATATAACAGAATTTTGTCACCACGACCAATCAAATTTGCCGCTCGCAAACCCTACCCATGACCTTTTTCTCAAGACTGCGTGGTGTAAGGTGTTCTATTAACTCTCTAGTTGTTATTTGTGTTTTTTTATTTGTTGAAGCCAAAATTAATTTTGTTTCATCCATGCGTTGCATTCATAAAGTGAGAGTTAGCTCACCAGGAAGGTAGTTCCGGAGAGCTTATGGGATGGTGTGTCGTCTGTCAGTCTCGTAAACACTTGCAACTTCTCTGAAACTGCTGATGGGAGTGTGACCAAACTTGGCTAAAATGATATTTGTCATGTTGGAACTCAAGTTTGTTCATGGCATTAAAAATCAGGCTTTTTAAAGTGGGACTACCGTTGGTCAAAGCGGGTCCATGTTTGACCCCTCCCCCCTCCCTCATTCCCCTCCCTTAATCCCAAATAGAACTACGTACACGATTTCCATGAAATTTGACCACAACCTTCATCACCCATAATTAATGAACCAAAGTTTGTTCACGGCATGAAAAATTTGGTCAATAAGGGGTTCTACGGGAGGGGATGAGTTGCCCCCTCCCTCTCCTCCAAATAGGTATTTGCTCTTCTCCGAAACTAAACGCAAGGTTTCTCCGAAACTAAACTCCGAAACTCCGAAACGCTCTAAGGGGTCTACAGGGGGTTCGAGTGACTGTTGCTCCTGATCCAGGTGAGCTTCAGGACTCAGGGTCCTATTTTTTTTCCTTCTAATTGGCATTCATTTTCATCATCATCACCATCCTGTATAGAATGCACTGCAGGAACAAGGCCTCCCTCAACTCAGTATTGTAGTTGAGGGTATTGTCATATTTTCCACACTTGCTAAGTGTGGCTTGGAGGAAATGTTTGGGCAGGAATTTGTAATTCGGACATGGTGTGGGCAACAATTCAGTATTCATGAAAGACAACGTGGGGTCTTTAACGTCCACCAACTAATGCTAGAAGATGGGGCACCCAGCTTAACATCAATTACAGGGACAGCATACATATTGTTACAGACACGACTTTGATGTTAAAGTGGGCCGAGCGGAATGGCCGTCGTGTCCGCACAAATTACCCGACTATACTCGACGTTGACGAAGCCGCGCCACGCTGGCTCAATAAGAAAAAGAAGACACCCGGCTGGATTACAATAACACAATACGACACCAATGTTTCGATTCTCAAGTATATTCGTACGGAAAAGGTTAGATTACAGGGGCTAGAGGTATATTACAGGAAGACAGGCACTTAGACACACTCTTATATTAACCCCGGACAGACGACAGACACACGGGACAACGGCTGACTCACACGGGGGTTTGATGGCTAGGAAAGGCAGGCAGTCGATGGCTCAAGGTGCACTCTTGGCTCAAGGCAGAATCGACTCGGTCCGGTCCAGAGATGCGGGGAGGTATCGTCGCGCTGGGGGTGGCGGTGGCTTCTCTCTCCAGTCTCCAAGCTGAGGCGCATCTGACGTCACATCCGGCGCGGGGCCGCGTATATCCGGCGGGGAGTGACACGCCCTCGGCTCGTTAGCTCCGCCTCGTGGAATCGGCACGTTGCTTCTCATTGGGTGCGTGCGGGGGGTTACTGGCTCCGCCCCTGACGAGGAGCTGACAGCCAGCCCCTTCGGGGTAACCCCGTGGAGCGCATGGTCTGGAGCTAATCGAGCCGGTGTGAGGACGCATCCTCCCCCGCTCCGCCGCCATCTCCTCTGTTGTTGTTGTAATTGTTGTTGTAGTTGTTGTTATTGTTGTTGTTTGGGGAAGAAGATGGGAGGAGGTATGGGAAAGGTCCTAAACTCACTACTGATGCCATATAATCACATTCTGGTGCAACGAAGAGTCATAATTAATGGAAACGAGGCCTTAACTGACATAGATTAAGAATAACTAGGAAGATGTCCGAAAGTTGGCTACGTGTGGTGCGGTGGACCTGGGCACGACATTTAATGGGGGAATAAGGGGAAGGTCGGCTCTACTGATTGTTATTTACATGCAATGGGACTAGGGAATGGGGGATTGGGGAAAGTTGGGGAGTATTGGAGAAAATAGGGGAATATTTACAAGCGGATATGGAGGCCAAATTCCATATTCGCAACATTGCACCCTTCTCTACCCTCGGGGCGTCCCGACCCGATAAATTTTTACCTACTTTAGTGTGGCACGCAATGTAGTTCCCTCTACTATTAACTCTACCCTGAGTGCGACAGTTTTACAGATATTCACAAATGAGTAAATATGTCCCCCTGCGACGTTGCACCCTTCTCCTCACAGAAACACACCCACAGGATAACCGAATCCGGAAAGAATTCTCAAACTAAACATTCAGCCGGTAGGGAGCATTATTTACAAGACTACGCTGCTATTTACACTACGATCCAGGACCTGTTTTTGGAGGAACACATGCAGATGTTATGCATAGAGAGAGCGCGCTTGCCAACATCGATACACCAACCCACGAGTGCTCTGTGGCCGACGGCCTTTAATAACGTGCAGAGCACCCTGTCCCAGCATCAAAAGCACCACCCCACCGCCAATCGGTGCAGTCACCATTGTTCAATGATTAAAAATAAATTCGACAACCCCTAACCCTGCAGGTGTCTCTTGCTCTTCTTGTGGTGCACTTGGTGTTAACTAAAAGTGGTTCACCTTTATGGCATAGGTGCCACGTTGATCCATAGGTCCATCCCCGGGTGGTGCTTGGCCGCAAACGAACTGCGGTCCATTGTGGGTGGCCACAAACATTGCGGTCCATATGGTGTATCGATCCCGGCAGCAAACAGCGAAAGTGCAGGCCCACAACTGCGCAGCCAGCACCTCTCTCTCCTCTCTCTCTACCCCAAAGCCAGATCCTCGGAGGTGGGAGACAAAAGAAGAAACAAGTGAGTAAGGTGGTAAGGGCGCAAAAGTGCACGCAATGCACGCAATGACACGCAATGTAAGGTGATGCACACTGGGGGCACATGGGAACCAGGTGAGACAGGTACGTTCCTATCGTACGCCCCCACCCCACCAGGTAACCTACATGGCCCCTCCCTTACCCCTTACTGCATCCACAAAACACAACACTACCCATAAACATCTACTTTACAAATCGACAAACATCCCTACTGTCTTCCCCGTTCCTCCCATAAACCAAATTCGTCTTCTCTCCCTCCTAACCAATCAAATTTGCCATTTTCAACTCTCATCAAAATTTGCCATCTCCAACTGCACATCAAAATTTGCCATCACCAATTCATCATCAGTCCCTCCTAGGGAGGGAGAGATGGAATCACCCCAATGTCTCATCCACGTCGTGATGCGTCTCACAAATCCACACAGCGATTCATCTCCCGCAACAAAACAAAGAAAACACAGGTGTGGAGTCATCATCATCACCACAGGTAAGTGGCTGCGTATGGTGCGACAGGTTCATCAATCCTAACTATCTCCTAAATGACTTTAACAACTTTACACTACCCGGGGTCTTTCTCCGGCCAAACCATTGGCCCTCTTACGCTATGGGTTCTAAAAACCAATTCCCATTGGCCAAACTGTGGTGCTCTTCAATTTGGGGTCTCACTCCCCCGATTCATCTCCCGGTGCCCTCGTACAATTTCTGGGCTGCGACGTGTACCTCTCCCAGTGGGTCTACCCACCTGCACACCTCCACCACTGCAGTTGCCTCCGAGCTTACCTGCTCCTTACCCTAACCTAACTACCAGGGGAAGGCCCTCTGGCTCTCTCCCCACTCCGTGCCCTCTCTGGCACTGGGCTGCCCGATCCACACCCGGGATCCTCAGGCACCCACTCACAACTACCGGCTCCCAGAGCCCACCTGCGGCCTCACCTGGCCGACATCCTCACAGTGGTGGAGTGCCCAACCAACTACACACACTAACAGGCTACACGCCCAGCCATTTCCACAACACTAATGCACCCATTCACAACACCATTCTGCAACCGCACCACAAATGCCAATATCCAACCACAATTTACCTGCACCCTCTACCTAACACTTACACTACCCGCCCCGGGTGCTCGTGAAAGGGGTCCACTCTTCCCCCATCCACACCTTCGCACCATGCACACCACTCCGTACCACTCACTCCAACTCTCTCCACACACCTGTACCTGCACACCTGTGCTCTCACACCTGGTGCCACCTGCACCCTTCTCTCCCCAAGCGCATTCGCGCTGATCCACACACTCACTACTCATACACTGCTCCACACACCTGTCCAATTGCACACCTGTGCAATCACACCTGTTCCATCCTCACACACACGGCATCATCTCAGCTAACTACTCCCTTCTGAAACTTGCGCTTCCCAGTCGTCCCTTTAAACGATTGCGCTCCCACGTCATTATCATCCACACTAATCTACCTGCGTCCCCACTACAGGTATCAGTCACTAACTAACCTTAACGTTACCTAAGGTCATCTTCTCTAGATCCCTATCAATATAACCTAACCCACCCGGGCTAGTTTTCACTGCCATACACCCCATAAACTATTGCTCCTTTGCCCCCCATTCTGTGAGGGATGGTGGATTTGCCATCCCACCACATCGGGGGTCTCTCACTACCAATTTTGCACATCAAATTTCAACAAATCAAAAATTTGCCAATCACTACCCATCATCTGCCAATCACTACTGCCAATCCCTTGCCAATCATCAAATTTTGTTTTTCTCTAATTTTGGGTCCAAAACACTAACCTCATCACCCAGTCGACTCACTAATACCTCTCGGTGCGCCAATTCCTGTCCAAAGCCCGGCTTCGTAAAGCCAAGCCATGAATGCTGGTTGTTCTGTGCCAGCGGCTGGGTGCGTCCCGCGTTCGGTGCAGGGAAGGAGGTTTACCCGGGCCGAGATCCCACGCACCATCTCGGCACGGAGCCATCCAATGCCCCGATCTCGACCTGCCGGCACGTCTCACCAAAAAGTGGTCGCCATGACGACCCTTTCTATCGGGCTGCCAGCTCCGCCTAGTGGAGCCTGGACGCGGCCGTTCAAAGCGAGGCCCGGCACGCACCGAGGGCCCGATTCGGCTAAAAGTCGACCTAACCTCTAACCCGTGTAACGTCGATGCTTCACCTGCATGCTTACACCCCGCAGCCCGTTCCTTGCTCACACATCCAGCCGTCCCCATGCTCCTCGTACCTTTCCTTACACATCCAGGTACCCTCATTCCACTCACAGCCTTGGTCACACACCTGACCACCGAACAGTTTGGCACACATTCGTTGGTCGCACACCTCACCAAAACACCTCTTCGCGCCCCCTCCTCTGTCACCTCCTCTGTGACAATCACAGGTGTGCCCTCATTCGCACACCCAACCACGTGCCTCACCACCAACTCCAGCGTGCATTCCCACTCACGCTCTACCATTCCAGGTGTGCATCCTTCCATCCCAGGTGTACATCCTCGCTCACCTGTCACAACTAACTCACGCTCCATGTCACTCTCACTACTTTCACCTCCACTCGTGACAACGCACTCACCCTTACTCTTGACAGCACACTCTTTCCTCATGCACCTGTCCGTCACACACCTTTCTCGCGCACACTCTCCCGTTACACCCTCTGTAACACTCACCACAGGTGGACACTCTTCCTTACTTCTGACAGCGCACTCTTTCCTCATGCACCTGTCCGTCACACACCTTTCTCGCGCACACTCTCCCGTTACACCCTCTGTAACACTCACCACAGGTGTGCATTCTTCCTTGCCTTTGACAGCGCACTCTTTCCTCATGCACCTGTCCGTCACACACCTTTCTCGCGCACACTCCTGTGCACACTCTCCCGTCACACCCTCTGTAACACTCACCACACCGCGCTCCCATGTGCTCCCTCGCACACACGCTACGACCGACTCACTCTCGCCAGCACACTCACTCCTTGGCACGCACTTTTTCCTCACACACCCCAGAGTCGGACTGTCTCGCACACCTCCTCTTTCGCACACCAGACCTGTCGCACACTTCACCCACGGCCTCTCACGAACACCCGGGTCCATCTCGACCCCCAAGCTTCTTAAATCCCCTGGCGCATCATACGCACGACCATATTGGTCACCACTTACACCGGGTCCTCTTCCTCTTCGCTTCTCCTCCATCACCTGCGAATCCCTCATCCGGTTAATGAGCACATCATCACGATCCAAACACAGACTTTGGACCAATTCTTTTATCTCCTCTTTTATCTCCTTCTTATCCTCTCTCCGTCGCTTCTTAATTTCGCTCACCCCTTCTTCCACTTCTTCTAATTTTTGCTTCATCTCCTTCATCTCTTCGTGCGCCCCTTTAAGTTCTTCCTCTAACTCCACTTTATTTTTTTCTATGTGCTCCCGCACCTCCCGCTCTTTAACCTCCATTACCTCTACCACCTTGTCCATTTTCCTCGTCAGGTCCTCATGTACCGTCTGGCACTCTTTTTTAATTACCCCTACGTCCTTTTTCATCTCTTTCTGTGTCGATTTTAAACCCTCTATTACCGCTGTGTTCTTCTTTACCTGGTCCCCCAACTCCTTTTGTCCCACTGTCAGTTGTTCTACTCCCAGCGTCAACTCCTCTATACCACCTTGCAATTTTACAGTCCCCTTTCTCACCTCTTTCTCCATGCGCTCCTTACAGTGCCTCACCTCCTCGCGCACTCCTCCGACCTCCTCACTCACTCCTCTTCTGATCTCCTCTCCCATCACTTGCATCTCCTGCCCAGATGCCACCCTCATCTGCTCCATTTCCTCCCTGTGAGCATCCAGTTTGGTTTCTACCCCCATTCTGACCCCCTCTATCTGCTGCTCCATTTGTTTAACTTCCCTTTCCGCTTGGTCCCTCATGTCCCTCAATTTGCCTTCCATACTGTTTTCTAACCCCTCTAACCCATTTTTCACTCCCTCTATCTGATTCTCCTGGGCAGCCATTCTATTTTCTACCCCCATTAACCCATTTTTCACTTCTTTTATCCCGTTGTCTAACCCCTCAAAATTATTGTCTAACTTCCCAATTTTCTTGTCTAACTCCTCAAAGTTATTGTCTAACTTCTCAATTTTCTTGTCTAACTCCTCAAAGTTATTGTCTAACTTCTCACCGGTACCCCTCGCTTCGTCCCTCATTACCCCCATTTGGTTTCCCAAGTCATTCCTCAGGTCTTCACTTGTCTGGACCATGAGCGCCTTTATTTGTTCCATAAATAGGCCCCAATCCATCGGCGGCGCTGCTACGGTCGCGGGCGCGGTGACCAGCGAGGCGCCATTTTGTGCGTTTGCTACCCTCGCTGCTTCGCTCTCCTCATGTCCCTCATGTCCCTCAATTTGGTCCTGGACCGACCCTGCTTCACTCTCCCCTACCGGACCCCAGCCGTCTTGATCCGCCATAGCGCGACTTGCAAAATTCGAGTTTCGTAAAACAAAACAAATTTCGGCCGCTCCAAATTTTGACCAAATTTTTTTTTTTTTTCCTCTATTCGTTTTTTTTTTTTTTCTTCAAAATTTGGTCGGGCCTCGAATCTCACTCCCGACACCAATTGTTACAGACACGACTTTGATGTTAAAGTGGGCCGAGCGGAATGGCCGTCGTGTCCGCACAAATTACCCGACTATACTCGACGTTGACGAAGCCGCGCCACGCTGGCTCAATAAGAAAAAGAAGACACCCGGCTGGATTACAATAACACAATACGACACCAATGTTTCGATTCTCAAGTATATTCGTACGGAAAAGGTTAGATTACAGGGGCTAGAGGTATATTACAGGAAGACAGGCACTTAGACACACTCTTATATTAACCCCGGACAGACGACAGACACACGGGACAACGGCTGACTCACACGGGGGTTTGATGGCTAGGAAAGGCAGGCAGTCGATGGCTCAAGGTGCACTCTTGGCTCAAGGCAGAATCGACTCGGTCCGGTCCAGAGATGCGGGGAGGTATCGTCGCGCTGGGGGTGGCGGTGGCTTCTCTCTCCAGTCTCCAAGCTGAGGCGCATCTGACGTCACATCCGGCGCGGGGCCGCGTATATCCGGCGGGGAGTGACACGCCCTCGGCTCGTTAGCTCCGCCTCGTGGAATCGGCACGTTGCTTCTCATTGGGTGCGTGCGGGGGGTTACTGGCTCCGCCCCTGACGAGGAGCTGACAGCCAGCCCCTTCGGGGTAACCCCGTGGAGCGCATGGTCTGGAGCTAATCGAGCCGGTGTGAGGACGCATCCTCCCCCGCTCCGCCGCCATCTCCTCTGTTGTTGTTGTAATTGTTGTTGTAGTTGTTGTTATTGTTGTTGTTTGGGGAAGAAGATGGGAGGAGGTATGGGAAAGGTCCTAAACTCACTACTGATGCCATATAATCACATTCTGGTGCAACGAAGAGTCATAATTAATGGAAACGAGGCCTTAACTGACATAGATTAAGAATAACTAGGAAGATGTCCGAAAGTTGGCTACGTGTGGTGCGGTGGACCTGGGCACGACATTTAATGGGGGAATAAGGGGAAGGTCGGCTCTACTGATTGTTATTTACATGCAATGGGACTAGGGAATGGGGGATTGGGGAAAGTTGGGGAGTATTGGAGAAAATAGGGGAATATTTACAAGCGGATATGGAGGCCAAATTCCATATTCGCAACAATATCGATGCTTGGCCCTGCATGTGAAACCCCAGGGTGACTTTATAACTGGGTCGTGATTCAAATTTGGGGTAGATGGCTCAGAGGTGAATGCGCGTACTTTTAAGGCCTAAACTGTCCTGCCAGGCTGTTCAATTGGCATGCGGGGTTTTGGGTAATCTGGGGGTTTTCCATTTAAAAAATGAATGGCTAACCTTGGTAAAGTTGTTCTTGTAAAGTTGTTAAAACAGCTGTTCACCACCATCTATTATCTTCCCCCATCCAAAACCTTGATCTTTTCTACCCCTGCTAATTTCACCCCAAATCAACTTTTTTGAAATACCAACTTCTGTCCTGGAAGTCCTTGGTGTCCTTGTGTTTTATACTTCTCCCACCCCCCCCCCCCTTCCCACGCCTCCTCCCCCCAAGCCCTCTCCCTCCCACACATCTCCCTGCTCTCAAATGTTGTGTTTGTGTGCTTCCCCTTCTCTCCCCATCTTGTCTTCCGCTCCCTCTTTTTATATATTTTGTTTGTCTGGTTGATTTGTTTATGAAATAAATGTTAGCTCTTTCACGAGCCTCGATTCAGTATACAAAAAAAAAAAAAAGTAAAATTCACCGAAGTGCATTGTAGGTGATATTTATTTTTACTTGTCTTATCATCGAGAAGTCTCGAGGGTTTTTTTTAGCTTATTTCTAGATTTCTTCGAGTGTATTTCCTCATTGTTTTGCCCTGTATTGTCGAACCAGTTATTTGGTTGTGCTTGGTTTGCCGGTGTCAAATTTGACTGAATGCGGTTGTCTAAGAATTCTGGAATGTTAAATTTGATTCTTAAGAATATTTAGTTTGTTGACATCACTCTTGCCATTTCCTGAACATATAACGTGGCTGAATTCATCATCAGAACGTCGCATCATGTCTCGCTCTCAATGTATCGCATATGATTTGCAACATTCCACCTGATTGTGGTGGAAACCCGGTTCACAAGGGAAAGTAGTGTCAAAGGAAAGATTCCTTTTTCATTATTATTTTGAAGCATTCCATCAGATTCAAGGCCTTATTTTACTGCCTGACTACTGTTTATTTCTTAAGTCTCAATGTGGGAATAGTTTGTTTTCCCTGTGCTACCTTCCCTGCTCTCTTTTTTAATATTTTGATCTCGTGGTTCAAAATCTCAGCCAACCGCACCCTGAGGCTGAGACATGGCTAATTGATTGATTTCATTTGCCTCTCGAGTTTATCCTTTGCACAGAGAGATTTGAGCGACTCCACACGCACGATGTGACGTCCGTATTTAGCGTGCAATAAATAAGTTGATGTCGAATGTGGGAATTGAAGATGTGCCTTGGACGTTTCCGAGAGGCCTTTATCAGTTCTTCGGTTTGAACGGTGTTAGGGCCCACACTAATGGGTTCTTTTAGGACTGTGGAGGGATTTGGACATTGCCATGACGTGCAGACACTGGGTAGGCCAATCACTCGTTGTTGGTACGATATGTAGTGAACTATTCGATTAATATTCAGATGTTGTCTTTCTCAGTTTCGAATTTTTACTTTTGTTTTGCTGTTAAGAATAGGCCATATACTTGATACAAAGTGAGGATTTCCGCAACGTGCCAATTACAGTGCAGGACATTTGTGGACGCAACAACAAGTGCATCGGTTGCCAACTCTACCCTCTTGCTCTGCTCGATCCCCTTTTACCCCAAACGTTCAGCGGCCCCACACTGATTCCAAACCCCTTTTCCATTCTTGCGCTGCGTGCTTCTGAAATCCAGACACAATTGTTTAATTTGTTATTTGTATTATTTTTAAACATTAGCTGCAGTTCTCCAGTGTAAAGTGCTCAGCTCGGCCTCACAGCTGCATTATTGCTTTAACTCGCCATTGTTGCGAGCACCAGGGAATAGAGAGAGACTTTGTGTTGATGAATCGTTTCTCATCAACCAGGCCCTGTGAAATCTCTTGCTATGTTGTTTTAGCCCTAAAAGTGTTTTTCTTTTCAGCCAAAAGCAATACTCCTCAGCTTTTTATTTTCATTTGTGGAATTTTCACGGCTTAAGGAGAGGAAGGTTGCACTAGCGTGCGCCCAAGGGGCGAGATATAAGATGTAGTTTGTTATTCATGGCCTTTCACCGCACGTTGACTCCTACAGCAGCAGCAGGCGCTGGCAATGCAGCGGCAGCGGCTGGAGCAGCAGCGAAAACTGGAGCAGGCCCAACACGAGCAGCGACTAGAGAAACAGCGCCGCGAACAGCAGCTTCAGGCTTTGCGCAACAAGGAGAAGGGGAAAGAGAGTGAGTCCTCTGCGGCTCCTCCATCCTTAAACGTTCACTCCCTCGTCCCCCACCCCTGCCTGCCGGGATGGAACGGACTTTTGATTTTCATGAACGGCTGGTGGCGTATTGCAGTTGGTGTTAGCGATGTGCTTTAATACAAAGCACGCAAAATATAGGACCAGTTCAATTCCAACAACACCACAAAATAAATTTTGTTTATGCTCACAAGGAGATTAATATACCCGAGTGTTGTGGGAGATTTTATGGCATGCTTGATGCGTGGCCTTTGCTAACCAAACAGTCCAGCTTGCACTAACTTATCTTATTGACGACTGCCTTCCCTTTCAGGTGCTGTGGCGAGCACGGAGGTAAAGCAGCGGCTCCAAGAGTTTGTCCTCAACAAGAGGCAACGGGAAGTTACCTCGGGTTTGAACAACAACAACCTGCCACACAACGCTCGCGTCTGGATAGCGTGAGTGTCTTGCACATAGTCGGACGTTTTTTTGTGCTCGCTTTGGAAATGCTTCCAACTGTGCTTCCCACTTTGGCGTTAAAATGATGATTACACCTTCCTTTCAAGGGTTAACTGTGGTCCAGAGGCCTGGTTCTTGCAGAACGTATTCTAACACTCGTGACCTTTCTGCAGCACTGCCCATCACGGCTCGTTTGAAAACTCCCCATCGCCGAGCGGGGTCTCTCCCCCCTGCAACCATCCGGAATTGGGTGCATACGAGAACAAGGATGATTTCCCTCTCCGCAAGACCGGTGAGGGTGTGCCCCTTGGCAGGATTCTTTTGTGCCCTTTAAAGGCACTCCCCACACGAGTTAAAGGAGCAGATGCAGCCGGTGTTTAAAAAAAGAAACAAAAACAAAACTTTTTGAAGCTTGTTTTTCTTTACTACGGGCATGCCCGTTCCATCATTTGGCCCTTATTTGGAACTTTAATCCTTGTAAGAGTTTCCAAAATTGGAGGGGAAAAGTTAAACAGACATTTCTGTCGTGACCACGGCCTTAATGATAACCTAATGCGTCCGCCGGCAAATGTTGCTGCGTGGACCCACGCGCCGCTTTACCACGTCAGGCTGTCCTTAGTTGGGAAATGTGCGGTTCTTTGATGTGGTTCTTCCCTATAACATTTCGGGCCTCAAAGTTGCCTCTAAGTATGTGGCTCGTTCAACTTCCTCTCTGGACCTGCGATCGAGTAAATAGAATTGGCCTCAGTCCACGTTGTTGAAATTGGCAACCATTGTGGTGAGTTTCTTGGTTATAAATAAATTAGGTCCCTTACAAGTAACTTTAATGCAAGAGGAGGCCAATTGGACCCACGAAGCCAGCGCTATGATTGCCAACCTATGGTCCTTGCTTTATCCTTTTTAAATGCTGAGGGTCAAGCAAGGAAGCAGCACGTACCATTTGTAAGTGTTTGGTATGACTCGGCCGGGGTTTGAACTATCGACCTCCCGGACTCGGAGTGGATGCTATGACCATTCCGCCACCTTGTCTGCTGTCTGATTCTACCTTTGCGTCCTCATCACCCTAGTAATGTGTAGAAGATCAACGTTGTCTCAAACCCTGCTCGGTGGAAGATAAGTAAAAAAAACCTCAGACTTTCAATTCAAATTGCGTCTTATTGACTTGTGGCGATTCTTCGAGCAGGCCATGTGCCGCTTAAGCCTGATTTTGAAAGACATTCTTGCCACAGCTCGTTTTATAAAGCAAATGAGACGCACTCATTGAAAGCTTTCTACCTCTTTGTGTGGGCGCTCAACACCCGGAACACCGAGCGATAACTTAAAATGTCACGGATATAAAATGGTCTGTGGTCGATAAAAACAAAGCGTCTTACAGGAGCGGATGCGCCCAATGACTCATTTTGCTCATGCCGAGTGCAAAGTAAGTTTCAGAATGACATCTCGGTTTGGATAAGCCTAAAGCTTTCCTTGTCGTCATTGTGTGAACCACTCTATGATAAATGGCTACAATGGGTTGTTTGTACATTTGGAAACTTGAATCCTGAAGTATTTAATGGACCAAAAACAGCGTGTGTGTGTGTGTGTGTGTGTGTGTGTGTGTGTGTGTGTGTGTGTGTGTGTGTGTGAGTGTGTGTGTGTGTGTGTGTGTGTGTGTGTGTGTGTGTGTGTGTGTGTGTGTGTGTGTGTGTGTGTGTGTGTGTGTGTGTGTGTGTGTGTGTTGTGAGCCATTCTCTTTCCTAGTTGTGTGTGTGTGTATACACGTATGCACTCTGTTGAGATGCATGACCCTTTCCCTCCTAGATTGGGCACAGTGGGGGGCACAAAAGGGTTTGGGGAGTCGGGTATGGAAAGGGTCGGGTGGGGGCAGTGGTGAATGGAAGGGTAGCGGGAGTGGGTGTATGGTATGGAAATTGGTCTTTAGAACGAATGTTCAACAAAGAATTGCTTGCCCATGTAAATCTTGCATGCAAAATGGCTCAAGCAGAAAATTATTTTGTTCAAAAATAGAAATAAAACTTTGTTGTAATGGCACGTTTGATGCCCTTGAGCTATTGTGTTTCATCGCTGTGTTTGGTTGAGGCCTTGCTGATTGTGATGGCATTTTAAACATTAATGTAACTAGCACAAAAAGGCCATATACATATTACATTGGGAAGGAGGTGGTGGAATTTTGCTTATTACCTATATTTTATGTGAATTGCTACCACCTCCTTATCCGACGCTGCCAGTCCTTGATTTTACCTTTCCTTCCATCTCTGTGAACATAAGGGTGTTTTTATTTTCTTAAGATGTCATTTGTCTCATCCCCTCACTGTACATTTTGTCCTGTGAGGTTCCTCTCAATTCATTTCCTATGCCTGCCCTCTCCGTCCCTAGCATCTGAGCCAAACCTTAAGGTGCGTTGCCGCTTGAAGCAGAAAGTAGCAGAAAGGAGGAGCAGCCCTCTTCTTCGGCGCAAGGACCGATCCTTGGCGAGCACATTCAAAAAGAGGCCCGTCGACGTTACAGGTGTGCCTTTCGGGCTCGGTGTCTATCTTATCAGGTGTACCGTGGACTGCATTTTGAGACTTTTGTCTACTTGTTGTTTGTGACTCGATGTGCTGAGGTGGTCCGTATTGAATCCGACCTGCATATTTAAAACGAGAAACGGTGCTGGCCATTTTCCAGAGATGGGGAATCTTTTGATTCAACGTTATTTATTTGAAGCTTCTGGAGGGATTTGGGGTTTGATTGGGGGACATGGGCAAGTCTTGTGTGGTCGATTGCTCAGGACGTTTTAAAGCTCTCCCCTCCTCAATCTCACTTGCTTCTTTTAGGGAACATTTGTTTCTCATGTACATTGTGGAGGGAGTCGTGGAGCAGGGGTGGAGGATACATATGTGGGGCTACAGGTGTGGAGAATTCCGCATCGGGAAAATATTTTGGTTTTTTTTCTATCAAAGTTCTATCAATCTGAGCTGATGACTCAACATGTGGGATGGATCCACAAGGAATATCGACTCAGGAGGAGGCAATTCGGCCCATCATGCCTGCACCACATCAACACAGACCAATTTATATATGAAAGGAAAACTGCAAAAAAAAAATTCTTCTCGGTGGGGTTGGGGGGGGGGGGGGAGTAGTGGGGAAGGCGATTCTTAGATGAGAAACACACAATATAAAGTACACACAGCCCCTTGACGAGACCCCACAGACTCACTCCGCAAAGATGCATGTAATCACCCATCCATGCTCAATCTACCTAAAAGTCCTGCCAACATCCCTATACCCCTCTATGTCTGATACTTCCAGGTACCTATCTAATTCTAATTTAAGCTTATCTACCATTTATACTGCCGCTACCTTTCCAGGGAGACCATTCCATGCATTAACTACTCTCTGAGTGAAAGAGCCCTGTCTTACTACCATATTACCTCTCCTCTTCTTTTCTCTCAGGCTACGGCCCCTGGTCCTATCACTGTCTATTCTGCTGAATGATTATTCTGTATGTATTTTATGTATACCCTTCGTTATCTTAAACATATCTATCATATGCCCTCATAACCACCTCCTTTCTAATGTATAAAGCACTGTCTCCTTCAGCTGTTCTCATAGCTGAGTCGAGCTAGGCCCGGAATCGATCTAGTCACCCTGCGCTGAACCCCCTCTATAGGAGCTACGTCCATCCTGTATGGTGGTGACCAAAACTGCACACAGTATTCCAAATATACTCGGCCCTCACTAAATACCGATAGTTTTAAAAGCACCTCTTGATTTATAATTGATCTCGCTACGAATACAGCGCAAAACCATGTTTGCTTTACCTATAGTATAGCTGACTGGCATTGTCCTGTCTGTTTGCCCCCCGTATCTATTACCACCCCCAGATCCTTTTCCTGTATGACATGCTCCAAAATTGCCTCTTGCATCATGTGATCCCTCTTTTTATTATTCTTATCCATCCACAGCTCCTACATTTGTTTAGATTAAACCGTGTCTGCCAATCTTCTGTCCAATCTATGCCAGTATCAATACTTTCCTGAATCTGATCACCACCCTCTCTGCGATCTACCTTACCGCCAAGTTTAGTGTCTTCTCCAAATTTGGAAAGCCTACTCTTAACCCCACAATCCAAATCGTTGGTGTAATGTATGAATAATAATAGTCCAAGTACTGATCCCTGATGTACCCACTACTTAATCCTCCCAGCAAGACATCCTCCCACTCACAGCCGCTCTTTACTTCCTATCATTAACACAGTTGCCAATCCAGTTAGCTACCCGACCAGCCACTCCACAAGCTCTCACCTTGGCTAACATCCTCCGATGTGGTACCTTATCAAATGCCTTCTTAAAGTCTGGATATACATAGTATGTCCACTGCACTTCCCTCACCCAACCAATAAGAAACTGCTTTGAAGAACTCTGAAAGATTTGTTTGACAAGAACAACCTTTGGTGAACCCATGCTGACTGCCATTATTTCGTTTATATTTATTATGCCTCCGCCAACGAAGTCACCAGAGGAATTATGTTTTCGGGTTGTCCATCCATCCATGATAGATTTTTGTTACCGTGATAACTTAAGAACAGCTGAAGGCAACCGTGTCAAACTTGGTGCAATATGTATAATGATGTAAAGATAAACGGATTAGATTATGGGGTCAAGAGGTCAAAGGTCAGATGTCTCGTTGGGTAAAAATTCTGTTACTGCGCTAACTTGTGAACCCGTGATTGGATTTTGGCCAAACTTGGTACAAGTATACAGGGTGAGTCAAAAGTAGCGCCCGATTTCTGTATATATATATATATATATATATATATATATGTATATATATTGTTACGGTCCACGGTTAAGGATGTTGTTTGCCGAGCGGAGGCACCGCGGCCTAACAGTTACCCCGATTAACCCTTTCCGAACGTTGGCTGGATCGCGCCACAGATATTCAATATGGAAAAGACTAAAACGACGGATGTGAAGAAAAGGAAGAAGAAGAAGACAAAAAAAGGTTGAAAATACTACTAAATTTATTTACTATTTACAGGCTCAAAATAACCAAGGAGAAGAAAAAAAAAAAAAAAACACCTTTAGAGGCCATTTTTCCCCGCAAAGCGGGGGTTGGCCTTTTTCGGGGACCGTGGTTGTTGTTGTTTTTCGGTCCCCTTTTTGAAGCAATGTTTTACGGCCGGATGCCCTTCCTGCCACCAACCCTTTTTGTCGCCTTTTACGACAAACAGGGAATTACCAGTGAACTGGTACTCAATTAGCCGACCTCGGAAGGATGACAGGCTGAGTCAACCCCCCCTGGCGTTAATTCAGCGATCGACCGGGATTCGAACCCAGGATCCTAGGATCCTAAGCCGGCACCCTAGCCGCTAGCCCAACACCAGGGTTCTACCAACCAAGGAGAAGGAAGGATAATAAAATAAAATAGACAGAGGGACGGACCAGAAGGACACAGTGAAAATCGCTAGCTTATTCTATGCAGTCTTAATTTATTCCCAGGGACAAAACAAACAGAACAAACTCACGTACATGAATGGGGAACTTGCAGGCAGGAATGACAGGAGGTGGGTGGCTGGAGCTTGATCCCGCACGGGACGTCGGGCTGGACCTCGACGGCCGCCGATGCCACCGATCCTTTCGTGTGCGCGGGGTAACGGGCCGGAGCTGCTTGGTGGAGCCAAGCCAACGCTGCTGGTGGGGGGTCTGGCGTGCCGGGTTCTCTCTCCCTCTCTCACTAACTCCAGGACTCTTTCTCTCTTGCTTAGTCCAACCACTCTTCACCACCGACAACTCAACGCAACCACTGACCACTCAACGCAACCACTGACCACCACTGACGACCAACCCCAGCTCTGACCAAAACCACACAACTCAGCTCTGACCAAAACCACACAACTCCGCTCTTCGCAACTTCTTGCGCGCGCGCCTTTATAGCGCCTCCGGCGATTAAGCCGCCGGCTTTTAGGACACGCCCATCGGTGTGCTCACCTCGGCCCTGGTTGGTCGCGCGACCCTCTGGCTCCGCCCTTGATGACGACGGGCGGGCACGCCTTTCTTCCCCGACCCAAGCACATGTTCAATGGTGGTTTTGGGGCGAAAACAACCCACAGCTGTAACAAACTGGCTTGGCCATGACGAAAGGGGAAATGGAGGTTTTGGGAATGGGAATGAAGGGAATCTATCTATTTTCTCTTGGTGCAATGGAGTGTCATTTTAATGGAAGACAAGGCCTTACCCTGATACACATAATAAGGAAATAAACTACTGAACAGGGATATTATAGTGTCCTTCAATGTATGCTTTATGGAATTAACTACCGGAACGCCCTTTGACCTTTATACACACTGGAGCAAGGAGGGCTCAGACTAAACAATAATTCATAACAATTTACAATACAATACAACACAATCAAAAAAAAACTCAATCCTCATTTCCGCAACTATATATATATATATATATATATATATATATATATATATATATATATATATATATATATATATATATATATATATATATATATATATATATATATATATATATATATATATATACATACATACATACATACATACATACATACATACATACATACATACATACATACTTGCATTTAATATGGAATTTATTTTTTTTCTTGACGGGTTTACTTTCTGAACTCGGTATATCAATCTGGTGAGTTTCTTTTACGCTTCGGTGATTTTGTTAAAAGAACCATGTCACTGATTGTCTGTCGCAGCAAGAAGTCAATAACAGGATTATATCACAGGTGGCGTGACAAAATGTACGGACAGGTACATTTGACGATTGGCTTCACAATCGGGTATATAAGGGTTGTTGCGTTCTGTATTAGTCGAAAACAACTGCTGCACGTCTACAAAAGTTATTGCCGTTTCCCCTGGAGATGGTCCATCAACTCGACAATGCTGTTTGTCATTTAGTGGTGGCTTTACGAAATTCCAGCATGAAACAGCGTGCTATTCCTCAGCAGTATGGCATCACTCAAGGTCAGGTGTCAAAGATCCTGAAACGAAATGCTCAGAGGGGTGTCCCTCCTCCAATACCGAGGTCAGGACGTCCCCGCAGAACCACAAGGAGGGATGATCGCCAGCTGCACCGGTTAGTCCGCAATGGCCGTACCAAGTCAGCTAATCGGCTTAGGGCTGAGTGGCAGCAACTGACAAATGTGCCTGTATCCAGAAGGCTAGTCAACCAACGACTGGTTCAAGCAGGCTATCGTTCCAGGCGTCCCCTGAGAAAGCCACGTCTGACCAGACAACAACGCCAGCGCCTGTTGCAGTGGGCCAGAGAGCACCGTCAATGGCAGCCAGGACACTGGAATCACATGATCTTCAGTGACGAGTCTAGATTTCTGGTCTATCGTCAAGATGGCCGCGTCCGAGTGCGCAGACAAGTGCATGAAGCCTACAACGAATATTGTGCCAAGAGTCCAAGTTGGAGGTGGTGGGGTGACCGTTTGGGCTGCTTTTCATGCAGGGGGAAAAACTGACCTGGTTGTTCTGAATGGAAACCTGAACCAGTTCAAGCACAGGGCCATTCTGGGAGAAACATTGCTTCCATTTGTTCGTGCAGCCTTTCGAGGAAACTTTGTCTTCCAAGATGACAATGCACGGCCTCATCGTGCTCGCATGATCCAACACTTTCTTGCTGACCGTGGTGTAGAGCATATGGAGTGGCCTGCCATGTCCCTGGATATGAATCCGATAGAGAACTTGTGGGCAGAATTAACGCGTCAAATCGACAACTTGGACCAGCAGCCTGCCTCTGTGCGTGAATTGCAGCAGACTATTGTCACTGCATGGCAAGTGATTCCTGTCCAAACCTTGGCAAATCTCGTGAACAGCATGCCTCAACGTGTACGTGCTCTCCTGAATGCTCGTGGGGGTTACACAAAGTACTGAACTGTAATTTTACTGTCCGTAATCCCAGTCGTAATTTAACTTTTGTTTTTGTTAAAAAAAATTTTGGCTAATGTGCAAAATAAAAAGATACTTCTGGAAAACGCACAGAAGTTTAACACGGTACTGTCTGTGAATTGAGTTCGATATCAGTTTCCATCACTTTCAAGGATCAATTTATTTGCTTCGAAATGTCAAATGTGGTTTTTGTTTCTTTTAAAGGTCACATTAACAAAATCTCGAATAATTTCAACATAATTCCAATGAACTTTTGGTTCTAAGTCATCTTGAAAAGTAAGTTCACCCCCACAAAAAAAATATTCCATATTAAATGCCAAGTCTGTATATATATATTTCTGTCAGTTGATTGTTTGACATTTGTATTGCAGTGTACAAGAAGGTATAAATGAATGACGTGTTTATCTCACCATTTATTCGGGGGCAGGGGTGGAGCAGGGGTGGAGGATACATATGTGGGGCTACAGGTGTGGAGAATTCCGCATCGGGAAAATATTTTTGTTTTTTTTCTATCAAAGTTCTATCAATCTGAGCTTATGACTCAACATGTGGGATGGATCCACAAGGAATATCGACTCAGGAGGAGGCAATTCGGCCCATTCGGGGGAAAATTATTACAGAAGTGTACCAAGCTGTTTTACTTGCAATTTTCAAAGTGCCCTCCCTCGTGATCGATGCACAATTGCAGCCGAGCAGGCACAGATTGGCACACACGCTTGCAGAGTTTGATATCAATTTCCTCAAACTTTGCAGTGATTTGAGCCTTCAATTCCTGAATGGTACGAGGCTTTTCACGATAAACAAGGTCTTTCATGAGCCCCCAAAGAAAGAAATCTGGAGGTGTAAGGTCTGGGGAGCGTGCCGGCCACTCGATCGGACCGCGGCAGCCGATCCACTTTCCGGGAAAGTTTTCATCAAGCCACTGACGAACATGACGTCCATAATGAGGTGGAGCTCCATCTTGCTGGAAATAACAGTCCTGATCTTGTACCCTGGGCCAAAAGAAGGTTTGCAGCATATCCAGGTAAATTTCTGCAGTGACAGATCCCTCAAAGAAAAAGGGTCCAATTATCCCTAATGGAGATATGGCTGCCCAAACTGTCACGCCAGGTAAATTTACCTTCTTCTCAACTGTCACTCTTGGGTTCTCCGCAAGCCAAGTAGACACAATTGTGTCTGTTAATTGTGCCGTTAAGCTTGTGTCCTCTTCGTCAAGTTTAGCTCAGATCTTCGCAAAATTGAAGACGGCGGTCGTCATCTCCATCATGAAGGGCATGCAGTAAGCGTGGAATGTAAGGTTTCCATTTTTTCTGGTGAAGGATACGGATAACACTTGATTGGCTCACTTCCAACTCTGCAGATAAACGGCGAGTTGACTTTTGCGGACTTTGTTCCAGTCTCCTGATGGCTTCTTCAGCCTTAGCTACATTCGTTGCCGTTTTCGGACGACCGGACTTCTTTGCAGTGGCTACCGACCCTGTTGCTTCTAATTTCTCGACAATCAATCGTATGTTTCTTCCCTGGGGTGGGTTAATATCGAATTCCTGTGCCAAACGGCATGCCGCCATCGTTGGTTGTTCATTACATTTGTAGTAATGGTTCACGGCCGCAATGCGTCGATTCATTGAAAGGTAATTCATGGTTCAATTTGGTGCAAATTCAGTAACTTTCCAAACTCTCAGCAATAACCTGCAAAACAAAAACAAAAATAAATAAACTAAGAAAATTAATAATCTACAAGACAATTATTAACAACATGACATCCCAGAAAGAATCTGGTAGCGGAAAAAACAGAAATCGGGCGCGGGCGCTACTTTTGATTCACCCTGTATATCATCATGCAAAGATGAACTGATTCGATTTTGGCATCAAAGGTCAATGGTCACAGAAGTAATGTCAGGTAAAAATGTGATACTTGAGAAAACTTTAAGGAATTTACATCAAATGTGGTACAAGTATGCATAATGATGCAATAATGTGGGCGGGGCATATCGGGCGAGGCCTCGAAGAATGCCGTTCTAGTTTAAATGGTTCTTCATCTGGTCCATAATTAATGTCTCCAACACCTTCCCCACAACTGAAGTCAAACTAACAGGTCTATAGTTACCAATTATTCTCTGGATCCTTTATTAAATTTGGCCATTTTGTGCTTTAATGTTACCTGACTGTGTGCTTTAATGTTACCTGACTGTGTGCTTTAATGTTACCTGACTGTGTGCTTTAATGTTACCTGACTGTGTGCTTTAAGGATTAACGTTACCTGACCATGTACTTCAAGGTTAACTGATGTATGTTCTAAAGTTACCTGACTGTGTGCTTTAAGGTTACCTGACCATGTGCTTTGAAGTTACCTGACCATGTGCTTTAAGGTTATCTGGCTGTGCTTAAGGTTACTTGGCTGTGCTTTAAGGTTACCTGATTGTGTACTTTGAGGTTATCTGACTGTGTGCTTTAAAGTTACCTGACTGTGTACTTTAAGGTTACCTGATTGTGTGCTTTGAGGTTATCTGACTGTGTGCTTTGAGGTTACCTGACTGTGTACTGTAAGGTTACCCGACGGTGTACTTTATGGTTACCTGACTGTGTACTTTATGGTTACCTGACTGTGTACTTTATGGTTACCTGACTGTGTACTTTATGGTTACCTGACTGTGCTTTGAGGTTATCTGACTGTGTGCTTTGAGGTTATCTGACGGTGTGCTTTGAGGTTATCTGACTGTGTGCTTTGAGGTTACCTGGCTGTGCTTTAAGGTTACCTGATTGTATGCTTTGAGGTTATCTGACTGTGTGCTTTAAGGTTACCTAATTGTGTGCTTTGAGGTTACCTGACTGTGCTTTAATGTTACCTGATGGGGTGCTTCAAGGTTACCTGACTGTGTGCTTTGAGGTTATCTGACTGTGTGCTTTGAGGTTATCTGACTGTGTGCTTTGAGGTTATCTGACTGTGTGCTTTAAGGTTACCTGACTGTGTGCTTTAAGGTTACCTGACGGTGTGCTTTAAGGTTACCTGACTGTGTGCTTTGAGGTTATCTGACTGTCTGCTTTTGAGGTTATCTGATTATGTGCTTTGAGGTTACCTGACTGTGTGCTTTGAGGTTACCTGACGGTGTGGTTTAAGGTTACCTGACTGTGTGCTTTGACGTTACCTGACTGTGTGCTTTGAGGTTACCTGACTGTGTGCTTTGAGGTTATCTGACTGTGTGCTTTGAGGTTACCTGACTGTGTGCTTTGAGGTTACCTGACTGTGTGCTTTGAGGATATCTGACTGTGTGCTTTGAGGTTATCTGACCGTGTGCTTTGAGGTTATCTGACCGTGTGCTTTGAGGTAACCCGACCATGTGCTTTAAGGTTACCTGACCATGTGCTTTGAATTTACCTGACCATGTGCTTTAAGGTTACCTGACTGTGTGCTTGGAGGTTACCTGACTGTCTGCTTTAAGGATTAAGGTTACCTGACCACATGCTTTGAATTTACCTGACCATGTGCTTTGAGGTTACCTGACTGTGCTGTAAGGTTACCTGACTGAGTTTTGATGTTACCTGACTGCGCTTTAAGATTACTTCATGACATGTTAAAGTTAGGTTCATTTGTACGATGTAACATTCAGTAGATAATCTCCCCTCGTCCCCACCCTTCCCCGAATGGTGCAGGTGTGACAGTATGCAGCAGCGCGCCAGGTTCAGGCCCAAGCTCACCCAGTAATACTTCGGGCAGCCTTCCTGTGGAGAATGGCACCGTACACGGAATACACCCGAAGGTTAGCCATCTACTCTGCTTAAAGCTGCACGCAGCGTCTGGAGCATTTGTGATTTTAACATTTTGATTGCATTTATAAAGGGTTATACAGGTACTGCCATGATGGCCTATAATTACTGCTATGAAGTTTCAGTCTAACACGTGGCAGCCCTCGTGGGCTGATGCTCACCCCTCAATCCAGTCTTTAGAATGAAGTTGGGGCTAATCTGGCAACAATTTTCCTAATGTGCACTTCGCAATTGAAAATCTGCTCCAACAAGATCCGACGATGTTGATTCGTGGCCGATAGGCACCTAGTGCGAGTAGGTGGTATCGGAATTCTGCTTTTTCTTCCTCTCCCCCTCTATCTAGGGACCTGCAAAATTGCTCCCCAACATCCTCCTATTTTTCAATCTATATTTATTTACCTGTATTTGAGCCTGGTGTTGGCTTAGCGGTTAGGGTGCTGGCTTGGGATCCTCGGATCCTGGGTTC
This sequence comes from Myxine glutinosa, assembly GCF_964187855.1. Classification (NCBI taxonomy): domain Eukaryota; kingdom Metazoa; phylum Chordata; class Myxini; order Myxiniformes; family Myxinidae; genus Myxine; species Myxine glutinosa. Next base: position 31,529,510 of record NC_136272.1, read on the forward strand.
GAATCCCGGTCGATCGCTGAATTAACGCCAGGGGGGGTTGACTCAGCCTGTCATCCTTCCGAGGTCGGCAAATTTGAGTACCAGCTTGCTGGGATGAATGATCTCGATGTGTACCCCGATTTAGAATAGGTACACCGTATCCCTGCACATCGTAAGAGCGTGACCAAGGGTTGGCGTCAGGAAGGGCATCCGGCCATAAAAACATTGCCTCAAACGGGGAACCATGATTGTCATGGGGCCCGCAAGGCTAACCCCCGCTCTAGCGGGGAAAAATGGCCTTTAAACGATCATTCATTCATTTATTTACCTGTATTTGTCTGACATTTTGGTGCTGAGGTAGCACATTTACCATTGGGGGTGTGTGGGAGACCCCAACTCCTATTACTGCTGCGAAGGCAGGTGGAAAGTACCCCATGTATTTCCTTGGCCTCGGAAGCTGCTTTTTAGCATTTCCTCACATTTTAGAAAGGGTTTGGGTTAATCCAACATTTATTTATTGCTGGAGTATTATGTAGTGGAGGTTTACACCTCGTTACGTTGGCCGTCTTGCTTGAGAAGCATCTGCTTCTTTCCCTGATAAAGGCAACACTTGTGAACAAAATGTAGCGAAGCTGTCATGCTTTTCTTATCGGCGAGATGGGACGGAATCTGTTTACCTTTAATCTTGCCATTTATTATTTTGATGAAGTGCCTGTAATTGGGTGATTGCGTGCACGGACATGAGCATGCATTCTTTAAATTGAAACCAAGATCGAGCTTCATCATCTCTGTGCTGGAAGCTTTTCTTTGGACCTCAGTTGTGGCTTTGAGCCAGAGACTACTTTGCATCTTTTTGTAAGAAAAGTTCTGTAAGAGAATATGGAGCATAAACTTAAAACCAGTGGAAATTTCCATCATTACCTCCACCACCTAAGGTAGATGGAGGTTATGTTTTCACCCCTGTCTGTTTGTTGGTCCGTTTGTGAACAAGATATCTCAAAAAGTTGTGCACGGATTCGGCCGAAATTTGGCGAAGATGTAGCGTATGTGACGAGGAAGAATTGATTCAGTTTTGGTGAAGATCCGAATCCGGAACAAAATCAGATAATTACCCTGCGCTCACGAAGCGAAAAGTGGGGTTAAGCATTCAGGTACGTACGTACGTATGTGTGCTGTGTTTAAACCACCTTTAGATGGTTTAAACACAGCACACATACGTACGTACGTACCTGAATGCTTAACCCCACTTTTCGCTTCGTGAGCGCAGGGTAATTATCTGATTTTGTTCCGGATTCGGATCTTCACCAAAACTGAATCAATTCTTCCTCGTCACATACGCTACATCTTCGCCAAATTATCTTATTGCGGGGGGGCCGCCAAATTTGTGTTTGCAATTTAAAAATTCATTTATCGGCAACCGTTGGTCCGATTGACATGAAATTTCCACCAAAGGAGGGCCTCCTCCTGTAGAATATTTTAATGATTATTATGACGTCATAGGTCACGTGGTACAGGCGCCATCTTGGAAAAACTTCGCACCTATATATCTCTGAAACCACTCCATGGAAAACATTGAGACCCGGCTCATTGTCAAGTACTCCCCATGGGGAATAAGATATGTTAATGATGATGTCATCGGTGCCTTTGTTATGACGTCATAATTCGACAAGTGCAACACTTATCCTACCATTATTTAAAAATTTTCAGCATCTGTTGGTCTGATTGACACGAATTTTTTACCAAAGGAGCGCCTCCTCCTTTGGAATATTTTATTGATAATCATGACGTCATAGGTCATGTGCTACAGGTGCCATCTTGGAAAAACAGAAAAATGTTGCACCTCGATATCTCCAAAACCGCTGCCTGGAAAAAATTGAAACATGGCTCATTGTAAAGAACTCCATATGGGGAATAGGTGTTGTTAACGATGACGTCATTGGTGCCATAATTATGACGTCATAATTCGACAGGCACAACGCTTCGTCTGATCAGTTTGAAATGTATTGAGCGTGATCTATGCAACAATGATATTAGAGAATATAAACTTATGATGTCATCGCTCACGTGGTTTGGCAGCCATATTGAATAAAATTTTTAAAATGTTCAAAAACAGAAGAGTTGGCTCACAGCAAGTTGAATGTGCAGGGTAAGTATTCCAAGAATACCATCTAGTTTTTTAAAAAGTGATCCTTCACCATCGAGTGATCGGGCTAAAACCGACATCCAGCAGGATATCTCAAAAAGTTATGGACGGATTTGGACGAAACTTGGTGGAGAGGTTATGTGTGTGTGACAAGACCGAATCGATTCTATTTTGGTGAAGATCTGAATATGGATTCAGATACGATAATTATTTAATTTTTAAGTGATTCTTCACCATTAAGAGATCGGGTGAAAAGCGATAAATAACATGATATTAAAAAAGGTTATGGACGAGTTATGACTAAACTTGGTGGACAAGTTGGTTAGGTGACGAGAACAAGCCGATTAGATTTTGGTTCAGGTCCGAATCCAGATCCGGCTTTTTCAAAAAAATTTTAAATAAAAAATTTTTCAATTTCAAAAATCCAAATTTTTTTTTTTTTTTTTTTTTTTCCCGAATCCAGATCCGGCCTATCAGTGGGATGCAAAACGTAACCTGTTCAGCCTGGCAGAGGTACGCGCTCTACCGATTGCCGTTCTCGTTTGAATTTGTGGAGACTGTGAAGATACCATTAGACATGTATTATATTATTTTAGCCAAGTTGTGTTTCACCTTTAATCTTTGTCCCAATACCTACCCCTGCTCTCTTCTCTCATTGACTCTGTCCGCACCCTTTCCTTTCCACCACTCGTGTGTGGGTGTGGTCTTTGTGTCCTTCCTGTCCCTTTGAACACCTGTCAGTCAGTGGACTGCATGCTACCCTCAGCCACTAGCTCCTCCACTACACGAGTTGTCTGTGTATAAAAATCGAATAATCTTTAGTGGTCCCCACTTAACCATAGCTTGAACGAGCATTGAGCATCGTTAAATGCACCGCCATTGTCACATGGTGTAAGAGTGCGAAGGCATTACATACCGGAACGCGATGACTTGATGGCACAAAATGCTCTCAGCACTTCCCAAATGAGAATCAAACAAACGGGATGACTCCCATGTGCATTTTATTAAACGGAGAACGAAGCGATGGAATTCTGCTTTCGAAGAACCCAAACGCCTTCTTGCAGCGGTGATTGTCTGACTTTACCTGTGGTGTTAAGGTACGTGAGATTTCCCGAAACCGCAGCGTGTGCTTTGGTGCGATTACGAAAACAAAATGCTTGTTCAACAATGGGACTTAAACTCGGAAAGAAGATGGGATTCGGAGATCAATGATTGGCCGAAAAATAAATAAATAAAGGAGTGAGTGGCAGTCGGGTTTCAAGCCCTTTTGTTTCCCACCGAGCAAACGGTGCCAATGAAAATAAAATGTTAATCTGAGCACGTTGTGAATTTTGTGAAGGCGACATCTATGTCATCAAGGTGTCCAAAAGAAGGGAAGCCAAGGCCAGCTGATTGTTATGAGGTCATTTCCTTACTAATGGTTAGTTTGACTAAAATGATGGTTGTGTCACGTTTGAGGCAGCAAATGGTGATGCGTTTACATTGGAGGGCAGGCAATGAGTGCCTGGAAGAACGGACCTCTTATCCTGGGCTGCTGTGGTTTTGTTGCGAGTGTCGGTTTCTTGCTCACAGAGATGACCTTTTGTTGTCTTCCCCGACACCCTCCACTTCAACAGCTCATGCCGTCTCCAGAACGGCGCATTCATCGTGATGGGATGGCGAGCCAGGTCAACTTTTTTCCTTCACCCCTTTTACCAAACATCACTCTGGGTTTGCCGGCTACTGCAGCGGTTGCTCACACGGTCAGTGTGCCCTCGGAATTGGACGGTGAAACCGTCGATAAATTGTGCACTTGCCACTGCTGCTGTTGGTGTTGCGACGCCGTTTGGGAATGATGTTCGGCTCGCCTTCCCACAAACTATTTAGCTCACTATCCCGCCACGTTCTATTTTTCCCTTTCTGCCGGGGTCGCAGTTTAAGATCCTTTTTTTTTTTTTTTTTTTTTTTTTTTGTATACAAGATCGAGGCTCGTGAAAGAGCGAACATTAATCACACAGAAAGACAAACCGACAAATAAAACATATAACATGGGGAGCGGTAGACAAAAGGGAGCGGCCGTCTTGGCCGGCTGCACCTGCATTAATCTATGGCATTTCACTTTTAGCTGGATTTACAGTTGCGCCTTTTGTAAATAATTTGGCCACTGTTCTTAGGGAATCTAGTTCTCTTATTTTTGTCTTCATCGGAACGCCACTGAAGTAATTTATCTTGTGAATGGAATGAAATCGAGTTGGCGCCATGTGTCCCCGTGAGTGGGCGCCATGCTTCCCGGTGTGTGGGCGCCATGCGTCCCCATGAGTTGGTACCCAAGCACACGTGATTAATAGATCACGGCCTCTTGGCACAAAGAGTTGCTTGAAGGTTGTGGTTAAAGCCCCTCCCTGTTATCCTTCCCTGGGGTGGGTTCAAAATCCCATGGCCATTCGGTGCAGGGTGTTCAGAGGTCACACCTCTGTGGAGCTTTAAGATCCTTTGTCATTGCAAGTTTGGTTCAAGCTTCACCTGCACTTTGGTTTTGCAATTTTTGAAGGAATTTGTTGTTATAAAATTGAACGTTGGTAACAAGTACCCATAATCATGTCCTTCCTGCTTCTAATGCAGGTGCCAAGAATCAAGACGGTGCTCAGGCGAAATAACTAAGAGGGTGGAATGGGGAATAATTATAAAATTCCTGGTTCACAAAAACCTCAAGAATGTTCACATTTCATTTCCATTGGCATCAAAGTACGATCCTGATTGCCTGTCCAGGTGATATTCAACCTTCATTATGAATGAGGTCCATGGTCAAGGTCAAAGTCGCACCACCCATATACAGAGTCTCTCAAAAAGGTCGCTACATTTTCAGAAAGAAGTTACTTACATTGCTGAAAAGTACATTAGAATACAGCCTGAAGTCGGGAGTTCTTTCTCACATGAACACATTTTCAATATATGTACGACCTACTGAAGACGAACTGTGAAATTTCGTGCAGCCGCCGACAATGCTTCGACAGTTATGCTCCGCACAACAAAGAACAACAACATGCATTTTAAGGCCATTTTCCCTGCTAGAGTGGGGGTTAGCCTTGCGGGCCCCATGACAATCTTCTCCATTTTGCCCTATTTTCTGCATCTCTCCTTGTTAACCCCCTTGCCCGCATTTCTTCTTCCACCACCTTTAACCAAGTCTTTATCGGTCTTCCCCGTCCTCTACTTCCTTCTACATTCATTTCCATCACTCTTCTCAACCAGTCACTTTCATCCTTCCTCAACACATGACCAAACCATCTCAACCTGTTTCTCTTCACAGCATCAATCACAGGCTCTATTCCCATCATCTTTTGCAATTCATCATTTGTCTTCCTCTCTCTCAACGATACTCCGCACATCCACCGAACCATTTGCATTTCCACCCTTTCCAGCCTTCGTTGTTGCTTTACGTTCATTACCCATGTCTCGCTCCCATAAATCATAACGCTTCTCACACATGCAGCATACACCTTTCCCTTCAGCTTCAACGACACTCCCCTCCTCGTAGGCACGCCACTCAGTTCCCAAAACTTCTTCCATGCACATCTCACTCGAGCAACCGTTGCCGAGTCTGATCCACCTTTTCCATTCAGCATGTCTCCGAGGTAGCAAAATGTTTTCAGACCTTCCAGCTTCACGCCGTCTCCAAGATCCAACTCAACATTTCCTCGACCTGCAGCTCACTCTGTGCACACCTTACACTTGAATTTAGCTGCCACACTGGATAATGACCCTCTCAGACCACTACATTTTTGATGAACCCACTCAGCGCACATTGTACATTGAATGGAGTTCACTCCGACACCCTTCCTGCACACAGCACACGGCCACTTCCCAGTTCTTTCCACCTCACCGCATGCTTTTTACCACTTGCCATCACCTTTGTCTTTCTGATATTCACCTTCAGACCTTTTGTCTCCATACATTCCTTCCACTTGTTCATCTTCTCCTTCAGTCCATCCATACTTTCCACAATCAACACCAGATCATCTGCATACAACAACTCCCACGGTAAACCCTCCTTTACGTTCTGAGCCAGCACCTCCATCACAGCTACAAATAGTAGTGGACTTAGTACCGACCCCTGATGCACTCTCACCTTCACCTTAAACTCACCACTGTTCCTGTCCTTCATCCTTACAGCTGTGCGTGCTCTCTCGTACATTGCCATCACAACTCTGATGAACCATTCCTCCACTCCTAACTTCCTCAATGCCCATGTCACTACTTTGCGTGGAACCCTAACGAATGCTTTCTCCAGATCAACAAACCCAAGAAACAACTTCCTCCTCTTCTCCATGTACTTCTCCTGCAACTGCCTTACAATAAAACGTGCATCTATCATTCCTCTTCCTGGCATAAATCCAAACTGCATTTTGTCAATCTTCACTTTCTTCCTTATCCTCCTCTCCAACACCCTTTCCAATACCATCGTTCCATGCTCCAATAACTTTATCGCTCGATTCGAGCCACAGTCCAGAGGGTCACCTTTCCCCTTGTATAGAGGGACACCTTTCCCCTTGTATAGAGGGACGAGGGTAGTCTGTTCCCAATCCACTGGAATGCGGCCTTCTTTCACCACCAGATTACAGATCTCTGTCATTCTCTTCACACCCCAACTTCCTGCTGCCTTCAACATATCTCCCACAACTCCCATCGGCCCACCCGCTTTTCTACTCTTCATTGCTTTTATCACTTTCTCAACTTCCTTCTCAGTTATATTCTCTGTTGGTGCTAAAACTGGGTTACTCTATAAGTTGCCATCCCATTCATTCTTTGCATTCAACAGCATTTCCATATATCTCTTCCATCTTCCTTTAATTCCATCTGGGTCCACATCAATTTGTCCCACTTCATCCTTCAAGCAACTCACCCCCATCACATCACATCTCTCTTTCGCTATCTGCTTTGCTATCCTGAATACCACTCTCTGACCCTCTTCTGAATCCAAGGGTTCTCCAAACATTTCCCTATATGCCTCCTGCGCCTTTGCTACCTCTTTCTTTGCAGCCTTATACCTTTCATGCTCTGCCTCTTCTGCCCCCATACGCTTTGCCTTCTGCCACTCCTTGAACTTCTTCCTCTTCTCGTCAAGCCTCTTTCCAACTTCGTCATCCCACCACCATGTTTCCGAGTGCCTCGGTGGTCCTTTTGTCAATCCATATACCTCACCAACGACTCCCAACAGACTATCTTTCATTGACTTCCAACCACTTTCAAGCTCAACCACATCATCCTCTACCATACTCGGCCTCTCTTTTAATGCCTCCCTTACTGTCACCTCTTTCAACCTCCACAACTTCATTCTTGGTTGGTACCTCACCCGCCGAGCTCTCCTCGCACCTTTCAACCTTATGTCGCAGACAACCAAGTGGTGCTGTGAAACAGCCTCCTCCCCCGGGATCACCTTTGCGGAGTTATGCTCCGCACAGCATCAGTAATTGCGTTTGTCAGTTCGTCAATAGTGTGGGATTATTTCCATAGCCTCAGTCTTTCAGATATCCCCATAGAAAGTAGTCACATGAGTTGAGATTGAGTAGGGAGGCCAGCTCTACCCTTATCCAAAATGACCGGGATACCGATTCAAAATGACCCGATCTCCAAAACGAGCATTCCAGTAATCCAACACCACATTAGCAGTGTGTGGCCTAGCCCCGTCGTGCTGGAAATTTTTTGTCTGCAGGTATACTCTAGAGTTCTGCAGATTTAAACATTCTAGTGGGCATTTAAACATATTAGTGGTCCCATTGGTCCATTCGATCAAAGTTTAATTCGTCTTCACGGCCTTGTAGCATACCTGCCTGCTTGTAGTGCTTGAGCATTAGCTGGGCCAGGCAGGGGGGGGAGGAGGTTATACGTTCGTCATTATTATTGCTAAATAATTGTACTATTATTGTTGTTAATAATAATATTATTCGTATTAATTAATGTATGCTTTGTTGCAAATGTTATCATGGTTTTTGTTATTTATTCTGGAATTAGAATGCCTTGAGGTGGAAGGACCTATTAAGCTGCTCTATACACCTTAACATGGCGTGCGTTTAAAACATGGGATTTCTTGCGGATTCTTTGTAGTCAATTAGCCTAATCAACTCAGGAGTTCATGACGATTGTTTTCATGTATCACACTGCACATCAGCAAGCTCTCGTCGAACTCCACAAAAATCATGCCTCACACAACTCGTCCATTATTTATACTATAGTAGATCCTGTGGAAGTTCAAGAGTTGGAGGTAACTGTCCAATCGAGAAAAACGGAGCCGACAATACCTGTAGTTGAGAGGGCATACCACACGCTGTAGCGTAAAGGATGTAGAGATGTTTTTCATCTCATGAGGAATTTCAGTAACCCACACGCACATATTTTGTTAATGTAACCGTTCAGATGGAAATGTGCTTCATCTGTGAACCAAATCCGCTCCAGTATGGTCCGATCACCGTCGGCAGAGCGCAAGAACTGACCAAAAAATCAAGCCGGCAATCTTTATTATTCATGCTTAATACTTACTGCATTTGAATCTTGTCAGCAAAAAGTTTAACGTCTTGCCGTACGATTCAATATAGTTGATAATGCAGAGGAAGAGAGTCTGCCATAAACAGTCAATGGATTTGTGAGGGCTGCGAGTAAGTGCTTCCTGAACATGAGCGGCATTTTCTTCCATGTGAACGAATTTCTTTCTGCCGACATCTTCTTTCACATTATCGTTTACGTCACCTGTACTTTCAAATTTATTGATCAAGTTCATAATCGTAGACCTGTATAGTGTACATCTGCCGTTGAATTATTTACAAAAATCTCACTGTCCTTCTGCTTAATATGACTTATTAAGATGGTTGCATATCAAGTATAAATCAAAAGCCGAACAATGTATGTTTATCCATCAAAATATTAGCTATAACGACACTCAGTAGATCGCATACCTCTGCTCGGCTGTTTACGTCTTGTATCCCACTGATATAGGCCGCATCTGGATCCGGACCTGAATCAAAATCAAATCGGCTTGTTCTCGTCACCGAACCAACTCGTTCACCTAGTTTTTTCATAACTCCTCCACAATTTTTGAGATATCATGTTATATATCCTTTTTGGCCCCATCTCTCAATGGTGAAGAATCACTTTAAAAATTCTGATATGCGGACCTTCACGAAAATCTAATCATTTCGTACTTGTACATTTCGTACATACAACCTCTCCACCAAATTTGTCTGTATCCATCCACAGCTTTTGGGATATCCGGATCACAGACAAACAAACAAACAGACAGGGGCGAAAACATAACAAACAATGAGTCATTCATGTTAAAGTTTTAAATAGAGCACGATGGCACATCCATTTCCATGCAAATCATTTGATTGTCATGCTTTGTTCTTTGACACTTTCTCTGCTGCCAATTGTTGCTTGTGGAGGTATTCAATGATGTTTGAAAAAACCTTTTTTGATATTTGTGATCTTTACTTTGATATCCTTAGGGTGCACTCGGGTCCAATGCAGAGTGCCAGGCATTGCAGGCACTCAGAGCGAACACGCCGGGCCTGCCAACTCCTTTCCTTACATCTTTACCCACATTTCTGGCGTGTGGAGATTCTGAAGGCACTTCAACACTACAGCAGCATCTACTGCTTCTAGAGCGGACCCGCCTGGCAGGTGGGGAGGATTGTGCAAACTGAAGTTGATCCCCTCTTTCATGTCAACCCCCACCCACATTCTCTGGCTACTCCCACAGTTGCACATTCTCTCCACATATCATTTTTCCCTTCCTACATCCGTGCGCCCCTCGTCTCTTTTTCCTCCGTGCCTCTTTTCATGTGCCCGTGTGCCTGTGCCATGCCACCCTCTTTTCCCTCCATACCCTCCTTTTCCCTCCGTGTCCTCCTTTTCCCTCCGTGCCCTCCTTTTCCCTCCGTGCCCTCCTTTTCCCTCCGTGTCCCCCTCTTTTCCCTCCGTGTCCCCCTCTTTTCCCTCAGTGTCCCCCTCTTTTCCCTCCATGTCCCTCTCTTTTCCCTCGGTGTCCCTCTCTTTTCCCTCGGTGTCCCCCTCTTTTCTCTCCGTGTACCCCTCTTTTCTCTCCGTGTACCCCTCTTTTCTCTCCGTGTACCCCTCTTTTCCCTCCGTGCACCCCTCTTTTCCCTCCGTGCACCCCTCTTTTCCCTCCGTGCACCCCTATTTTCCCTCCGTGCACCCCTATTTTCCCTCCGTGCACCCCTATTTTCCCTCCGTGCACCCCTATTTTCCCTCCGTGCACCCCTATTTTCCCTCCGTGCACCCCTATTTTCCCTCCGTGCACCCCTATTTTCCCTCCGTGCGCCTTCTCTTTTGTCCCCGTGCACCTTCTCTTTTCCCTCTGCGCGCCCCTCTATTCCCTCCGAGCGCTCCTCTTTTCCCTCCGCACGCTCCTCCTTTCCCTCCGCACGCTCCTCTTTTCCCTCCGCACGCTCCTCTTTTCCCTCCGCACGCTCCTCTTTTCCCTCCGCGCACTCCTCTTTTCCCTCCGCGCGCTCCTCTTTTCCCTCCGTGCACTCCTCTTTTCCCTCCGCTCGCTCTTTTTCCTGCGTGCGCCTTCTCTTTTACCTGCATGCGCCTTCTCTTTTACCTGCGTGCGCCTTCTCTTTTACCTGCGTGCGCCTTCTCTTTTCACTCCGTGCGCCTTCTCTTTTCACTCCGTGCGCCTTCTCTTTTCCCGACGCGCGCCCCTCTTTTCCCTACGCGCGCCCCTCTTTTCCCTACGCGCGCCCCTCTTTTCCCTACGCGCGCCCCTCTTTTCCCTACGCGCGCCCCTCTTTTCCCTACGCGTGCCCCTCTTTTCCCTACGTGCACCCCTCTTTTCCCTACGAGCGCCCCTCTTTTCCCTACGAGCGCCCCTCTTGTCCCTACGAGCGCCCCTCTTGTCCCTACGCACGCCCCTCTTTTCCCTAGGCGCACCCCTCTTTTCCCTAGGCGCACCCCTCTTTTCCCTACGCGTGCCCCTCTTTTCCCGACACGCGCTCATCTTTTCCCTACGCGCGCCCCTCTTTTCCCTTCGCGCGCCCCTCTTTTCCCCATGCGCGCCCCTCTTTTCCCCATGCGCGCTCCTCATTCCCCTGCGGGCGCCCCTCTTTTACCTCCGCGCACCTTCTCTTTTCCCTCCGCGCGCCTTCTCTTTATCCCTCCGTGCGCCTTCTCTTTTCCTTCAGCGTGCCTTCTCTTTTCCGTCCGCGCGCCTTCTCTTTTCCCTCTGCCCGCCTTCTCTTTTCCCTCCGCGCGCCTTCTCTTTTCCGTCCGCACGACTTCTTTTCCCTCCGCGCGCCTTCTCTTTTCCCTCCGCGCGCCTTCTCCTTTCCCTCCGCGCGCCTTCTCTTTTCCCTCCGCGCGCCTTCTCTTTTCCCTCCGTGCACCCTTCTTTTTCCTCCCTGCACCCCTCTTTTCCCTCTGTGTGAGCCTCTTTTTATATATTTTTTTTACCTCCGCCACCAAAGGTGGATGGAGGTTATGTTTTCACCCCTGTCTGTCTGTTTGTTTGTCTGTCTGTCTGTGAACAAGCTTTTCTTTAAAGTTGTGTACAGATTCAAACGAAATTTGGCAGAGAGGTGTAGTGTATGTGACAAGGACGAAATTATTTTGGTGAAGATCCGGATTCGGATCCGGCTCGTACAATTGTTTAAGTGATTTTTCACCATTGGAAGATAGGGCCGGAAACGATGTATCGCAAAAAGTTATGGATGGATTTGGATGAAACCTGGTGGACAGGTTGTGTGTGTGACAAGGACTATTCATTTCGATTTTGGTGAAGATCTGAATATGGATTCAGATACGAAAATAATTTTATTTTTAAGTGATTCTTCATCATTGAGAGATAGGGCTAAAACCGATACATAGCACGATATCTCAAAAAGTTATGGACGGATTTGGACAAAACCTTGTGGACAGGTTGGGTGTGTGATAAGGATGAATAGATTCAATTTTAGTGAAAATCTGTGTTTCCATTCGGATATGAGAATTATTTAATTTTTAAGTGATTCCTTAATCATTGAGAGATTGGATGAAAAGTGACAAATAACATGATATTTTAAAAAGTTATGGACGAGTTATAACTAAACTAGGTGGAGGAGTTGGTTTGGTGACAAGAACAAGCTGAATAGTTTTTGGTTCAGGTCCGAATCCACATCCGGCCTATCAGTGGGATACAAAACATAAACTGTTCAGCCTGGCGGAGGTATGCGCTCTACCGAGTGCCGTTCTAGTTTTTTTCTTTTTTCTCCTTCGTGTCATCATGTCACCACTTTATTCTCCCTCCCCCACCCACCTCCCCCCACCCCACCTCCTTCATGTGCCCCCCTTTCTTTTTCCATCTGCACGTCCCTTTTTTCCCCTAATCCAGGCATCCCTGTTTTCCTTAAACTTGTCCAAGCACCACTTCCTTTTCCTTCTTCACTCTCCCCTTTACTTCATCCACCTCTATACAGGCATGATACTACAGGGTCAATCCCAACTGGCAGCTCCAGCGAGTTCAGCAGGCCAGAAGGTAGCCCATCACCGGCCATTGGGTCGCACACAGTCAGCTCCTCAACCTGACAGCACGCAGGCCCTTCAGCAGCTTGTGCTTCAGCAGCAGCACAAACAGTTCTTGGACAAGCAGAAACAGTTACAGCAGGTATAGCATTTGCGCTTTCATTTGCTGTAATTAAGCGTACTGGTTAAAAACCATAATTTGCAGCTCTAATCACGATGTTGCTTTGCTGTGCCACGCGTTGGTTTTGCCGGAGAAGAAATTGCAGTTTTGTGCTGTTCCAGCTCCTGCTTACAAAAATTAACAGTGAAACGGGATCCGTGGGCACTTTGCATCACGAAACTCACCCCGAGGAAACCGAGGAAGAACTGCGTGAACAGCAAAGAATGCAGGAGGACGACGACGACGAGGGCGATGGCATTGCAGTCGACGTTGCGACGGTTCATGTGAAGCAAGAACCGGGGCTTAGCGGCGGCGAGGAAGAAACCGACAACGGTGATGAGACGGAAATGGCTCCGGTTCTGCCTCCAAATGGACAGCAGCTTCTACTGCTGCGGCAGGTATGTTGGACACTATTAGTAACCCTTTACAGTGCATGCTGGAATATAGTCTTCATTTGAAAACGTTGGCACACTTTCTGTGTGCAATGGGCCAATCAAAAACCAAACTGAGCAATCGGTCACTCAACGGACACAGCAGTGCTGCAGACCGGTGAACCAATACCAATACCAATACCGGTGAACGGGAGGTTACGTTTTCATCCCTGTCTGTCTGTCAGCAGGATATCTAAAAAAGTTGTGGCAGATTCGGAAGAAATTTGGTGGACAGGTTGGGTGAGTGGCAGGGATGAAATTATTCCATTTGAATGAAGATCCAGATCTGGATACCAGATTTTGTTGAGTGATTCTTCACCATTGAGAGATGGCTAAAAACGATATTTAGCACTGTATCTCAATATAATTAATCTCAAAATGACACTATATCCTAGACCTAGAGGTACGTGGACTCACCTACGAGCTGAATCCCGACCCGGCAAGAAACCACCATTCCAGTGTTTCCTATACAGGGCCAGGCATCGGTGTGTGTGCTATCCATCGCAAGGACGTAACGCAGGAGGACCTGTCTGCTCGCACCGATCGTTGGTAGATGTCAAAGATGCCACTGTGCTTTTCAAGAAGAGTAGGCGAGGTATTGCCGACAACCTGAACAAATTGCAAATCTATGCACCTCTACTAGAGAATCCTATGATGGAGTGGTGATTTATCCAGGATTAGATATTTTAAAAACCACCTTTAGAGGCCATTTTTCCCCGCAAAGCGGGGAAAGGCCTTTTTCGGGAACCGTGGTTGTTGTTGTTTTTTCGGTCCCCTTTTTGAAGCAATGTTTTACGGCCGGATGCCCTTCCTGACGCCAACCCTTTTTGCCGCCTTTTACGACAAGCAGGGAATTACCAGTGAACTGGTCCTCAATTAGCCGACCTCGGAAGGATGACAGGCTGAGTCAACCCCCCTGGCGTTAATTCAGCGATCGACCGCGATTCGAACCCAGGATCCTAGGATCCTAAGCCGGCACCCTAACCGCTAGCCCAACACCGGGGAACCGGGGTTCAGATGTAACCCTAAAACGTATCTCGACTCGTCGTGAACACATTGAAACTCTCTGTCAATATTACGGGACTCCGCATCGAAATGTGCGTGAAAGGGCATGGTGAATGGGGGGAAAAACACGAGTGGGATTATAATATGGGATCCTAGCTTGGGAACACCAAATGAGAAAATGCAGATGTTGAGGTTGATCACTTGTGAACGGTATCGTGGCCACATAGCAAAGGTTTTTGCATTATGAATAAATCCTCCAATCTGTTTAACTTGGCTTTGTTTGGCAACACTGGAACTCTTCACACAGCCCTATCTCTCCTCATGGGGTGAAGAGAGGGTCGAGTTGAATTAACCTTTTTTTTTTAAGAGAAGAGGAGAGCAGGTTGGCAGGATAGACTCGAGGTATGAACAGTGAACACACACGTCTGAGCTGTCCATCCTATGTTCGAATCCTGACCAAGCTATAAACTATCTCCCTGGTGTTTTACAGGCCTAAAGATTCATCAATGTGTCTGCCGTCCATTAGATGGACGTTAAACTGGGTGTCTCATTAGTTGGTGGACGTTATTGGACCCACGGTATCTTTTGCGAAGAGTAGGCGAGCTATCACCTGAACCCTGAACAAATTACAAATTCCTACTCTAACCTACAGGGGCACTGCATCAGTGGCACAGGTGTGCCCAATACTGGATTGATCAGCAAATGATGCTATCCCCTACCATGCTGCATGCAAAAGCAGAAGAAGAAGAAGAAGAAGAAGAGACGAGTGGCCAGTAGGTTATGTAGCGTTAAAAGAGCTTTAAGGAATGTTCCTTAATGTATGTAAATGTAAGTAATTTTCCTGATTTACAATGAAATCGGCACGTCTGTGCTCGTATTAAGTTTTGTCAAAGTTATTGTTTTGCCCTTTTCATGAAAAATGCAGTCTTGGTCTTAAATTGTTGTGTGAACATCCAGTGCAGAATTCCGAAGGAAAGTGCATGAAGCATTTGACCCTTTGTTTCCACACTTGTCTGTGATTCATATTCCTTTTCCTTTTTGGTTTCTGGGAACAGGCAGCCCTCTATGCACGACCCCCAAACCCACAAGCCATGATACTCGAGCAGCAAAGACTGCATTTACTGCAGGCGGCCGGTCTCACACAAGTGCATCGGCCGCTGTCCCGTGCACAGTCCTCCCCTGCTTCAGCCTGCCTCCCACCCCAAAACTCTGCAGAGCAGATACTTCCAAAAATGGGCTTTACCACAGGTATGTCCTTGGCAATACCATATGGGGGTGGGGGGGGCTCTCTGTTGCTTTGTCATCATCATCTCCTTTCTTTTCTGCTGCACGTATTTCCTTTTACTTCCCCTTTAAATTTTTAAGTTTGACTGAGTCAGGAGGGTTGCGAGAGTGAAGAGGGTAGATAAAAGGAGGATGGATGAACTGAGAGAGGAAATTGATGTGTAGATGAGCTTGACAGGGAATTGTTAAATAGGCGGCTGAAGTGGGCTGGTCACATGATGAGGATGGAGGAAGAGAGAATGGCAAAGAGAGCGGTTAGGTTGACGGAGCAAAGTAGGAGGAAAAGCGGTAGATTGTGGTTGAGATGGGAAGATTGTGTGAGGAGGGATATCAGTAAGGTGGGGGGGGGGGGGGGGTTGGAGAGTGGAGAGAGATGGCTGAGGACAGGTGGAAGTGGAGGAATATAGTGGGCAAGGCAGGGCAGAAACTTGGTACCATTGACCTCACCCGTTATAAAAAGAAGAGAAGAAGATTGTGTCGTTTGTCTATTTCTGTTGTGATTGAACACTTGCCTTTCATTTGTGAAGTTGTGATTTGTTGGAGGAGGTAATGCTGATCTGTCAATGGCAAGTCCTTTACCCACCCCTCCTCTCCCCCACGACAAACCAGGCCTTGCGTATGACCCGCTAATGTTGAAGCACCAGTGTACGTGCGGTCGCAGTGGTGGCCACCCAGAGCATGCAGGCCGTGTTCAGAGTATCTGGTCCAGACTACAGGAGACCGGATTGGTCAACAAGTGTGAGGTTTGTGCGGTGCTAACGGGCTTCTGATGTCAATTTGGAATGCAGTGCAAATATTGTTAAAGGTAAATAAATTATTTATGGGCCCGCTTTAAAAAAAACCAAAGAAAAAAAAAACCCAGAGAGATATGGGAATTGGCTCCTGTCTGTCTGTCTGTCTGTCTGTCACGCTATCTCCTCCTAAATGGTTGTTCAGAAATTCACCAAACTTGGTAGTTATGATCACATGGTACGAAGGTGGGATAGCACTATCATTTTTGGCCCCGCCCCCTGGATTTAATCACTGTTGTAAATCAAATGCTAACATGAGAAACAGGCGCTGACTGATGTGGTCTACCAACGTTGTGCTGTCGCTGGCATCCGTCTCGATCATGAAAGGTACCGCTTCGTTGATCCAGGTCTTGTATAAGCTCCCTCAAGGTCGGCCCTCCAACCGAACCTTCTCTTCCAGCTCGAGACATTACATCATATTTCACCAAATTCTCCCTCCGTTTGAAATCAAGCGAGCAATAAAGCAATAACAAGATAATAGAGCAACCTAACAAACACCACAGCATTCCTACCAACCAAAACGATTAGGTGGCTGGCACAAACGGCCGTACGGGTGCGATATAGCCTATCAAGTCCAGATACTTCACTGTACGGGGCGGGAAGTTCGTCCCCTCCAGATAGGTTTCTTTGCGGACTATCTGTCACCGATCGGACTGGCGACCCAGATCACGAAGTATCATCTCCGATCATCTCGTTAGCTGACTCTGGCGAATCAAGCAGCCCCAATCTGTCGGGGACCTCTGTGACTTCATTAGTTTTAGTGTCCAGCTCATTTAGTATCTCTTCACAGGGCGCGAGGTGTCGGATCGACACCGCAGTTTCTTGCCCGTCCTGCAATCTAACATGAGCGTATTCCGGGTTGGCCTCTAAAATATGTATGCGGTCTACCAACGGCTCGTACTTGTTTAGCTGCGGACACACCGAACTAGAGAATAGTTGGTAGTACTTTACGTAAACAGTAGAACGTGTTCCTAATTCTACCTTGTATATGTGCAGAGGGTTCGACCTCGGAAGGCCACCCAGGAGGAGATACGCATGGTGCACTCCCAGCAACACACCTTGCTCTACGGAACGAATCCCTTCAATCCTCAGAAGCTAGAAAGTAAGACATGGTGTTTACACGCGTAGCGGTCTTTTTCCTGAACCCCATTTTGGGCCAGAATTTGAGACTTGAGCTTGTAAGAGATTCAAGTGAACGTCAAGGCCTGAGCTGCTAACTAAACATACTACGGTATATGAGAGATCAGTGTAGGATATAAATGGACCCGCTTTGTTACTCATTCTTGATTTTGGGAAGTTTGGTCGTGAAATCCGTTGACACGTTGATTGCCAGGAATGTTTTTGGGGGGTTTATTTTAGACATTTTTGATCAGCATCAGTCTCGTTTTGTGATCTGTTTGTTTTCATTCTTTTACCTGTTCCTGTAAGGGTCCATCGTACAAAAGTTTCTGGTCATGCTTCCTTGTGGTGGTATTGGGGTGAGTTACCGTGATCCCTGTCGTTAAAGGATTCAATGTCATCAGTTGTTAGCTTTATCATTTCTGTGTTTCCTTTTATTGTTGAATCGGTCTGTGTTATCAGAAAGGATTTCCATCATGCTTCAGGAATGTACAAACCCTTGAATGTCGATTCGTTCTCGTGCTCACCGAGGCTGATACGTGTGCCTGCTCACAGGTGGACAGTGACACCGTGTGGAATGATCTGCATTCATCGGGCGCAGCACGGATGGCGGTCGGCTGCGTGGTGGATCTTGCTTTTAAAGTGGCTTCTGGGGAGCTTAAGGTTTGTTGACTACAAAGACTTGCATGTCCTGCTGAATTAATTAAATTTTTTGTATACAAAGTCGAGGCTTGTGGAATTGCTGGAACACAAAATGTATCAGGACGCAACAGCACAAAAGGAACAGTAAAACGAGAGGGGGGAAACACCAACAGCATGGCCAAGGGACAAAAGGCAGGGGTGCCAGCTCAGAGGGGTGAGCAGTACTACATCAAACAATGAAGGCCTTGTAGGTGGATAAGAGTTCAGGTGTGCCGAGGAAGGACTTTATACCATGGTAGATGTCCAGTCAGCGAATGGCTTTGGAGGCCAAGTTTGAAATGTGGTTTGCCCAAGAAAGATCATGGCTGATAGTGCGAGCCAAGAGTTTGAGTGACTGAACTTCCTCAAGGGCATTGTTTATTTGCCATTTGGTACTTTCAGAGATAGAGTGAAATTTTTGCCAGGATGGAAAGACGTATTTCAAGTGTTTGACCAGCTTGTGATTTTGTCATGGTTTGAAGAAGCTGTTACCTATCTATCTGAGGGATGTCAGGGCAGTGGGTGGAGTCGTCAGTAAATATATAAAGGGGATTTTACAGGAAGTCAGAGATATCGTTGATTATTAGGAATCACATGTTGCCTGGGGCACTCCAGCCTTCACAGGGAGAGGGGACGTTGCACCTGCTTTAGTTTGCCGGTGGTTTTTTAATTGAAGTGCAATTTGTCATTGATTACATGAGCATTGAGGTTATGTCATGTTGTCACGTTGAGGTCATGAGCGTTCGGGTTTTCTATATTTGAGTTGGTAAGTAATTCCTCAATTTCCTTTGGAGTTATCAGCTTGTCAGAGTTCTTTAGGCCGTTGGCAAACCCAAAGAAGGCTTTCTACCTGGAGAGTTTAGATGATCAAACATCTTTGGGCTTAAAGTCTCAGCAGATAAGGAGGGAGGATAGCTTGTGCTCAATGGTGCATCTGATATGGCAGATACTCAAGTATGGTGCAAATGAGAACGTCGAAAAATTGGATAAGTTATTATAAAAATTTGCTTTGTGATTGTTTTGGTGTTTTGATTTTTTTGGGGGGGGATTTGATGATCAATTGCCACCCTCCATGCCCCTCCTTTCAACATCAGAACGGCTTCGCAATCGTCCGACCACCTGGGCATCACGCGGAGGAATCGCTCGCCATGTAAGCAGCACATCCCCAGCATTTTGGAAGCACAAGGTCACACCGGAATGCAATTATGTCACGGGTGCTTATTAGACATGTCGGCAAAAACACCCTCGTGTGAACTTCCTCTTCCTGCGGCCCTTTACGCAGGGAGATATTTTATGTCTCGTGAATAGCAAATCGTTTATCAGAATGTTCCAACCTGCTGTGACGTTGCTCAAGTTTTTTAGGTTTATTTTGATGACATCACACGCCACACCATCAGGCCTAGTAATGGCCAATGTACTATCTCTTTCAGGGGATTCTGCTTCTTTAACTCCATTGCTATAGCAGCGAAGTTGCTTCAACAAAAACTCAATGTGAAGAAGATAGCCATTGTGGATTGGGTAAGGTGTCGAATGTCATTTTTATACACAACAAACACACATTGCCTTTCCAAAGCCAAGTCGTTCGGAAAATGTCTCGACATGTATTTGGACGGATCGGAGGGAACATTTTGTTGATGACGTCATGTGCATCACCGTCTGCGCAGGACATCCACCATGGGAATGGAACGCAACAAGCATTTTACAAAGACCCCAACGTGCTCTACATCTCCCTCCATCGATACGACGATGGAAACTTCTTCCCTGGAAGCGGTGCCATTTCAGAGGTGAGCCAAGAAGTCGGCCAGAGCAGGTGCGGGAAGTCCTTGAGGGTTTTTTTTTAACCGACCATACAATACCAACATGGTATATCTGTTGAGACGAGCTGTTTCCAGAAGCTTGGAATCCAAATCCTTAATATCGATGCCTTCAGCTACATTTTAACCAATAACCTCGACATTTGGTTGAGAATATTCGTCGTTTCTGATTACTTTGATTTATGGATACGATTACGTATCGTGGATACGTATTACGTGGATACGTGGATTACGTATTACGTGGATACGTATTACGAGGGATTTATGGATACGATGGATACGATACGATATTATGGATACGATTTTACTTTGGGAATAATGAACCCGTGTCACCGCAGGTTGGCTCTGGGCCTGGGGAAGGCTTCACTGTGAATGTGCCTTGGACTGGGGGGCTTGACCCACCCATGGGAGATGCTGAATACCTGGCAGCATTTCGGTGAGTTCTACATCAGGAAGTGTTAGCGGGAACGACTAATGAGCGTTCAACCTCTTTGCCATTATAGCAACCAATGTAACCAGTCTTGCCGCATGCGCAGCAATTGAAGAATGTTTTTTGAAAATAAAGGTCAAACTTGAGGGGGAAAAATGCTTTAAATGGAAGAATGGAAGATAATTTTGAGGCTTGATCGTACTGTATGGTGTATTCCAAATTTGGTGGCCATTTATATAAAATGGTAATGCCAGACTGATGTGGTTGCAGTAATGTAAACACAAGTTTAGTATTGACATTTTAATTTGTTCTCTCTCTCTTCGAGAGCAAGGTTAATTTGACAGTGAGGTTGCGGGGCAACGATTGGGCCCGAGCGACAAAGAGGTAAACTTACAGTGAAGCAAGAAATAGAGAGAAAGGGAGGACACACTGCAACTATCAAGTTATGTGTGTTGGGTTAGGAAGGAGGTAAAAAGGATGATTTATTAATCTGGGGGGTTTGCAAAGGGTGGGGGGTGCACTGCTTCCTTGAAGCCTGAAGGAAAGAGTGGGAAAGAACGACCTCAGGAAGGTAGTTCCATAGACAGGAGAAGTGAGGAATAGAAGAGCTGAGGTGTGCAGTTAGCATGGATTTTGGAAGTTTAACCGGGAGTGGGATATTGGAAGAACGTGTGCATCGTAGAGTTGCTGGGGAGGGTCGAAGGACTGGGAGGGCAGGGGCAGCAATGTTGTAGAATTGACTGTAGAAAACAGAGACCTGCTTGCAATGTGAGAGAAACACACCCTGTGCTTCAGCTTCGTCGCGGGAGATTCCAATTATTTTGAGAACTTGATTCCACAGAATCCAGGAGAGACAGATGTGATGCTGAAGGACCAGTCCATAGCTGAGAGCAGCACTCCATTGAGCTATGGATAAAGGCCTTGTAGAGTGAGAGTAGCTCTGATTTTCCCAGGAAAGGTTTGGATCGACCGGTATGGCTAGATGGTGGCTTGCTTTGTAGGCCAGCTTTATTATTTGATCGGCTCGGGAAAGGTCGTGGCTGATGATGAGGCCTAGATGTTCAATAAGCTGAGCCTCCTCCAATGGATGACCAAGGAAGTAGACAGGTTGGTTTGTATGATGATCCTTCTGGAGTAAGAGGGTGAGATTTTCCAGGATTGAGAGACATGTTCCATTTATCAGACCATCAATCTAATTTATCTGCAGAGAGAAACGCAGCCACATTTTGCATAGCAGAGGGATGGTGGGTGTACTGTAAGACACAATGTGGGGTCATCAGCAATAAGGAAGAGAGGGTTTCCAGAGCATTGGAGAGGTCATTTTTATAGATGGGAAATAAGACTGGGCCTAAAATGCTGCCTTTGGGAACTGACAGACTCACTGGGAGAGGGGAAGAGAAGGTTATATTAGTGGCAGCGCATTGACCGCGAGTGGAGAAAGTCAGAAATCCAGCTTAATTGTTTTCCTGTGCTGCTGCCGCCATTACAAAATAATCAAATAATAAGGTTGATTAATGAAATGCAGAAAATAGAGAACCCCACCATACTTTAATCCATATGAAAGAAGCCCCCTGAACCTGCAAACACTTCCTACACACTGAGTCTCTTAAGAAAATTCCCAGCTGGTTTAATTTTCCGTCCCTGAGGTTAAGCCAAAGGTGCTGCCGTGTGCATTTGCAGTTCTGTGGTCATGCCAATCACCAGCGAGTTTGACCCAGATGTGGTGCTCGTCTCTGCTGGCTTTGATGCTGTGGAAGGTCACACACCACAACTGGGTGGTTACAAAGTATCTGCCAAGTGTAAGTATGAGCCCGCACTCGTCATTTATCCTGCTCTGAACGGGGAACGGTCTGAGCTCGTATCAGTGGTTTTATCACTTCTGGAAACTGCATACTTTACTTGTCGACCTTCAGGTTCTGTGCTCCACTTAGAGCTTATGATTTTCTATTTTTATTTTTTATTTTTTTTACACTCACCAAGTTTCATGGGTATCTTCCACAATTTTTTTTTTTAATGTAAACGGATTGAGTAAATTGTGTAGCTTGTCTCAATGTTTAGTTTGGAGGCCTTGGAGGCCTTTCCTCAAATCTGCTTAAATGTTGTTGCTCCTTGTATTTTGGGAGTAGTGTATTGTTTAATGATACGAAGTCCCTGCACAGATAAAAGGAACCTTCACCCGCCCTGGCCCCACTCACATGCTTTTAGGCTTCAGTGTGCTGACAAAACAGTTGATGATGCTGGCAGGTGGGCGCGTAGTGCTGGTGCTTGAGGGTGGTCACGACTTGACGGCCATCTGCGACGCATCCGAGACCTGCGTCACAGCCCTGTTGGGAATGGAGGTGTGGCTATCACATTTATCGGTGGTTGAGTTGTGGCAGGACTGAAGATCAAATTATGAAAATACTTCCTCGGTTCATAAGTCCAGTTTCGAGATTCAGGGGGAAATGCACTAAATAATTTGAGGCACGTCATGGGACAGCCCTCCTGGGAACGTGCAATTGAGGGGATAACCAAGACTTTGCAGCTGTGAAGACAATTGATTGTTGTTGTGTACAGTTGGAGAGCTTTCCTCAAGAGGTCCTGCAGCAGGGTCCGAGTCAAAAAGCCGTCGCCACACTGCAGAAGGTCATTCAAACGCATAGTAAGTCCGTCTTGATTGCACCTGCAGGGCTTGTTGTCGTTTCTATTTTAGCTGTAAAGGTGTTCCTCATACATTCGATGTCTTCATTCAAGCTGCCGTAATCTTCAATGCACATTAATTTTTTTTTACCTCCGCCACCAAAGGTGGACAGAGATTAAGATTTCAGTCCTGTCTGGCTGTCTGTTTTTCTGTGAGCAGGATATCTCAAAGTTGTGGACAGATTTGTACATAATTTTGTGGATGGGTTGGGTAGGTGACATGAACAAGCTGATTAGAATAACAAAGCTGATTAGATTTTGGTTAATGTCAGGATGCAGATCCGACATTAACCATGCAGATTCGGATGCAGAGTACTATTACTGGGATACAAAATGTAAACTGTTAGGCCGGGTGGAGGTATGCACTCTCCTGAGTGCCGTTCTAGTTTTCTGTTATTGGCGAATCGTGTAGCCCAGGAACTAGTAAGACACTTACCTGACCTCTTCAGTTTGGGCAGTTTTCCTTCAGCCTTGACTCCGTTGTCATGCATTGCTTCTGGCAGGAAGGTATTGGCGCTCGCTGCATGCTGGGGGCTTGAGGCTGCAACAGCATGATGAAACGGAAACCGTGACCGCAATGGCATCCCTCTCGGTAGAAGCAAGACAGGGGATGGTTGGCGGTGGATGCGCAGATGACAAGAGGTCAGATTGAAGGGAAGAGGGTGATGGGAATGAAACCTAGGGGACTCGCTGTCGGGAAGATGCGATGATGCTTCCACAGGTTGTTTATGTTTTTGGCGTTTGATGAAAAATTTCCATGTTACTTTGCTGTTTGGCAGACACGTCGAAGAGCCGATGGATCAAGATCCACTATAATCAGAGGACTATGGTGACGCAGTGAAGAGTTTGTTCCCAAATCTTGGCGAATACAATTGGAGCCACAAATGGAATTCTACCAAACCAAGGACCACCGAAGGCTTTACTGCTCGACATGCTCAACCGTAGAGACCCTCATCCGTTCCATCTGGGTCGGTCGGACGAGGAAGTTCATTCATCTCAAGACTGTCCCCACGTCACCACCTCGGCGGGTCCTTCTGACTCTATTTTACCCAATCTCCTACTTGTCGTAGTCTTGAGCAGTCAGCCCTCCCCCCCCCCCCCCCCCATGTTTCCTCAACTCCCACTTTGTAGCAAAAGTTTTTCATCCTCCAAATAGTTATTGAACCTCCTCGCCTTGCAGTTTATCTGCACGAACTCAGCAGGAACGGGTTCCTCTCTTTGTTTTTGAACGATACGATCCGTGCTTTAATCGAAACGTTGACCAATAAGCATCCGTCGATGTTGGTGACTTTGTGCCTTGACTCTTGTGGTCACATGATTGAAGTTATCCTGCAGAACAAATTTATTTCTTTCGAAACACTGGCTGCGGAGGGGTAATCTTTTTTTTTTTTTAACAATATCCTCTTGCAAGTTCTTTCTTGTTTTTATTTTATTTTTTTTGAAGTATCTGCATTATTTTGAACATATACATTTTGTAAACTATTACCTTTTTTTTGATATTTATTCTTTTTTTCACATCTCCGTACCTTTCCACTTCTACGGGGATTCTTGTAAATGTTTTGCTGGTGAGGTGATGACCAAGGAAGAATGCGAATAAGTTTCTTTCCTTTTCCCCATTTTTCTTTTTATATTTCCTTTCAATTTTCCTCACCTTCGAGCAAAGGAGTTGAGGTTTGTTAACCGAGTTGAATATATTAATAACAATGGGAACCTGTGTCGCGCATTGCCATACTTTTTCTCAAGTGGCCGGGTTTTGACCTACGTTAAAATGAGGTATAATTAACGGGAAATGCTATTTTCATACGATGTCGAGAGAAGCAAAGTGTATGCAAGGCTCTCTCTCTCCCCCTCTCTCTCAAAAGAGACCGCATAACATTCCTTGCTTCTGGGAATATGGAACGTTCCCTGCCTTATGAGTAGGAATTTTATGATGTTTAAAGCTCTTGTGGAAGCCCCAAAGGGACAGACTCGAAATTGAGAGCACAAGTGGGCCCTGCATGGTTCAAATCTGCTTGTCCGTCAATCCCGTCATCTTGAGGTTGCATTGTTGGATGAGGGTCACCTTGCCACGATCCAGAATCTCCTCCTTACGATACCGTCCCCTCGTCACGATCAATGTTTTCTTTTTGCAGATAATGAGGTTGAATAATAATTTTGATCAATATCTTTTTGTTGTTGTGTCATTGAGCCTCAATCTATTCTGGGACTCTCTTTATGGTAGCTTCAGTATCTCAACTAGGTTGTAGCCACCTCCAACTTACGGCTGTTTTGTTTCTCTTCAGATGTCATTTTTGGAGCGTGCCATGTTTTTTTGTTGACTTGCCGCCATTTCATTTCCGAATTTAGTTTGCGTGTAGCCTTTGAAAGTTTCCATGTGCGGTGTATGTTGTTGTACCTGTTATTGGGATCTTTCCTTCATTGACAGTTATTGGAATTGACCCCTTTTATCCACCTGGGATTTGAGTCCCCATTTCTGACCTTGTGTGTGACGCTTCTCTGTCTCGAGTTCGGTCAGACCCTTTGGCAGAGGCACACTCCCATCTCCAACAGCTTTTACTGTCGATGACCTGCCATGTCTGGGGCCTCATTGCTCGGTGCTGTCTGTGCATGTGTCACATCCGGCATTCATTATCCCTGTCTGAGTCCTTTTTCGATTGGCAAAGGAGCTCATTTTCACCGAAGTGAACGCAGTTTTGTGCGTGCCACAGTTGGTGCTGTCCTTTACTCCATAAGAGCTCCCTTTTTCTGGCTCTACTTTGGTGCCTCTGTATTGGGCTGTTCCGAGGTGTTTGGGATCGAGTGCTTTATCCCGCACACTTACTTTTCTGTATAAACTCATTCTGGTACGTGGCTATGTTCTGGTACCCATATCCCCCGCCCTCACACTCTTATTTGTCGGTGCCCATGCTTGCATCGAAGCTGCAATTACCATGAGTGCTTTCATTTTTGGTGTTGTTGTTTGGTAGGTCATTAATCCTTTGTTCTGTCTTTGACGCGTAACCCAAATGTGACTGACGTTTCCTCTTTTTATTATTATTTATTTTTTAAAGTAAAAGAGTATTTGCGGTCTCAAACCCTGTTTTCTGTCACTGCACTGTTTTGCACGTGACCGAATCATTTTTCCACACACTTAATGTATATCTGTGTTTTGTTTGGCCTGCCGACATGCGCAGACTGCCACGAGCCAGGACGAGGCATGCTAAACTTGTGCTCATGTGCGACCCAGATTACTGAAGTCTTGACCGATTAGTGCGTGCGAACTTCGACACATCTCCATCACCTTCCCGATCCAACTCCAGGTTCCGCTCGGTGACCCCAACAGCGACCGCTTTTGGTCTCTCCTGCTGGCATTATCCTTCGAAGGGGTTCATGTGAAAAAGTGCCGGTACAGAAAACAGAAAAAAACACTAAAAGGGATGGAGACTGCAAAATACTATTTTACTTTAAAAAAAGAAAAAAGGAAACATCAGTCACAACGTTTTGGTTGAGTGCCTCGGTGTACGAGGCAAGTCACGAGATTCCCATCGAATCTTTGATGGCATTGACATTCATGCAACCTTTTGCAGCATCGGATGCATTCTAGGAAACGATCTGTCATCATCTCTCTGTCTCTGTCACAAGCAATCCAGGCAGACATAAGCAGCATTTTAAAGGCCGAGATGAAAGGAAGTTATCGCGACGACGTGAAATGTTGCAATCCCAATCCACACTGTCTTCTTTGGCGACAGCCCAGTTGGCTCCGCAGGCGGCACCTTGTCATTATCTGAAACTCTCTTCTGTCGTCGTCCATCTCCTGTGTTGTCCCTGAGAAGAAAATGCTCTTTTTCTCCTTGTGGATGCTTTGTTGTGCATTCCTGCTATGAAGAAATGTTTTGTTGGAGTCATAGGGTAATGTTAATGAGTTTTCTGACTCTACTGCTGAACTCAAGAAATTGGTTTGACGGGTACATGATGACTAACAAAAGAGGAAGATACCCTTTGTCAGCCACGAAAACGGTCGTCTGCAGTCTTCGTTCGCTCTGTCCATCACCAAGTATTCACCGGAGGTTGAATGGGACCCGGTTACAACCGCCAGCAGTTTTGGTCTTTCACGAGAATGTTCTGGAGTCAACACATTTGCTCTTCCGCATTTGTAATCATGTATGTGGTGTTACTAGTATCGTTTCGTTTTACGAGACCGATGTTGGTCTGATATGTTCATGCATGACCTTTTTGGGGACATGCCTAGGCTCTGTTATGGTTCCCAATATGTAAGGAATGTTATGCTCCCTATCTGAAGGAAAATGCTGGATTATGATAGCATAACATTGGTTCTCCATAAGGACCTAAGGTACCTCTTGTCAGCAGCTGCATCTTAAGGCATCAATAATTAATCGGTCTGAAATCAGAATCTAGATGAATATCTGAACTCCTGCCACATGGTGCAGGGGGCATGAACCTTCTCATTTTCAAGTCTGTTCCCTTGGAGGGCCCAGGAAAGAGCTTTAAACAATAAAATTCCCAATCTAAAGGCAAGGAATATGCCATATCTCCATGCATATAGAATGTCGGTTCCCTTCGGCGATCCTAGGTAACACTACCGACCCGTTGTGTCATCTTGTTCCTTCACTTGTGCATTGTCGCCAGTTTCCAAAGTGCCGCAAAGCATCTGGATCCTCTGAGCCCGAGCGGGATAGGAAGGCACATAGGATATTGCCTTGACAAAAGTTTTTGGTGTGGTTGCTTTAATGCGGTTTTGTTCTGCACCACATCTTTGCTGGTTTTGGTAATCAAGTCATAAGAGTTTATAAATGTTCAAGTGGCTGCTATGATGAAGTCGATGGAAGTGATAATGTAATGAATTTGGGCTGAGCTAAGCTTTGCTTGCACACCATCACTTTAAAATTTTTGACTTGCTTTACGATGCCCAGGGACTATCACCGAGAGTATTTGTGATTGAAAATGGAAAAGTTTTTGTTGCAAAGACGTTTTTCTGCCTTATGTATTTTGTGGAAGCTGATGGAGGGGTGTATGGTATAGAGAGCACATTTTGGCTGAATGAAGTGCCACATGGCTTGAGGGGACCAGTATATGCACAGTGGAATGCAAGCACACGTGGCTCCAACTGTGTTTTTGCACACGATAAAAAATAAATAAAATAAAAATACTTAATTTAGACATTTTCTACAAAAAAAACATAAAACACATTTTGGAGCCTCATGGAATTTTCAAAGTAAGTACTTTGACCTGTGATTGACGTAACTCCATCTATTTTGTGGAATCGCTCTGTGATCCGCTCGCTCTTGGCCATTGGTTTATCTGTGCCGAATGTATGAACTTTTGCATCTCGTTGTATACTGTCCATGCACCACTGCTTGTTAGTCTTGAGATGCAAACTGAAATATTTTTTTTTAATATTCCAGGCCAATGTGCAAGCTGTGCAAAGCTGCCTTATTGTGACGTTGCCGTCGACGTGCTCTCTGTGCTGGGCGTTTATCCTTGAGCGAGGCTCATTCGTGCTGCTTCTGCTGCTGCTGCTGCTGCCACTTCCATTTAGTCCATATGGTGGAAACACCAAAAGCTGTGCTTCGACCATTGTTATTTCATCGCTTATTTTGTGTTGCACTTGCAGCTTCTGAATAAGTGGCTGTTCAGTTGTGCAACCATTGTTTGATAAAGTCCAAGTTGGTGCTCTATGAGTTCATCATTTCGTTGAGATGTTTCAAAGTGGGATTAAATAGAAGTTTGTAAATGGGAGAAAAGTTTGAGGTTTTTTTTAAAGAAAAACTTTTTTTTTTTTTTACATTGCCTTCCATTTTGATCTGTGCTAACGCAAGTGATTTGATCACAAAATATAGGCCCAGGTTGAGTGAGACGAGAAGGTAATGAATGCAATGACATTGAGCAGAGGGGAAAACACAAGGATACTAGAAGATAGACAAACACAAGACATAGCATCAGGAGCATTGAAGAGGTGTGAGCATGGAACATGTGCAGTTGGGAATGGTGCTCTGGATTTCGGGAAGAGCCGTGCTGCGTTGGTCGTCTAAGAAAAGAGAATAACCAAGAAGTGTGATAGAATGTTTCGGGATGTCCTGAGAGACTGTTTGTTCAACACAGGGTTCGTACGGGGCCTGGAAATCCTTGAATAGCATAGAATTGTAACCTCAAATTCAAGGCCTTGAAAGCATGGGTTTTTCACAGAGCCTGGAAAGGTGAATGTAAATAGTCGTGACTTTTTAACTGTTTATTTTACAGAGGCGATGATTTAGTGTGATTGTGGAAAACGGATGGTTCTCGGAATCTGGCTTGAAATGGAAAATTGATTGTGACACTGGAATAGGAGCAAAACACCCTGTCCAGTGGTGCTGCTGAGGAAGAGGGTGGAGACACTCAGCTGGGTGTGGTGTGCTTGTCCCTCCCTCTTTGAAAAGTTGAGGAAAGAAACTCGGCGATAACAGGAAAAGGTACTTTAAAAAATAAATTGGTCTAAAATTTCTGATTACCTCTTTCTTGGAAAAAAAAAAAAACGAGTTGCTGAAACGTACTACACCGACATGCTCCTGCAGCACGAGAAACATTTTATTGAGATTGTCTTGAAGAATAAGGAGACATCATCTTGGAGGTTAATTATATTCGATTGGAGACATGTCCCACTTGGTATGCAAAAAAGGTTTGGTCGTCATTAGATTAGGACGGCTATTTACTTAATGGGGTAAATTACGTTTCCAGGATAATTGGCTGCATGGAGGTGATAGGTGGAAAGGAGGTAATATACTGCAGTGTCAATGTGGGTTTGACCAATAAAACATGGGTGAAGTCGCTGGAATAAAAGTGGAAAACTTGCAGAAAGCGGAGTGAGTTCTGTAAGAACTCATGGCCTAGATATTTGTCATCAAATCAGAGCAAAGTGAGCCATCAAGTAATAAAACTTTCGTTTTAAAAACAAACAAACGTGTTTTAGTTCACTTTATGTTGTAGGTACAGAAACCAACTACTGCCGTTACAAGTAGGAAGGGACATCACTGAGACATCGCTTGGTGACTGCGACCACTGAGACATCGCTTGGTGACCGCGCCATCACATGAGACATCGCCTGGTGACCGTAACATCACTTGAAATCATTTGGTGACCGCAACATCGCTTGGTGATGGTGACATCACTTGGTGACCGCGACATCACTTGGTTACCATGACATCACTTGGTGATCGCAACATCGCTTGGTGATTGACATCACTAGGTGACCGCAACATCGCTTGGTGACTGCGACATCACTTGAGACATCGCCTGGTGACCGTAACATCACTTGACATCATTTGGTGATCGCAACCTCGCTTGGTTACTGTGACATCGCTTGGTGATCGCAACATCGCTTGGTTACCATGACATCTCTTGTGAGACATCACTTGGTGAATACGACATCACTTGGTGAATGCGACATCACTTGGTAACTGCGACATCACTTGGTAACTGCGACATCACTTGGTAACTGCGACATCATTTGGTGACATCACTTAGTGAATGCGACATCACTTGGTGACTGCGCGACATCACTTGGTGACATCACTTGATGAATGCTACATCACTTGATCGCAACATCGCTTGGTTACTGTGACATATCTTGGTGATCGCAACATCGCTTGGTTACCGTGACATCACTTGGTGATTGCAACATCGCTTGGTTACCGTGACATCACTTGGTGATTGCAACATCGCTTGGTTACCGTGACACCACTTGGTGATCGCAACATCGCTTGGTTACCATGACATCACTTGGTGATCGCAACATCGCTTTGTTACTGTGACATCACTTGGTGATCGCAACATCGCTTGGTTACCGTGACATCTCTTGCTTGACATCACTTCCTGACTGCGACATCACTTGCGAGACGTCACTTAGTGAATGTGACATCACTTGCCGACTGTGACATCATTTGGTGACATCACCTGGTGATCGCAACATCGCTTGGTTACCGTGACATCACTTTGTGATCGCAACATCGCTTGGTTACCGTGACATCTCTTGCAAGACATCACTTGGTGACCGAGACATCACTTGCGAGACATCACTTGGTGACTGCGACATCATTTGGTTACATCTCTTGGTGAATGCGACATCACTTGGCGACCTTGACATCGTTTGGCAAAAGTGACATCACTTGGTGACGAACATTCACATTTGAGTGCAGTATTTTGTGGGTAAAACGTTGAATTGAATACGTTACATTTGATTTGGTGTACATATTTTTATTTTACTTTGACATATTGTCGGTGTTGTAATAATTACCTGGTGGTGATAAAAATTTTAAAAAGTACCTTTCTACCCCTGCCAAGCACTTCCAGTACACAGACACTTTTTCATTTTGGCAAACCGCTCGTCAGGAAATTATCCAAAACCTGCCTCACAATGAGCTGTACTTTCATTTTTGTATACAAAGTCAAGGTTGTGGGTGAGTTAAAACAAATAACAGGCTGGAACAACAGAAGGTGAGTATAATCGATGGGGGTAGGGCCGGGAGATAGGACACCGTCAGCATGGTCGAGCACTGGTGGGACAAATATCAAGGGAATGAACAAATAGGAAAAGAGCAGAGGAGGAAACATTGGAATTAGCAATGTCGATGGTTGGGTGGGAAAGTTAATTGGGGTAAATAAAGATTGAATTGGGGATGAAAGGAGATGAAGTGCTTTCTTGAATCCCTGGAGGGAAGAGACAGAACAGCAATTTGGAAGGTGGTTCCATAAACTGAATAAGAGAGGAATGGGAGTCGTGTGGTTAAACTGGCCTGGAAAATGCTAGACCGAGGGTGGAATTTTGGATAGGCCAAGGTGTACAAACCCTGCAACAGTAAATAGCAGTACATATGTATTTGTGAAGAGATCTATGATTGTATAGAATCCATGAATCTTTAAGGTCCAAACTGTGTAGAAAGGCAGACAAGTTGGAACCAGGGTTATAGGAAAGACAATCGGAACTGGAATGGAAAGGTTGAAGAGTGAAGTGGAAAAGGTGAACATGGCTTTCATCTGAACCGTTGTGGCTGCCGCTGCACTGCTACTCGCAGCTTCCCGATTTGCCATCTTCAAGCCATGAGATCCGAGGTCCTGTAGGTCGTTGGCAATCTCAGGAAGTGTTTCATTCTCACCACAGTCAGGTAGGTCACCATGGCACTTTTGTTTATTTAAGTTTAGAAAAGTCGAGAGAAGAAACACCATCTCTTTCCAAACAACACTCGCACACAAACGGAGCCAATCTAAATCTGGCACAGCAGACCTGGGCAATGTATAATCAGCAGAGGACTGCAGGCCTAATGTCTTAGGCCCACCAGAAAACCAAGATGGCAGCCATATTTTGTCTGGATGCACACAACCACGCAGAGCTCTTGTGGATGTGTGATATGTTGCAGGTGAAAACCAAAATAATGGGTCGGGATGCAATGTCACCGATGATGTGCTGCCACCCTGAAGTCTAAGAGGTAAAATGGGATTGAATTAATTCGGGAAGGCAATTAGTTCCACAGGTGGCGGTTAATGAGTAGAGGGGATGAGGAATGCATGTCCTGCTGGTTTTGGGGAACAAGATGACAAGAGGTGGTAGAGATTTGTGACCACAAACCCATCTGCAATGAGAGTAACAGGCCCTGGACCTCTGCTTTTGTGGGAAATGCGATTGAGGTGGATGACGGCATCTCGGAGGAAGGTGCAATGCAAGAACACAGGAGAAAGTATTCCATTGAGCTCCAATCAAAGGCAGTCAGCTGTGAGAATTTCAAAACTGACAGATTTGATTATTACAAGTAGTCGGTGCTTCCAACCATCCTGGACCACGTTGTGGAACATCAGCCGAGGCCCTCACTTCTTTTTTTTTTTCTTAGGCCCTCTCTTTTTCACCTTTATTTGTTTTCTCCACAGCAACCGTTTGAGCGATTTACACAGCTTTCAACATTGGAGTGTCTCCCCATGGAGATTTTTATTTTTAACAAAGTTACAAAAAAGAATAAACGGTCTCGACCTCTGCCAAATAATTGTTTCGAAATGTCTTTCATTTCAAACTATAATGCAGTTAGAGACCAATTGGCTCGTGCAATGGTTGCCAACATATGGTTGTCAATGCTATGCCTTTTTAGAAAGCTGGGCATCGAGCAAGGGAGCAGCACATTCCATTTTAAAAGTCTGCTCGACCCCCAGACTCGGAGCGGAGCCTAGCCTCCGAGTTTGTGAGGTCGGTGGTTCGAACCCGACCCTGAAATAAACCAGAAAGTAGAATCTGATGTGAATGCCTCCGCCCCCGTTAGATGTCAACTGTTACGTTTGATCTCAATTAAAGGTGCAGAAACATCAGATTCTTCTAATTCGAGTTATGGTTTGCAAAATGATATTCAAAGAACACATGACCTTGGACCTGACCCGTTCATCTTTGTATTACCGTCCAGAAGTGTCAATTATGGTTGAAATCTCTCGAGTAGTGCAAAAGTTATTGCAGTAACACAGATTTTCAATTAAAGGGCACTTGACCTTAGGCATTTGACCTTTTGAACCCAAAATTTAATCAGTTCATCTTTGTATCATAATACACATTTTGTACCTGTTCTGGTAAAAAATATTCCTTTCAGTGGTTCACAAGTTATCGTGGTAACAAAAATTGATTATGCACGGACGGCCCGAAAATAATGCCTCTGGCCTGCGCCTTCAGCTGCTTTCATCAACCAATCACATGTTGCTATGAGAAGAGAAATTTTATTTAACTCGTGATTTTTGGGGAAAAAAAACATTACAAAAATATAACCCCAGGAGGAAAACGTATTAAAACTAAAACCTGCTTTCTTTAGATTGTGGACTTCTTCAGATGGGGTAGTTGAACATGACATCCTGTTTCGCCAGTTCCAACAACATGGGGTCATCAAAGAATTTGTTGATGCTCACATCCTCACTGAGCCCCTGTGCATAAAGAAAAAGACATACATCGATGTTAGGGGAGCAAAGGCGGTAACAGTTTTTTTTTTTTAATGCGACAAGTTTGTACAAAGTAAAAAAAACACCTTTAGAGGCCATTTTCCCCCGCAAAGCGGGGGTTGGCCTTTTTCGGGGACCGTGGTTGTTGTTGTTTTTTTGGTCCCCTTTTTGAAGCAATGTTTTACTGCCGGATTTTACTGCCGGAGTTCACTGGTAATTCCCTGTGTGTCGTAAAAACGCGACAAACATGGTTGGCGGCAGGAAGGGCATCCGGCCGTAAAACATTGCTTCAAAAAGGGGACCAAAAAACAACAACAAACACGGTCCCCGAAAAAGGCCAACCCCCGCTTTGCAGGGAAAAATGGCCTCTAAAACGGTGGTTTGGTTTACCTTTGTTTTACCATCCACTAAACGTGCTCATGACGTCCTGTGTGACCCGCATACATACAAGTGTGGTTCTCGCAAAAGAAACTTTTCCAGTGGAATTGTTCCTCACCATCACCAAATTAGGATGGGCAGGATAAATATCTCCACGTGCGTCAGGTGTATAGTCCACCTTTACTTCCCATCCTGATTACAAGCTGTCACCTGTTACATCATGGAATACACTCCTTTCTTTGGTGTTATGATGGATTCCCCATCCGCTCCCTTTTCCCTGGACAATTTGATCATTTGGTGTTCAAGGGGGAGTGC
Organism: Myxine glutinosa; assembly: GCF_964187855.1. Taxonomy (NCBI): domain Eukaryota; kingdom Metazoa; phylum Chordata; class Myxini; order Myxiniformes; family Myxinidae; genus Myxine; species Myxine glutinosa. Next base: position 31,564,145 of record NC_136272.1, read on the forward strand.
GCATGCCATGTGTCGTCACCGCAAACTCAAATCGTGTAAACCAGCAGGGAGGAACCGTGTAGACGTGAAAAATTACCATGGGGGTGTTTTAAATCGAACCACTATTTTCAGCCCTTCCGATGGAGTCAAAATAGCTGAAAAACTGGAATACACCCACAATTGATTCCATATGCTTTGTGGTCTTGTAAAATGGCACAAACGTATTTGGAAATGAAAATGAAAACTGCCAGAGATTACATGAGAAAAGTTTTTCTGTAAGTTGGGTTTCATCACCTCCGCCACCAAAGGTGGATGCAGGTTATGTTTTCACCCATGTTTGTCTGTCTGTCTGCACGATATCTCTAAGTTATGGATGGATTCGGACAAAACTTGATGGACAGGTTGGGTGTGTGACAAGGACTTAGATTTTGGTTCAGATCCGGATACAGATCCAAATCCAGATCCGGCCTATCGGTGGGATAAAAAACGTAAACTGTTCAGCCTGTCAGAGGTGCGCGCTCTACCGATTGACGTTCTCGGTGGTAAAACAGTTACGATCGTTTATGAACACGATGTTTAACATTACCTTGCACTGGTCTCCAAATTTGAGAAAAAAAATACAACTGCAGTCATCGTTTCCTCAAATAGTGGACTTAGTACCGACCCCTGATGCACTCCCACCTTCACCTCAAACTCACCGCTGTTCCCGTCCTTCGTCCTTACAGCTGTGCACGCTCTTTTGTACATTGCCATCACTACTCTGATCAACCATTCCTCCACTCCTAACTTCCTCAATGCCCATGTCACTACTTCGCGTGGAACCCTATCGAATTTTCTCAAATCCCTGATTTATTTCTCCCCTCTCTCTCCCATTGAGTAGATTCTATTATAACCACTACACATGAAATGTAATTTGAAGTGACAGCATCATGGAAAAACAATACCATGACCATATATAGTCACAAAATGTCAGCGCTGACTGCAGACAACGACTGCTCACCTTGCGACGTCGCGTCTTCACCATAAACTCCCGGGCAAGGTGAGGTGCAGGCTGGGGCTCCAGAGGACGAATCATGATGCTTTTATCCAGTGGATCTCCAGGTACAATCTATTGTCATAAAGGACAATCTTTAGCGTCTTATCTTATACCATTGTTCTTGCACAAAGCTTTTCAGGTGGTGCATAGTAGACTATTGGAAGTATGACAAAGCGAGTACATACCTGCCAGTGGTGGAACACTGACAAGCAGAACGCCTGTCCTTGGGTGTGTGTCCGTAGGTCCGTTTCAAAACCAAAGGAATCGATTGCAGGGATGAAGGCCTTTATCGTGTAGAGTGGTGAACCAGGTATAGGGGCATCCTGCGTTACGTGACCCCTGCAGATAATGTCTCATCAAGAAGCAGAAAAAAAGAAATGGGATTTAGAAGATCATTGTGTCAGGGAACACATATCTGGACAGAACAGCGGAGCGGGACATACCTGCGGCGAGCGAGCACCGTGTACACAGCAGAAACGCAGTCTGCAGGTGCTTGTACCTCCACAAAGTAGTACGGCTCCATCAAGCGTGGTGTGGCCTACACACAGCATGAGGGGATTTTTCGCTCCAAACTGCCAGCATTATTTAAACAATTGAGATTTTGTAAAAAATAAAATAACGAACGGAAGCACTCTTACCATTAGGAAAGCAGAATAGACGACACGCCGTGCAGTTGGGATGATCTGTCCACCGCCACGGTGTAACGGCTCGCCGGCGATCACAGCATCCAGGATCTTAAACTTCACGTTCCGGATAGCTAATCATGAAACGGTACACCCAACGGGATCAGGTGGGGCAGTGATGTGCACATCAGACTGACAACTTGAAAGTTGTAGGATCAAACCTTGGAGTAGTATTGATGATATGGACGCTCGGCTTTTGGAAACTGAACTGTAAGCAAAATTACAATGTTCCTATTGGATTGTTTGGAAAAAAACTGAACAACATAGGTAGCTCAGGTAGAGGGTAATCTGCTTGACCTACCTAGTCAGTCGCCCTCTAAAATGGCAGGGCAACTTTAGGAGAGGAACGGACGACTGTTGGTAAGTAGATATCATAATCCAAGTCTACCTGTAGATACCGATAAGTAGACGTTCTATGATGAAATTTATGTAAAGGTTGAAGGGAATTTTTAAACGAAGTAATTTTACTTCGTTGTAAAATGAAAAGATTCCACACCCGACTCACGTTCATCACAGAGGGGTCCTTCACGCGTGCCCCACTGGAAGCCTTGAACAATACTATCTTTCACCGAACCCAACAAAGTCTTGTCCACCTGTAAGGAACCAATAAAGCCGCTGGAGTGAGACTCTGACATCAAGAAGCAAACCACAGATGCTTTTATTTCCAATTCCAAATAAAAAGAATGTAAAAATCCTCTAACTTTGAACCATATGAATCACCCAAAATATACACCTTATTCACCGCAAGGTAACCCTTTCAACACACCGACCCCCTCATTTATAGGTACAGTAATCAATAGCTGGCACCCAAGTCCATAAGCTGAACGAAGAAGCACACAAACAATGTGCAGCGACATAGTTACGTGGCCATAGCATTGGCACCTCCGAAGGCAGTGTGTCGTCCACCAGGATGTTGGGCCCAGTGGAATCGGGCCCGAAGGCCCAGATTGAACGAGCAGCAAGCAAATCCCAGTCGTATTTGGTTTGGAAAAACTCACCCAGCTTCTTCCTGTTAACACGTACAATGGGCCAATCAACAAGCACGATCAGCAACCATACTGATTAAATAAACAAGCATTCTTTTAATCTTTTTATCACTATCATTTATCAAAAAAAAAAAATAGACATGTTATATTACCAGAACTGTACAGACAATAAATGAAGGGTGGAGTGGTAGAATGAGGGGAGTGGAGAGCGTGGAGTGGTAAAATGAGGGGAGGGGATGGAATGGTAAAATGAGGGGAGTGGAGAGCGTGGAATGGTAGAATTAGGGGAGTGGAGAGCGTGGAGTGGTAGAATGAGGGGAGTGGAGTGTGGAGTGGTAAAATGAGGGGAGTGGAGAGCGTGGAATGGTAGAATGAGGGGAGTGGAGAGCGTGGAGTGGTAAAATGAGGGGAGTGGAGAGCGTGGAATGGTAGAATGAGGGGAGTGGAGAGCGTGGAGTGGTAAAATGAGGGGAGGGGAGTGGATGGAATGGTAAAATGAGGAGAGTGGAGAGCGTGGAATGGTAAAATGAGGGGAGTGGAGAGCGTGGAATGGTAAAATGAGGGGAGTGGAGTGGTAGAATGAGGAGTGGAGAGTGTGGAGTGGAAGAATTATGCGAGTGGAGTTTTAGAATGAGGGGAAACGGAGAGGGTGGCATGAGATGGAGGAGGTAGTAAAGTAGTAATTGCATATCTTATTTTAGAGGGAACCGCATTCTGCCAAAGCAAACTGTGCGCTGTACTACAATACTACAATATGACAATACTACAATATGACAATATTACAATACTACAATACGACAACACTACAATACTACAATTCTACAATACTACAATACTACAATACGACAATACTACAATAAATACTACAATACTACAATAAATACTACAATACGACAATACTACAATAAATACTACAATACGACAATACTAGTACATGACAATACTACAATACTACACATCTCATATGAAAAAAGATAGCGTTTGTTTTAATAATGAAGTGGTAAAACAGGTTAACCTGTTCCAGGTGATATGCACAACTTCATTTTCAATGTCTTCAGCCAAGCCTTTCTCCAGAGGTTCAGCAATCATGGTTATTTTGTTCCTTGAGGCGAAGCAGCCGAAAATGTGAGGGTGGGTGGGAGAGAGGTGGGGAGTACGGGTGGATGGTGTTAAATGTTTACATCACAATAATCATCATAAACACTATTTTGTTTACATTATACACTGACATGGTGGAGTTGAGCCATTCTGCCGAGGATTTGCATCTCCATGCAGCTATAAACTCCTGTTGGTGTTTCGCATGCAGCGTATGGCATCAATGTGTGCGCCACCCCTCGGATGTACCAATGGCCGGGTGTCTCGGTTGTTAGGAACAGTAGGTGGCCGTTAAAGAGTTGTTCGCAGAGTGTGCAGACGAGTTATCGCCAGCACCCTGAACAAATTACAAATTACTGTCACCTTCAGTAGAACGGCAGGCCTGGTTAGCCGCCCCGTGAACGACTTCGGCCATAAACGTTCACCGGTAGACTCTACAATAAGGTATTAGCGTTCGGGCTGAAGCCGTAGTAGTAGATTTCACTAGCACAGCAGGAGACGGGTTTTGCAATCATGTGTGTGTGTGTGTGTGTGTGTGTTTGTGCCTGTGTTTCCCCATGTGTGTCCCTGTGTGTGTCCCTGTGTGTGTGTCCTTGTGTGGGTGTGTGTGTGCGCCGTAACTTTTTTACCATTTGAGTTTTGTCATCAAATTTTCACCAAAGCTTTATTCTGATAACACAGAAAAGGCAAATGAATTATTTGGGTCAAAGGTCAGCGTCACATAAAATCATCAATTTTCATCCGATTGACCTGAAATTTAAAGAAACTGCATATTGGGTCAATTAATTTGTTTACCAATCAAAAGCTAGAAGCTGATTATTTTATGAGATCTAAAGCTCAAAGCTGCATAAAATCATCAATTTTCATTTTGCATTAATTTTTTTTACCGTTTTCGTTATTTTCAGCATACGGAAGAAGAAGACATCTGAATACAAACGGACGTGGACGGGCTTTGCATTTTCAGATGCTTTCTAGTTTATATTATATATTAAATTGCATTATCTGATCTAATAAGTCCCATTCTTTGATAGTAATTCAGCTGCTGCTGAAGCAGTATCTTTGGTAAAGAATATGCTCGAGGTGGTTTGCCATTGCTTTCCCAAAACAAGTCGTTATCAATTTCAAATATGTCTGGAATACAAACACGCAATGGTCTATTCTCGATGAAGATCGACCAAGCGAGTGCTTTTTAATGAAATGGAAAACGCAACACCATCCTCCAAAAACGACCAATGGTGTTTTGGTGGTCGACCAAACGACCAAAAACGAACCCTGGTGTTGGGCTAGCGGCTAGGGTGCCAGCTTAGGATCCAAGGATCCTGGGTTCGAATCCCGGTCGAATCCCGATCCTGATCGCTCGGTTCGGTTCGAATCCCGATCGGTTCGAATCCCGATCGCTGAATTAACGCCAGGGGAGTTGACTCAGCCTGTCATCCTTCCGAGGTCGGCTAATTTGAGTACCAGTTCACTGGTAATTCCCTGCTTGTCGTAAAAGGCGACAAACAGGGTTGGCGGCAGGAAGGGCATCCGGCCGTAAAACATTGCTTCAAAGAGGGGACCAAAAAACAACAACAACCACGGTCCCCGAAAAAGGCCAACCCCCGCTTTGCGGGGAAAAATGGCCTCTAAACGGTGGTTGTTGGTTGGTGCTCTGATGTAACACCCCACTTGCATATGACGTGGCAGGATCTATCTATGCTCAGATGCATGTGACGTGGCAGGATCTATCTATGCTCAGATGCATGTGACGTGGCAGGATCTATCTATGCTCAGATGCGTGTGACGTACCAGAATGCATGTATACTCGGATGTATGTGACGTGGCCTGATCTATCTATGCTCAGATGCGTGTGACATAGCAGAATGCATGTATACTCGGATGTATGTGACGTGGCCTGATCTATCTATGCTCAGATGCATGTGACGTAGCAGAATGCATGTATACTCGGATGTATGTGACGTGGTCTGATCTATCTATGCTCAGATGCGTGTGACGTAGCAGAATGCATGTATACTCGGATGTATGTGACGTGGTCTGATCTATCTATGCTCAGATGTATGTGACGTAGCAGAATGCATGTATACTCGGATGTATGTGACGTGGTCTGATCTATCTATGCTCAGATGCGTGTGACGTAGCAGGCTGCATGTATGCTCGGGTGCATGTGACGTGACAGGACCTATGCATAGTGCATACCTATTCTATACTATTTTAAGGCGAGAATCCAACAGCTGAGAAAACCAACTAGTCTCTATATTGGCTTTTTAAAAGGTTTCCAAAACAGGTTTTCTTTTCCTTTTTAAAAAAAATGCTTTTAATTTTAAAAAATCAACATTTTACCATGGCTTACTTCTTGTTTGGCGTTTCTGCAAAACATTTGAGGGATGAGGTCTCCACCACTGTTTCGCAAAAGGACACAACAGGATCTGCCACCTATACAGAGAAGGGGAGTGCCACAGGAAAACGGGATGCTGAAATCCTGCTCTTGATCGCATCAAACATCAGCTGTTCATGGTGAATTTATTTCTCTACTTGTCTCCAACCTCAAAACACTTGACCAACGATTTATAAAACTGACCTCAAGAGCAACAGCACTCGACACACAATCAAAAAGAAAAGATGGCATCAAGACAGCAAATGGCCGATGTGGCCCATCTCACTTTGATGTCAATCTCTGAATACATCTTCCGTAGGTCATGCATCACACAGTCCAGGTAGAGCTCTCCGGTGCCCAAGACGACGTGTTCCCCCGACTCTTCAACCTGAGTACAACATGTTTACCATCCTGTACAAATCATGTTTAAAGCACGAATCGACTGCATTTTATAGTGAGGAGGTCCATGACGACTCAAATTTTTCATAACTTGAAAGGATTCAACGAAAAGTATGCTTTTAAAAATGCAAAACAATGTAGGGATGGTCACAATAAATTATAATCATCCGTACCATTCATACATCTTTCTTTGAAGAAAGATGTAGGAATGGTTTTGCATAATCATTTATTGTGACCATCCCTACCTTGTTTACATACTTTTGAACAAACCAACATTTTAAAAACGTTTTTTATTTCTCGTTGAACACTCGATGTACCACTGTGCCGTTAACCATATGACATTTGAAGTGTGGAGGAACTTCCAATAGATAAGCAAAGCAAGGTACCTTGGTAGTGAGCAGAGGGTAGCTCTTGTTGACCTTCCGAAGACCATCCAGCATTTTTGGCAACTCCGAAGGGTTCACAGGCTCTACAGCAATCTTGATAACCGAAGCAGTGTTAAACTTCAGTGGGCGGAAGATCTGAGCCTGAACATAAAAATAAATAACAAACATTTTAACCTGCACACACCTTTCTTCAAAAACTGTTCAATCACTGCAAAATAATTGTTTACTTGAGCCACATGGGATATGAACAATATTCACGGATCTGGGTGGACAGATGTGAAAACATGAGCAAACAAGAAAGCATCTGAAAATGTAAAGCCCGTCCACATCCGCTTTGTTTACAGAAGTCGTATTCTTCTCATGTATGCTCACAACATGACTAAAACAGATTTTAAAAAATACAAAATCAAAATTGATATTATGAAACTATTGAACTTTTGGTCTAAAAAAAAATGCCTTTCAGCTTTTTTATTAAATAAATTAACAGGATTATAACTAACTAGGGCGTGCCCGCACGTACGTGCTTGCCCGTACGTGCTTGCCCGTACGTGCGTGCAAAAAAACATGCGTGCAAACAACAACAACAAAAAAAAACTTTGAAACCACGTGGCAGTAACGACCACAGAACCCCCCCCTCTATTTACATGAAATGGTTTGGTCCATTCGCAAAGCCAAAGCGAACGGCTTGCGAGTACGGTGACCATACCTTGGGAACCACTTGTCCGATTAATTTCAAACCTTGAAAAGGCACATCCTCGGGTCCCCAGCAATATACCTGGCAAGTTTCAAGTATATCGGACCGGTAGTTGTCGAGAAACAGCGGTCGCATACAGACAGACACACAGAGATTACTGGAATTATAGAGAGATGAATTGACATATGTCGGAAAATTACACGCCCAGACCAGCAATCTGGGCGCGTAATTTTCTCTCGTGTTCAGGCCGTTGGTGCTCTTATTTATTGTGGCAGCGAGTGCCCCGGAAGCAGTGACGGAAAGAGAGTGGCAATTATATGTGTGGGAAAAATTGCATGATTGGTCAGGGTCGCCCAGATGGCATAGCATGGTTCACCAGAGAACATGGGTTCGATTCCTGGGCTGGGCGTGTAATTTTCCCACATATGTCAATTAATAAGTTTCAGATTTTTTTGGACTCAACCAATTATGGCTGGAATACCGCATCACTGATGATGTCATCATTATCACTCTATATACCCCAGGGGGAGTTTATGAGGTATGTCAAGTTTCATTTTTTTTTCGTTGAGTGGTTTCAGAGAAAAGTATGTCCATTTTTTTCCTTTTATCCAATATAGCTGCCATACCATGTGACTTATGACATCAGAGTTAGCAATAAATATTCTCAATAGGGAGTCTCTCCTATGTTTGAAGTTTTGCAACGATCGGACAAGTGGTTGCATAAAAAAACATTTTTAAAGCCAACATATACAGACAGGCTCGCACACACGCACACACACGGGGGCATTGCAATAGTCTCACATCCCCTTTGTGGTGAGACTAATAACAGCGCACATGGAAAAAACAATAAAAAAATTAAGTAAACTCCTGATCTCTATTTTTGAAAAATACATTAAAAAGGTCAAACCTCATCAGAGCCACTGGGATCAGTGATGGTAGCTGTTTTAACGATGGGTTGGTCTACACCTTCAATTAGTACCCAGTTTCCTGCAGGCACTCGGCTCACCTCCACCTGGTACCTTTGTCGAGGAGATACAAGAAGTTCAACAAAGGTGGCAATAAAGCCAACCTAGCATCCTAAGCACGTGGTTCTACAAGATCAAACCAACATTCTTGTCATCATACTTCAAGGTCATTCCACTTATTACCAGAAATGAAATCAAAGCTGGGTCCCTTACTGGTGACAAAACAATTACAACATGTACTTTTCACAGCCTATCAGTGACCCCAATAGGCAAGATGTGGCCAATTCCACAAATTATTGTGATATTCGCCACATTTATGTATGTTTGTTTATTCCATATACTTATTTTGATATTTTGATTAATGTCATTTGATATGATTATTATTATTATTTTTATATACATTTGTAAGTTTTATGAAATACTTTTATTGTTGTAAACTTGACAAATTTCCGTCTTCGAACTGCCTTGTCCAGTGTTTAATTATTTCAATAAACTCAAATGAATGAATGAATGAATAATTTCATTGTTTTTTTCCATACAAGGATAGAAAATGAAAAATTCAGTTCATGATCAAAACTTGTAATGAGCGGTATTGGAGGGGGTAGGGGTTATGGATGGGAATGCAGAGATGGGAGAAAACTTGTAATACATCGACATGAACGTGTTGGCTGGTCATATGGACCAAGTTTAAATGCCCAATAGATAAATGAATGCCAAAGCAAACGATTTATATTATGTACATTTTAATAGAACAGCATTCATGGTTAAATTGCAAGCCCACAATCAAACCCTAACTGTAAAGCACCGTGTCAAACGCACAACACCAAAAAACGATCCGAGTGCCCTTTTGGTACCCGAACACCTGCGGTTCCAGTACCTAGCCACAGAGACCCAAAGGCGACCCACAGTGCAGATGCGCGAGTCCTCGTCATCTTCAAGGGTGTAGTTCTCTCCGAGGACACGCACGTCCTGGCCGGCGGCCAGTGTCCCACTAAGCACACGTCCGAAAGCATGGAACTGCACTCCATCATCAGTACTGTACATCTTGGTAGAGTGGCACATTAGTGGAGCCTGTGGTACACCCCAGTGTTTGGAATCATTTGTTATGCGGTGCAAATAACTGAGTATTATTCACATAAGTTTCCGTAATAATGGAAAGAAAATAAATATGAATTTAATTGGGATTGAAAAAAAGTAATTGAATATACATAATTTTAAAAAATATCAAAACGATGTCGTGGATACAAAGGTCTATTCAGCCAAACTTTCCTAAGAATTGCAATAAACTTTTATATACACAAAGAATTAAGTTAAGCACCCCCCCCGTTTTTTTACAACCTCGCACATTACAAGTTTGTTGTCGTCAAAACAGTGTAATATACCCATGATATTGCTATATTTTCTGGAGAAGTGATATTATGGTCACATAAAAACACAACAATCATGCCGTTTTCATTATTTTAATCTGAATAATTTAAGGTGAAATTTTTTGGGAATTTTAGGCATATTCTCACCTCAATTTAAGTATGGAGCTATAGGTCCATCACGGACAGTGTGGATGACGTTTATGTTTTCTAACGTACAGTCATTGTTCTGAGAAGACCTCTAGCGATCTTTGCGTCAATAACGTGTGTAGGACCCACGTGATCGGATCACTGACTCAACCAATCACTTTTTTTCACTTTGATCACTCAATTTCATCAATGGATAATTGCTAATGTCATACCAATCATTATTTGATCTCACATACCTTAGAATATATGCCAATGTATACATATACACAAAGAATATATATTAGGGGGTGCTTACCTTAATTCGTTGTGTAGGGGTGCTTAACTTAATTCTTTGTGTATATTTATGACTAGCAAAGGTACCCGGCATTGTCAGGCAACACAGTCGCTTCATGATGGGTATATTAAGAGAGGAGTGGGTGGAGGGGGAGCAGAGGGGTGGGGAGTGGGGGATGGTGAAGGAGAGGGGAGGAGTAAGGTATTAGGTAGGAGGAAAGAGGGGAGGAGGAGGGGAAAAGGGGAGGGGAGAGAATAAGGGAGAGGGGAGGGGAGAGAATAAGGGAGAGGGAAAGGGAGAAGGCAGAAGGGAGAGGGAAGGGGAGAAGGCAGAAGGCAGAAGGGAAGGGGAGAAGGCAGAAGGCAGAAAGGAAGGGGAGAAGGCAGAAGGCAGAAGGGAAGGGGAGAAGGCCGAAGGCAGAAGGGAAGGGGAGCAGGCCGAAGGCAGAAGGGAAGGGGAGAAGGCCGAAGGCAGAAGGGAAGGGGAGAAGGCAGAAGGCAGAAGGGAAGGGGAGAAGGCAGAAGGCAGAAGGGAAGGGGAGAAGGCAGAAGTGACGGGGAAGGGACAGAGAAGAAGAGAAGGAGAGAAGAGTTGGGGGGAGAGACAGAGACGGGTGGGTGTGGTTACTGAAGAAAATTACATGTTATGCTTAACGAACGAACGAACGAACGAACACACACACACACACACACACACACACACACACACACACACACACACACACACACACACACACACACACACACACACACACACACACACACACACACACTTTTATTATTTCATATGAAGCCTCATTACTTGGTGGAAGGGAACGGGGGTTGTAGTTATAAACAGAGCTTTTCACTGAATACAAGGGAACAAAACTGACAAAAATAACGAGTGTATGTACACCAAACGGTGTCAATAACTTCAAAGGTCAATTCCTTACATCAGGATCACAAAAGAGCATCCCGTCACCAAGTGCGTTGTCCAGGTTCCCTGTGTATGTGTGCTGCACCTTGGCTTGCGCTCCAATGACAGGTGAAGGCACGTGTTGGACACACATGTCCACAAGACCTGAGGTGGGAGGAATAATCATCAGTATATACACCTTACAAGTGCAGTGTGACTGCCTAGAGGTGACCATGGAGGCTTGCTCGAGCCTTGTGATTGTGTCATGCCTAGCCACACTATTACACAAAACCTGTGAAATCTCCGAAGAATCGGCGGCAGACAAGGCGCAGGAGAGGTCGAATGTTAATCTTCTGCTCTTCCTTTGTGAGGTGAACACCAAGTTCTTCAAGGGTTGCAGGAAGCGTCACGTCCACATCCCCAACCACCTGTCCAACAACAAATTTGTCTTTGTAAACTTTGCCGATTTATTTATTTATTTTCATATTTATGACAGCTTTTGGTTAAGGTGTTGGAATGAGGCACCATGATGTACTGTCAGGTTCAAACCCGCAATCACAAGCGTCAATTAAAAAATGGTAGGTAACTTTGTCTGTAAAAGCAAGGAGGGTTTCTCATCGCTTTTGCAATGTACGCTCCATGACTGGTAAATGCAATGTCTTCTCATTCAACAAGCGATCCACAAGATGAAATAAGGAGGGCCATGCTATCCAAGGGGTACCTGGCATTAAAATTTCAACTATTTATTTTCCTTGGGCAATATATTCTCAGAACACGTGACAAAAATAATGTGCCCAAGGCACTTGCTTAGGGGGAAAAAAATCTAATTTTTGAAACAGCCTAGATTGAAAGGTGTGTGTGTATATCTATATATATAAAATAAAGTTTTTGTTTGTTTGTTTGTTTGTCTGCACGCGCTAATCTCCTGAACGGTGAAAGATAGGAGGAAACCTCTAAAACCAAAAATGTCCGGACGGGCCCCGGGAAGTGTGTGTGTGTGTGTGTGTGTGTGTGTGTGTGTGTGTGTGTATGTATATATATATATATATATATATATATATATATATATATATATATATATATATATATATATATATATATATATATATATATATATATATATATATATATATATATATATATATATATATATATATATATATATATATATATATATATATATATATATATATCAGTCACTATGCGACCTTCATATCATCAGTGGAGAACCACCAGCAAGGTGTCCCATACAGCTGCTGCTGCACTTTGCTGGGAGCGATAAGCACCGCCTGCCACGCGGTAACGTTATCTCTGGTATCCATTCATCATATGGAGTCGACCTGGTTGCGGTTGGGAGTTACTAATAATGGTATCTGTAATCTGGTTCTCCAACCTAATGAGCGGACAACATGACGTCATCGCCATGCATGTCCGCATTGCCTGCAAAGCTCCAGAGGAACCATCTAGCAGTGCGTCATTACGGATTATAAATCCAGATACTGTCACAAGTGCATGCAAAACTCACAGTTACCGACCTGGTTTCGCCCTTGTTGGGGCTTCATCAGGGCAACGCAGTGAGGCTTCCATACACTTGTAACTCTGTGACCCTTTCGGTTTTTATATCAGTCACTATGCGACCTTCATATCATCAGTAGAGAACCACCAGCAAGGTGTCCCATACAGCTGCTGCTGCACCTTGCTGGGAGCGATAAGCACCGCCTGCCACACGGTAACGTTATCTCTGGTATCCACTCATCATATGGAGTCGACCTGGTTGCGGTTGGGAGTTACTAATAATGGTATCTGTAATCTGGTTCTCCAACCTAATGAGCGGACAACCTGACGTCATCGCTGCTGGTTGCTGGTTGCTGACGTTGCTGGTGGTTCTCCACTGATGATATGAAGGTCGCATAGTGACTGATATAAAAACCGAAAGGTTCACAGAGTTACAAGTGTATGGAAGCCTCACTGCGTTGCCCTGATGAAGCCCCAACAAGGGCGAAACCAGGTCGGTAACTGTGAGTTTTTCATGCACTTGTGACAGTATCTGGATTTATAATCCGTAATGACGCACTGCTAGATGGTTCCTCTGGAGCTTTGCAGGCAATGCGGACATGCATGGCGATGACGTCATGTTGTCCGCTCATTAGGTTGGAGAACCAGATTACAGATACCAATATATATATATATATATATATACACAGACTTGGCATTTAATATGGAATATTTTTTTTTTCTTGACTTGGGTTTACTTTCTGAACTCAGTATATCAATCTGGTGAGTTTCTTTTACCCTTCGGTGATGTCTTTGTTGAAAGAACCATGTCACTGATTGTCTTTCGCAGCAAAAAGTCAATAACAGGATTATATCACAGGTGGCATGACAAAATGAAAGGACAGGTACATTTGACGATTGGCTTCACAATCGGGTATATAAGGGTTGTTGCGTTCTGTATTCATGGAAAACAACTGCTGCACGTCTACAAAAGTTATTGCCGCTTCCTCTGGAGATGGTCCGTCAACTTGACAATGCTGCTTGTCATGGAGTGGTGGCTTTACGAAATTCTGGCATGAAACAGCATGCTATTGCTCGGCAGTATGGCATCACTCAAGGTCAGGTGTCAAAGATCCTGAAACGAAATGCTCAGAGGGGTGTCCCTACTCCAATACCGAGGCCAGGATGTCCACGCAGAACCACAAGTAGAGATGATCGCCAGCTGCACCGGTTAGTCTGCAATGGCCGTACCAAGTCAGCTAATCGGCTTAGGGCTGAGTGGCAGCAACTGACAAATGTGCCTGTATCCAGAAGGCTAGTCAACCAACGACTGGTTCAAGCAGGCTATCGTGCCAGGCGTCCCCTGAGAAAGCCACGACTGACCAGACAACACAGCCAGCGCCGATTGCAGTGGGCCAGAGAGCACCGTCAATGGCAGCCAGGACACTGGAATCACGTGACCTTCAGTGACGAGTCTAGATTTCTGGTATATCGTCAAGATAGCCGCGTCCAAATGCGCAGACAAGTGCATGAAGCCCATAACGAAGATTGTATAGTGCCAAGAGTCCAAGCTGGAGGTGGTGGGGTGACCGTTTGGGCTGCTTTTCATGCAGGGGGCAAAACTGACCTGGTTGTTCTGAATGGAAACCTGAACCAGTTCAAGTACAGGGTCATTCTGGAAGAAACATTGCTTCCATTTGCTCGTGCAGCCTTTCAAGGAAACTTTGTCTTCCATGATGACAATGCACGGCCTCATCGTGCTCGCATGATCCAACACTTTCTTGCTGACCGTGGTGTAGAGCATATGGAGTGGCCTGCCATGTCTCCAGATATGAATCCGATAGAGAACTTGTGGGCAGAATTAACGCGTCAAATCGACAACTTGGACCAGCAGCCTACCTCTGTGCGTGAATTGCAGCAGACTATTGTCACTGCATGGCAAGCGATTCCTGTCCAAACCTTGGCAAATCTCGTGAACAGCATGCCTCGACGTGTACGTGCTCTCCTGAATGCTCGTGGGGGTTACATGAAGTACTGAACTGTAATTTTACTGTCCGTAATCCCAGTCATAATTTAGCTTTTGTTTTTTATGAATTTTTTTTTGGCTAATGTGCAAAATAAAGAAATACTTCTGGAAAACGTACAGAAGTTTAACACAGTACTGTCCGTGAATTGAGTTCGATATCAGTTTACATCACTTTCAAGGATCAATTTATTTGCTTCAAAATGTCAAATGTGGTTTTTGTTTCTTTTAAATGTCACATTAACAAAATCTAGAATAATTTCAACATAATTCCAATGAACTCTTGGTTCTACGTCATCTTGAAAAGTAAGTTCACCCCCACAAAAAAAAATTCCATATTAAATGCCAAGTCTGTATATATATATACACACACCTTTCAATCTAGGCTGTTTAAAAAATTTATAATAAATTTATTGTACACATTTATTGTAAAAAAAATTATTGTACACAAAGAATTGTGCACAATCTCTATTTAAATCGAAGCACATCTATAAACTCCTGAAATACCATAGTTCCAGAAATTTGTCCATAGACTGTACTTGGTGAGTAGTGTTAATTTAAAAATGTAGAGAAAATAACAGCGTGCTAATGGGAAGTAAGCAGCACAGCAACAATGCAAAAGTAAAAAAAAAAAAAAAAAAAAAAAAAAATTGGGTCGCTCAGAGGAAACCAAAAAACACGCAAGACAAACCTGGGAGAAGATCTTGTAGAGTGGCTCAAGGATAAATTCAACAAAGCTCCGCTGCGAGTTGCTAGCCAATGGTTTCTTGGAAAACTTGCGGCTGAAGAAAGTTACAAAAACGTTACACTCAACTACTTATGGACAACTCTTTTATAACCAATGAGGAAACGGCATTCATTTTGCCAAACAGCAAGCAATGTGCAAATGAAAGTAGCAACTTTTGCACTTACGTCTTCGCGTTGAAATAAATATCTCCCCACAGTCGCTTGGCGAATTCCTGGAAATTAATTCCTTCTGAGAAACACGAAAGTAAAATAAAACATTCACTCAAGTGTCAAAAAGATATTCTTGCTTAGAATCACGAATCTTAGCTTAGGTATATGATGTATAATGGAATTTTTAGTAAATAGAAAAGTTGAACGTTCATGACTATGGTGAAAAAAAGATGTAGATGATTTTTTTTAGTCTTTCATGTTCAGAGTGTAAATATTCACCAATGTTCAGTCCATATTTTATTCTTCCCGCAACAAACCCAATGCATCATGTTTCTCAAATATATTATTTCAACAGCGCATGCAAAAACATGGAAACGATCAACTTGGAGCATTTGATAAAGTGTTTACGAAGCTCCCATGATGCAAGAAAAATAAGGGTTTGGAAAAAGTAATCTTGTAATTGTCTTTAATCATCTTGTCAATAATATCAAGGCAGCAAGATACCTATTACGAGTACCGGCCTTCGATGGCCTACTATTTTAAAAACATGCTGTGAGATCATCAACGTCCACCAGTGGATTCTAACAGATGGACCCCAGGCTTGATGTCCACCTGAAGGTTAGCACATCCCCACCCCGGCTGGCCATGCCCAACCAATGGACATTTCAAATATATTTGTCGAGATGTCATGACAATTTCAGCATACTCCGAAAAATACCTAAGGGCACTCGTATTCTTGTCGTCGATGCTCTTAGCAAACTTCTCCATGACGTCCTTGATGACCAGGCCCTGTCGGCTTGGTATTGCCTCGTTTTTTGTTTCTTTGGCCTTAGGGTGCCCGATAAAGAGGCACCAAACTCCCCAGATGTCTCACTGATATTCAGTCTCGTGTCAGGTGGCCGATTGTTTTGGTTTTGGATGGTTCGCCACCTCCTTCAATTGCCTTTTCAAGCAACTCCTTCATTGAATCCAATAAAGTTGATGACCCGCAACGCATTAACTGAAGGGTGAAGGCCAAATTTGCCGACACGGACATCAAGGGGGCCGTCAGAGCTGGCGTCCTGCAAGGGGCATGCTACACAATCAGCCAAAACAGATAATGTGCTTAAAGCCAAATATTCGGCTGCCCCCACTTGACCTCAACCAGCCGGCTGCTCCAGATGGTGAATTGGCCGTTCCAGTCATTCTCTCAGAGCATTCTGTCTTGACCTCGGTCAATCTATTTCCATCCGAGTCAGCTGCAGGCCCTGATGGGCTCAGACCATGTGAACGTCATAAGTGTTGATGTCATAGAATGATGGACACGCTCGGCCTTTATGGTCTGTTGTGTCGTTTTAGCACCAGTCATTCACATTTTCACACTGCCCTGAATGACGTGGTCAAACGTGCCCTTCATGGGACAGGATTACCATCTGTCTTGGAACCCCTTCGTTTAAACCACAGTGAAAGTATACAGTACCCCCTAATGGTTTGAGCATCGCCCCTTACAATAATGGGAGTAGCCCACCTTGGGACTGCTCCTGTGTCGACACGTTTGCCGAATCTCACATCTACAATACAGCTTTAAGCCGGAGTGGTGGCCACCGATGCGGAAAACACGAAGTGCCAGAAATACGCTGGCCTCAGTCAGTCCTTCATGTTTGAGCCTATCGCCATCAAAACAACAGGGGTCTACGGCCAATCAACATCCAGCATCTTCAATGGCATCAGTGGAAGGCTCGCAGCAACCACTGGTGATAGTGGACAACTGACATGGTTCAAGCAACGGCTGTGCTTCACTGTCCAGTGTGGAAATGCCATCAGCATTTTGGCCTCGGCATGGGAAACAAAAGTCCTGGATACTGACTTTTAAATTTTTTTATTTTAATAAAGTGAGATATTTAAATGTTATATATGTATATATAATATATATAAACAGTGTACACGTGACTTTCATATGTACTTAATTAAAAATGGTATTAATAAATAGCAATAGAGTTCAAACATTAGGAAAAAAAGTTGCTTTAAAAAGAAAGAAAAAAAAGTTGCTTTAATGACAAATCAGAGTCACTGATACCAAGTTATTACTTTGCAAAATCAAAGCAAAAATCTTACTGGGGGTTTAAGTGAAGTCAAGTGGAAGAATAAAGGAAGGAAAAAAAAACCAAAAAAAAAAACAGTGGGTTGCTCAGAGGAAACCAAGAAACCTGTGGGTCACTCACTCAGAGGAAACCAAAAACCGGCAGGTAACCCAGCAGAAACCAAAAAACCTGCAGGTCGCCCAGAGGAAACCAAAAAACCAGCGGGTCACCCAGGAGAAGCCAGAACACCTGCGGGTCGCTCAGAGGAAACAAAAAAACCCACAGGTCGCTCAGAAGAAACCAAAAAACCCGCATGTCGCTCAGAGGAAACCAAAAAACTGGCTGTTAACCCAGGAGAAACCAAAAAACCTGCGCGTTGCTCAGAGGAACCAGAAAACCTGCAGGTCGCTCAGAGGAAACCAAAAAACCAGTGGGTCACCCAGGAGAAACCATAAAACCAGCGGGTCACCCAGGAGAAACCAAAAACCTGCGGGTCACTCACTCAGAGGAAACCAAAAAACCGGCAGGTCACCCAGCAGAAACCAAAAAACCTGCAGGTCACCCAGAGGAAACCAAAAAACCAGCGGGTCACCCAGGAGAAGCCAGAACACCTGTGAGTCACTCAGAGGAAACAAAAAAACCCGCAGGTCGCTCAGAGGAAACCAAAAAACCCACAGGTCGCTCAGAGGAAACCAAAAAACCAGTGGGTCACCCAGGAGAAACCATAAAACCAGCGGGTCACCCAGGAGAAACCAAAAACCTGCGGGTCACTCACTCAGAGGAAACCAAAAACCGGCAGGTCACCCAGCAGAAACCAAAAAACCTGCAGGTCACCCAGAGGAAACAAAAAAACCCGCAGGTCGCTCAGAGGAAACCAAAAACCCACAGGTCGCTCAGAGGAAACCAAAAAACCCGCAGGTCGCTCAGAGGAAACCAAAAAACCCGCAGGTCGCTCAGAGGAAACCAAAAAACCGGCTGGTAACCCAGGAGAAACCAAAAAACCTGCGCGTCGATCAGAGGAACCAGAAAACCTGCAGGTCGCTCAGAGGAAACCAAAAAAGCAGTGGGTTACCCAGGAGAAACCATAAAACCAGTGGGTCACCCAGGAGAAACCAGAAAACCTGCAGGTCGCTCAGAGGAAACCAAAAAACCAGTGGGTCACCCAGGAGAAGCCAGAAAACCTGTGGGCCGCTCAGAGGAAACCAATAAACCTGCGGGTCACTCACAGGAAACCAATAAAACAGCAAGTCACCCAGGAGAAACCAAAAAACCGGCGGGTCGCTCAGAGGAAACCAAAAAAACGGCGGGTCACTCGGAGGAAACCAAAAAACCGGCGGGTCGCTCAGAGGAAACCAAAAAAAATCCACGGGTCGCTCAGAGGAAACCAAAAAACCGGCGGGTCGCCCAGGAGAAGAGAAAAACCAATGGGTGGCTCTGGAGAAAATGGCTAAGAAAAACTTGATTTTAACACAAACCAGTGTGAAAAACAGAACTTAGATTTTACCACAACTAGGAAGATTTGTCATGGGTTTTATTTATTGTATTTGGATTTTAAAATCCCTCATGCAGGTTTTAAATACCATGGCAGTCGGCATAGAGCTTTGCGAAGGAACCCAGTGTGAAACACAAGCCATACTGCGAGCTAGCAAAACACACGTTTCCCAGGAGTGGTGACACCATCATTCCCACCTCGCTGTCAGAGTAGAGGCTGTGGAAGTATGAAAAAAGGGAACATATTTGGAATTCAAAGATAACTGCATTGTTCTTCATCTGGTACTATTTTTGCACAGACATTATGCCTTGCATGAATTTAAGGCAACAAGAGAATTTCAGTCTCCAAAGTAAACATCTACACCTTTCCAAACATCAAATAGTCATGTCATGTTCGTTGAAACTTTGAGGCATTGATATTAAACTGTGAATTAAAGTCATATTAATGCCATAACATCATGTGAAAAACCCCGCCAGTGCAACGCAGATTAAATGATAACCTGAACAACATATCACCTGAGCAAGCCATTGACTTCATCAACAATGTGCCGTAGTTTGTAGTATGCATCAGTGGGAGGCAATTTAAGTTCCAACATCAGCCGATCGATCTTATTAATGCATATTGTAATAGCGAGGCGCTCTTGCACAGCATGTTTCACAAGGCGCTCCGTATTCAGCATCACCTACAAGAAAGAGAAAAAAATGCCTATCTGCAGCCGGTCCTCGCATTCACATTAGATCAGTGAATTAATCACCTGCATGTTCCTGCAAAGGTTCCAATACTGGAAATGGTTACCCAGGGCCAGGCACCACTGTGTATTGCTACTCAGTAGAAAGCCATGGTGAATGATGTTGGTGATATGACATTTCCTGAAATAATTTGCTTCTGCATAATAGAATATCAGTACAGTACTATCATACTTTTATAATATCCTATTAGGCATGAGTTTAGGAGCTTCTGCTCCACGTTGACGAGGGACAACAAACCCGAAACACGTCTCCGTGGATGTCCCCTCTCCGGGGTGGACTGGTCTATAAAATTGAGAATTTAATTATCTTCCTGGTATTGGCTGTAGTACAATCCTACTGAGATGTAGGGGCTTTACCTCTGCTAAGCTCATGCCTAATATGCGGAGCCTATGCAACTTTTTAGCCAGAAGAGCCTTTGAATTTAAATCATTCCTGGCTAATCTAAGAACTGTTTTGTGTACCACAGACAGGTTAATGTGTGGCAGGCATTTCCTGTTGGTCAGGATGCATGCAACAATAGCTGATGTGGCACTTGCTTCCTGGTATACACTACATTAGGGGGTCTGATCTCAACATAAACACATACGAAAGGATATTGACCAAGTAAAAAATAAATAAACATTTTAATCAAACCATGACTTTCCCATTTTTTTTTTTTTTGTATACAAGATCGAGGCTCGTGAAAGAGCGAACATTAATCACACAGAAAGACAAACCGACACATAAAACATACAACATCGGGAGCGGTAGACAAGATGGGGAGAGAGGGGGAAGGACACAAAACACAACATTTGAGAGCAGGGACCGAGAGACATGGAGACATCGAGAGATCTGAGAGAGGGCGAGGGCTTTGGGGGGGGGGGGGGCATGGGAAGGGGGCGGTGGGAGAGGTATAAAACACATGGACACTGCCAGGACTTCCAGGAAAGAAGTTGGAATTTCAAACAAGGTGGATCTGGGGTGAATTAGCGGGGGTAGAAAAGATCAAGGTTTTGGATGGGGGAAGATAAGAGATGGTGGTGAACAGCTGTTTTAAAGACCTGGAGGGAGGAGTGGGATTGAAGGGAGTGAGGGAGTTTGTTCCAGAGGCGGGAGAAAAGAGGAATGAAAGAGTGAAGGTGAGCAGAGAGCCGAGATTTCGGCAGTTTAACCATCAGAGGGTTGCTGGCAGATCTTGTGCGACCTGTAGGAATATTTGGGGGACAGAGCACAGAGAGAGCTGGGGGTGCAAGGCCGGAGAGGAGTCGGTAGAAGACAAAGACCACCTACCTGCCTGCGGTGAGTGAGTGAAAGGCCCTCAGAGATAGCTTCATCGTGGGAGATTCCAATAATTCTGAAAGCTTTGGTTTCAACAGCGTGAAGCCGAGCTAGGTGTGAGGCAGGAGCACCGGCCCATAGGGGAGAACAGTATTCCATTGAGCTGCGGATGAAAGCCTTGTATGTGGTGAGGAGCTCAGGTGTGCCGAGGAAGGACTTCGCACGACGGAGGATGCCCAGTCGGCGACTGGCTTTGGAGGCCAGCTTGGAAATGTGGTTTTCCCAAGAAAGATCATGGCAGATAGTGAGACCCAAAATCTTGAGCGACAGAACTTCTTGGAGAGGATTGTTGAGAAAGTAGATGGGAGGGTTGTCCAGTCGATCTTTTCGGAGAGACATAGTAAGAGTGTGAGATTTGTCAGGATTGAAAGACATGTTCCACTTGTTTGACCAGTCTGTGATTTTGTCCAGGTCTTCAGAGAGTGAGGAGGCAGCAGACTGCCGATCTGAGGGAAGAGGAATGGAGCAGCAGAGAGTGGAGTCATCAGCAAAGAGATAGAGAGGATTTTCGAGAGAGTCAGAGAGATCATTGATGAAGACCAGAAAAAGCACGGGGCCCAGAACACTGCCTTGGGGAACTCCAGCCTGAACAGGAAGAGGAGATGAGAGAAACCCATTCAGGGCCACACGTTGACGACGACTAGAGAGGAAGTCCGCCAGCCATGCGTGGAGATTTCCATGGATACCAAAGGAGGAGAGTTTGGTGAGCAGAGCGGGGTGCCAGACCGTGTCGAAGGCACGTGATATGTCGAGGGAGACAGCTCTAATTTCCTGTTTGGCATTGAGGACCTCCATCCATTGTTGAGACAGCAGAAGCAGCATGTCCAGAGTAGAGTGACCTGGTCTGAAACCAAATTGATGATCAGAGATCAAGCCATTGGAGAAGAGGAAAGATTTCATATCCGAAGCAATGATGGATTCCATGACTTTGCTGATAATTGGGAGAAGGCTGATTGGTCTGTAGTTGCTAGGATCTGTTTTTGCACCTTTTTTGTGCAAAGCGGTGATGTTGGCTGATTTCCAAGCAGATGGCAGTTTACCTTGAGCAAAAGAGAGGGTGAAGAGAACAGAGAGAGGGTGAGATAGAGCAGCAGAGCAGGATTTTAGGACCCGTGGGCTGATGCCGTCGGGTCCAGTTGCAGAATCAGAGTCGAGGGTTGACAAGACCATAGCAACTTGGGATATTTGATCTGAAACCATTCTCAACTAGAAACCATTCCGTTGAAAACAATTCTTAACTAGATTCATAGAATACTTACCCTGCGCAGTCAACTTGGTGCGAGCCAACTCTTCTGTTATTGAACATTTTTTTTTTTTCATCCAATATGGCTGCCAGATCACGTGAGCAATGACATCATAAATTTATATTCTCTAATAAATCAGATCAGAGAATCAATTCTCTAAGAAATCAAATTATGACGCCATAATTACGGCACCAATGACGTCATCGTTAACAACACCTATTCCCCATATGGAGTTATTTACAATGAGCCACGTTTCAATTTTTTCCATGGAGCGGTTTTGGAGATATAGAGGTGCAACGTTTTCGGGTTTTTCCAAGATAGCGCCTGTACCACATGACCTATGACGTCATGATTATCAATAAATAATTCTACAGAAGGAGGCGCTCCTATGGTAAAATTTTGTGTCAATCGGACCAACGGTTGCGGAGAAAATGAATTTTAAAATGCACACACGTACGCCACACATACACACGTACGCAACCGAATGCCCAACCTTGCTTTTCGCTTCGCGAGCACAGGGCAAATATCCCAAGTTGCTATGGTCTTGAATCATGGCAGGTGAAATGAAAGACTTTGAAACCATTTAAACAGTGAAAATAATATATAAAAATGAAGTCTGGCATGTCTGCATAACAATATTTAAGGAAGAAAATGATTTTCAGATTGATTGTCAAAGTGAGGAATTTCAGCACAATTTCCATCCGAGAGTGCTCAGAAGGTCGAATCAAGAAAAACACTTCTCAAAAATATTTTTACCGCAAAGGAAAACCTTTTACATCAAATATGCTTCCTGTCAAATTTCTGAAGAGGATGAAAACCTTACCCCTTCAGCAGCATCAATGAACAGCACAATTCCGTCACTCAGTCTGAACGCTGCTGTAACTTCATCGGAATAGTTAACGTGACCTGCAAAGTTTGTCACAACAAACGTGGTTTACGCGATTGATCGTCGGACCATGAATACACCAATTGGATCCTTTACAGCTGAATATTTCATAACTCTGAAACGTTGGCATAAACTTAGACATGCTCAGAAAAATCAAACTTAGAATGCAGAAACAGGAAGAACAACTATTTTTCAAACCAACAGCAAATGTAAGAACTTGATTTGCCAAATTATAAAAGTGACTGAACCCTAAACATACCCGGCGTGTCCATCACATTGAAGAGGAACGATTTCCCTTTTGAATCAGGAAGTACTAGTGTCACCGGTGTACTTTTTATGCTGAGACCACGCTGCAAAAGAGAAATTGCAATAGGCAAGAAAGCCATACTTATTGTATGGGGGAGAATTCTCCACAAAAACAAACACACAACTGTTGCAAAGAACAACTCGAGAAAATATGCAAGGCTTGAGAATCAAGATGTACACTACAGATTCCCTGACGGTAAAAACGTGCAGGTGCTTCTGCAAAACCAAGGTAGGAAGCAATAAATTAGCTGCAGGAGTAAAAAGAAAGGGGAAAATAAAATGATCTCACCTCCTGCTCTGTGAAGAGAGTGTCAGTGTAACGTAGCTGGGGGGTCGGAAAGGGGAATGGGATTGAAAACGAGAAGGAACATAGAGTTAAGTGCTGTTCTCCATCCAGATCCAGAATCAAGGCCGGATCATGTTATTTCCATCCTGCACCTAACTCTGTGATTTCACAGTCGTTTACAAGCAATACGTACTCAAGATCACATGTCCGGGAGGTAACTAAATAACTCCAAGTGCCAAAATGAGGTTCATGAACCTTTCTCTTCTCAAATGTTGACTTTAAATGTTGCTGTGAACAAAATCAAATCGCCTCTAAAAATTGTTAGTAAACTAGACATTATCGACCGATATGCCTCCACCAACATTAAGCCTTTGTTTACTCTAACTTTGACTGAAAACCTCAAGACAATTTGACCTCAATATCTAATCTGTACATATGCATAATGGTACATGTACTTAGTTTAGTTCAAATCCATACCTCGATAACATTTTTACCTGACATGACCTCTGACCTTTGACCTCTTGCTGCTAAATTCTAATCAGTTAATCTCTGTATCATAATATATACTGATATCAAGTTTCGTCAAAATCCCATCACTGATTCAAAGTTATTGCAGTAACAGGATTTTACCCAAAATAACCCTCTGACCTTTGACCTCTGGACCCAAAACTCTAATCAGTTCATCTTTACATCATTACACATACTTGTACCAAGTTTGATTCAGATCCCTTCAGTCGTTCTTAAGTTATCGTGGTAATGAAAACCTATCACAGACAGACAGATGCATGGACAACCCAAAAACATAATGCCTCCGGCACTTTCAGTGGCAGAGGCATAAAAAAACAAGAAATGAGGTTCAATATGCATCACAGGCAGTCTTTTCAGCCTACTTTGGTATACTATAAGCTGCGAGTTTGTTTGTTGCATTATATGGAAGAGGCTACTTTCAAGCAGAGGACGGATCACGTAATTCAAGGTGTTTCCCTTTCCCCAGACTCACATCCCGCTCCAGGTGCTTTCGGATTTCAGGATGAGTCTGTTCCACCAAGGTGTCTACAAAGCTCGACTGTATGAATAAGATGCACAAATAATCAATGATCAATTTCTCTTTGGAATTTGGTTCATTCAAAATCATGAACAAGTGACAGACTCGCAGATTCAAATTATGAACGAAGTACCTTACCTTGCCATGGTGGAGATGACCACAGAGTGTTACATTTCGAATTAGTTCAGGATTATCCATCAGATCTGCCAAGTATCTAAGGTGCAGAAACCCCACATTACAAACAATCCAATTTATGTGGCAGGCTTTCATCCATAAAACTATAACTCTATAAGGGTGAGCTTTGCGTTCCTTGTAAAGTAAGTGTCCGTCAGAGGCATTTAAGACCTTTTGTTCTGTTGTGTCCTGGTCCGTTCAGTGTACTCATACTAGCTAGCTCTTCCATGAGCCTCAACTATGTATATATTTTTAAAAATCATATGAAACTACATCTTCACAGCCTGGTTGCTATCCTCGTGGTGTCCATAGAGAAAGGTGGTGGGTCGTGAGCAAACCAAAGAAAGAAAAGCAAGAAAGAAAAGCCCCATGAATAAATTTGTCTTCTGTGGAGGAGGAGTCTGTCCAGGCACAAGTCTCAGCTTTGAAAAGTTCGCAGGTTGTCATGGACACCCTGATCCCGTACAGTGGATTATTAGTATTGTACATTAAAATATATAATATAAATCATTTTGAAAACTAAAGGGCAGAAATAGACAATTTTACAGAAATCTGTAACATCTAAATGAGCCAAACATAAAAACTGACAACGATCAGCAAATATCTTACTCCATGTCATAGACGGTGGATGGCAATTCTTGCTCCATCATGCGAAACTTCTTCCTCCGGATTGGTTTGATTATAGGTTCTGCAGCACACGAATGCAACACACTCACAAAACAAACTAAGGCTCAAGGAGGAATGCTGTACAGTGTACATGTGGGACAAGGACATTAGGAGATATCAGCAGGAATTACAAGAACATTGGCAGGTTATGGACGAAAAGACACAGGATATGGGATTTCAACTTAATGCAGCAATCCAGGCTCAGTGTTCAGATGGGAAACCTAAATGGGCCATCTTGGATTTGGAAGTCAGTTGGTGGCACAAGAAAGCTGTTACTCTCGTTAGTGTTATAAACATGTGACATAACTTACCTGTTAGGGGTTGCGTGTCCTCTTCCTGCACGACTGTTTCAACTTCCGGACCATACACCTCCTCAGCAGTGGGGTAATACTTCTTATCCTCATGAAGAACCACCTCCATCGTCCCAGGCTCGTCCTCGGCATCTCCCTCCCCTCCTTCGTCATCGTCATCACCGGCCTGTTGGTCTCAAACATGGCAGCAGTTTGCTCGTCTGCATTATGTACCCTCGGGACCCCGCTATTCGTGGGGGATACATTCCTGGAAAATCCACGAATTGTGAAACCGCAAATAGCGGGGCATTGTTTCAATGGAAAAAGGGGGTAGGGGGTAGGTTCCAGAGTCGTGAAAATCCACGAATAGAGAGAAACAAACCGCGAATGGAGAGGCAAAACCTGCGAATGGTGAGGCAAAACCCGCGAATTAGCGAATCACCACCACGAGTAGGAAAAAAAACCCCGTGAATTTGCGGAACACAGCCGTGAATAGGGAAAAAAGACCGCGATTTTGCGGGACACTTTTCCACGAATAGAGAAACAGGTTGCATTTTTTCACACGCGGAACCGGCAAATAGCGAATCCCACAAATAGCGGAACCGTGAATAGCGGAACCGTGAATAGCGGGGTCCGACAGTACTTTTGAATGGGCAATGACAACAAAATCGTCAAGTCGTTCATCACCAAATTAAAATTTAAAACCAACACATTTATCTTCTGCACAAAATGGCAATAATCACTTATCATAATCAATGTACCAAGCTATTCTTTACAGAGCGTCAGTGCTGTAGCCTCTCGGCAATAGGTATGCTGGATCGTATGCCGTTACCTTCCCAACAATCATTCCAGGCAGGAGGAATTTGTAACATGCCCAGGGAGCCGGCAATTACTCACACACTCTTCATTAGACACCGTGGGATTGTTACGGTCTGACAACTAACACCAGCTCACTCTGCTTGCAAAAACACCAGGATGGAAGTTTATAGCTAGGTCAGGATTCAAACCCAGGCTGGACAGCTCAGAGTGAGTGTGCATACATCTAGGCTATCCTGCCAAGACATATTTAGTAATCCTTACAAGACCTAAAACATAAAAGCAAGCTCTAATCTAATGCCACCACCTTAGTGGGAAAAACATTTTCAGACAAAAACACTTTCGAATATTTTAAATAATCGATAGTTTAATGATTAAATAAAGCTGATATATTTTCAGTTATAATTTAGTTTGTCATTAATTAAACATTTATACACTCAGCATTCTGCCTCTATCCATTGAACATGATTGTTCTTCCCAGTGTGTCATTAAGTGGGAATGGAAACCATGTACAGTTGTTTTAAATCAGAAAGGTTCGATGTTAAGGTGTTTATTAAAATATTAAGTCAATAATCCGCAGCAACTACGCTTTCCCAATCTGTCGACAAGATTCCCAAATGAAAGAAATAATCCTCGGTAACTATGCTTTCCCAAATTCATTTGAAATAAAATAAAGATTTTAATGGTTGAAGAAGAAAAAAAAAATCAGGTTTACAGCCATTGATGCAGCATCTTTTGCACCACCTTATTTAACATGTTAAATTAGTTATTCATGCCTGTTGTTAGTGGCCTATCAAACATCTTTTAAAATAGCAAGTTTCTTGTTTGGAATGATTTTCAATTTTTGTTTGACTGCAAGACAGACAGACAGACTAAAACAAGACCGAAAGTCTAACAGCGGCGTAGCCGGGCTTGTTTGATACTTTAGTTGAAGATAGACGTAATGACGTAGCGGGACACAAAACTGCCGCTACTTTAATATATAGAATATATATTTTAACCTCTAGTAACTTTGCAGTCACTTCAAAGAGATGTGTTACAATTACATTTACTATAATATTAACGTTACGTTATCGTTATTACGAAAATGATATTACTATAATACAAACCGAGGCTAATTCCTTACTTCCACGGTTAATAGTACTGTACACCGCTTATCATTGATTCATGAACCATACACCACTTCAATCCATTAACCTTCCATTCTCGACATTGGGATTAAAGTGCTATGGTCATATTTACTATTACGAAAACGATACTACTGAAACGAAACACTACTGTGTTAAGAAACCTGGGCTTAATTTGTCCGAAGTGGTTCGAAGGTGAGGCATGAAGCCGAAGGCCTATACGTACCGTATAGTTTGATCACCCGTAATGCCGATGCTTTCGATATTTGATGATCATTTTAACAATTTCACACAATGAAACGTTTGTGTTTCACACAATGAAAAACGGAAAGGTAGAGCATGGCGATTGTGATATATGACAGGTTCGACAATGTGTTCGGCCTGACCGAAATTGTAATTTAAATGGCGGTGTGCGGAGTCAGCCGCCGTAACCGCTGTAATGACATCAGACGTAATCACATCACCCTGGCATGTGACCAGATCCTCAGCTCTGATTGGTATACGTTTGAGGGGACATGCATATGGACGGACAAACACTGTTCTA
This sequence comes from Myxine glutinosa, assembly GCF_964187855.1. Lineage (NCBI taxonomy): Eukaryota > Metazoa > Chordata > Myxini > Myxiniformes > Myxinidae > Myxine > Myxine glutinosa. The sequence goes on from NC_136272.1 coordinate 31,592,840, forward strand.
GATGGTTTTGCCCTATGGGCTACGCCGGGATAATTATCTCACTCTTCTCTGCGTATGTGCGATCGGGACAAATACAGAGCCAAAGTACTACTAAACTACAGGTTTGGTTTCCAATTTGTGTTTAAAATATAACATTCAATTGAAATTACATTGTTCATCGAACATAAACTGACGTTTCTAGACAGACAGAGTGAAGCAATTTCTTAACCCCACTTTTTGCTTCGCGTGAGCAGGTTAACAATAAAAAAGACCTGACATAAACAAATTACAATCACTACACATGTAAACAATCACCCAGATATACGCAGCTACCTACCAGCCCTGCCAATATCCAGGTATGCACTATCCCCGAAGCATCTAAAATGCCTAACTCAAATTTAACCAATCTGCTGCGTCTGCTGGCATTACCTTTCCCAGGAGCTCATGCTGTGGATTTTACCTACACCTGCCCCACTACAGTTCTATATTGTCCTCTTCTTCACTCTAAGTATGTATGTGGCCACTGGTCCTGCCACTGTCCATTCTTCTTAAAAACCCCTCTGATGTCTCTACCCTTCATGATGTTAAACATCTATCAGATCCAGTTCACGGATCCAAACTTCATCCTGGTTCAGTTGTGCAATTTTAGCTTCTCCAGAAACGTTGCATGGATCTAGAACATGCGTCACATCACATCAACACTTACATTTACCAAATCAAATCCAAATGAAGAAGAAGAAGAATATAATAGAGGAATAGGAAGAGGAAGAATAAGAAGAAAGCAAAAAGGGGTTGAATGAACCGTCACCTCGTCTTGAACATGATCCTCCACATCTCGAAGCTCATCCAAGTCATCTTCATCATCGGAATCGAGCTCAGGCCCGATGTAATTGCCAAACTCATCATAAAGGTCCGTATCCATGGCGGGGCCTGAAGGGAAATGACTCGGTTGTGATGGTGCCACACGTGTCAAGTGAGCACACACGGGGTCGTACCTGTCAGGTTACGCCGACAGTAAATAAATTAATGTATTTCCTCACGAGAAATTGTCAAAAAAAATATAAAGAAATTTCCGAATAAAGCGCAGACTTGATCGTGCGCGCTTTTTAAAAGTCGCCTCAGTGCGCCCGACGTCAGCTATACGTTCCACAATGGCAACGATCTCCTCAAGCCTTCAACTCAGATTTAGCAAGATACATTAAAACAAAGAACACGTTGAACGTACCTTGAACGTATCACGTACCTGTGATAAAATATCCCTTTTGCCGGTAGATGGTACAGGCCGCAATTCACCGAATGACCACACTCTGAAAGAAAAGAAAAACCCCGAATGATACTAGGCGATGTATAATCAAGGGCTCAATACGTTGGTCGGCCGGTTCCGATTCGATTGGACCATTCGTCAGCTAATATGCTTTTGTTTTTTTGTTTTTTTTACTCTATCAAACGTCGTAATATTACTTACAGTATAATGTGGAGAGATATGTTGAAATTAAATGCATTCAATGTTTACACCACCGACAAAACCTGCGTCTCTCTACAAATACTCTTCCTTTTGGCTCACAAGGGCTACCAACTTTATCGCCATTGTGGTCACAGCCGCCACAGTTAAATATTTCATTGGCGGTCACACCTGTAATGAGCCACCTGACGGTTGAGTTACTCTTGTATTGTATGCACGAAAGGGCATAAAGATTTTGTTTATTTATGGCTGTGGTCGTTTTCATGCCGTTTTAATTTATTACATAAAATTACAAATACGGCTGTTTTATTCTCTTTTGTTTCGCTCGTTGTTTATTACTTTTTCTTCTTTGTTCATGTATTGAGTGCGTGGTGTATACAAGTTGCTTTGGGTACTTTCGCATCGTTGTTTTATTTTGTTTTTAAATGTGTAGAAAAGTGGAAATCCAAAGTTTTGTGCGTGCGCTGTTTGTTTAAAGTTTGGATCTGGAGAAAAACAATTGATCTGATGGGCAGTGATAAGACATTTGTTCCCTGGATATTTAGAGACCTACTCATTTATGAGCATCATGGCGACGAGTGGAGGTTCTGGTTCCGGCAACACGTGCCCGGAATGGCTGCGCGATCGTTTGGAAGAGCTGGGAGTGGATGCGGACGTGTACGGTGCGTACATCGGCGGCGTGATGGAGGGTGACGAGTCGGACGCAGAGAAGCGGGAAGCGTTGAGCGATATTCTCTCCGCGATGCTGGTACGGCCTAGGTGGGCTGCATGAGACGATGAGGTCACGAGGTAACCGCACGGTGCTGGCGCGGCGCAGCTGGGGGTGCCCACGCGGCGGTGCTGGGGGTGCCCACGCGGCGGTGCTGGGGGTGTCCGCGCGGCGCAGCTGGGGGTGCCCGCGCGGCGGTGCTGGGGGTGCCCCGCTCGGCGGTGCTGGGGGTGCCCGCGCGGCGCAGTTGGGGTTCCCGCGCGGCGCAGCTGGGGGCGCCCATGCGGCGGTGCTGGGGGTGCCCCGCTCGGCGGTGCTGGGGTGTCCGCGCTGCGCGACTGGGGTTTCCCGCGCGGTGCAGCTGGGGTTTCCCGCGCGGCGCAGCTGGGGTTTCCCGCGCGGCGCAGCTGGGTTGCCCGCGCGGCGCAGCTGTGGGTGCCCGCGCGGCGCAGCTGTGGGTGCCCGCGCGGCGCAGCTGGGGTTTCCCGAGCGGCGCAGCTGTGGGTGCCCGCGCGGCGCAGCTGGAGGTGCCCGCGCGGCGCAGCTGGGGTTTCCCGCGCGGTGCAGCTGGGGTTTCCCGCGCGGCGCAGCTGGGGTTGCCCGCGCGGCGCAGCTGTGGGTGCCCGCGCGGCGCAGCTGTGGGTGCCCGCGCCGCGCAGCTGTGGGTGCCCGCGCCGCGCAGCTGTGGGTGCCCGCGCCGCGCAGCTGGGGTTTCCCGCGCGGCGCAGCTGGGGTTTCCCGCGCGGCGCAGCTGGGGTTTCCCGCGCGGCGCAGCTGTGGGTGCCCGCGCGGCGCAGCTGGGGTTGCCCGCGCGGCGCAGCTGGGGGTGCCTGCGTGGCATTGCTGGTGGTGTTACTGTGATGCTCGAGGTGTCCACACGTTACCAACCTCTTCATGCTGTGACCTCACGCCTCCCCTCCTTTCCCGACATGCCTCATTCAACATTAGATTTTTAGTTTTGATTCGGCAAAGCGATTCTATGCATCATCTGAAATCCAAAAGCTTTGGGACCATCTATTTATTACATACAAAAAAGGGAATTTTGCCTCTTCCACATGAGACGTAAGTTTTGCTGTACCTGTACTGCCATTTCCTCCTAATTTCCTCTCACTACTCCTCTATGCCTTTTCGTCTCTTTCCTATTCCCCCAATTCATTTCCCTTTCTCCATTTGCTCCCCCAACCAAGTGCATGAAGAGAAAGATGACCCCCTAAACGATCACAAGTATATTTGTAGGTGCAATCTACCATGACTGTGAAATTTGGTTATAGAACTTGCAATACAATAAAATGCATATTGGATGCCTGGTGTTCGCTGTCCTACAACAGTAGCTAGCTGCACCAGTGCGAGTCTCATCGTCCCAGGTTGGGGTGGAGGGTAATGGTAATGGTGGTGGTGGTGGTAAAAGGTGGGCTGTAAACTGTTTTGAAGATTGTGTCTTTTGATATATATGTATATGTATATATGTATGTATGTATGTATGTATGTATGTATGTATGTATGTATGTATGTGTGTGTGTGTGTGTGTGTGTACAGTGCATTCAGAAAGTATTCAGACCCCTTCACTTTTTTCACATTTTGTTATGTTGCAGCCTTGTGCTGAAATCGTTTAAATTCATTTTTTCCCTCACCAATCTACACTCAATACCCCATAATGACAAAGAGAAAACAGGATTTTAGAAAGTTTTCCAAATTTATTAAAAAGAAAAAACTGAAATATCACATTTACATAAGTATTCATACCCTTAACTCAGTACTTAGTTGAAGCACCTTTGGCAGCGATTACAGCCCTGAGTCTTCTTGGGTATGACGCGACAAGCTTTGCACACCTGGATTTGGGGATATTCTGCCATTCTTCTCTGCAGATCCTCTCAAGCTCTGTCAGGTTGGATGGAGACCGTCGGTGGACAGCCATTTTCAGGTCTCTCCAGAGATGTTCGATTGGGTTCAAGTCAGGGCTCTGGCTGGGCCACTCAAGGACCTTCACATAGTTGTCCTTAAGCCACTCCTGCGTTGTCTTGGCTGTGTGCTTAGGGTCATAGTCCTGTTGGAAGGTGAACCTTCGGCCCAGTCTGAGGTCCTGAGCGCTCTGGTTCAGGTTTTCATTAAGGATATCTCTGTACTTTGCTCCGTTCATTGTTCCCTCAACCCTGACCAGTCCCCCAGTCCCTGCTGCTGAAAAACACCCCCACAGCATGATGCTGCCACCACCATGCTTCACCGTTGGGATGGTATTGGGCAGATGAGTGGTGCCTGGTTTCCTCCAGACATGACGCTTAGGATTGAGGCCAAACAGTTCAATTTTGGTTTCATGAGACCACAGAATCTTGTTTCTCACAGTCTGAGAGTCCTTTAGGTGCTTTTTTGCAAACTCCAAGTGGGCTTTCATGTGTCTTTCACTGAGGAGAGGCTTCCGTCTGGCCACTCTGCCATAAAGCCCAGATCGGTGAAGTGTTGCAGTGATGGATGTCCTTCTGGAAGTTTCTCCCATCTCCACACAGGATCTCTGAAGGTCAGCCAGTGACCATCGGGTTCTTGGTCACCTCTCTTACCAAGGCCCTTCTCCCCCGATTGTTCAGTTTGGCCGGGCAGCCAGCTCTAGGAAGAGTCCTTGTTGTTACAAGCTTCTTCCATTTAAGAATTATGGAGGCGACTGTGCTCTTGGGAACCTTCAATGCAGCAGATATTTTTTTGTCGGCTTCCCCAGATCTGTGCCTCGACACAATCCTGTCTCTGAGCTCTGCAGGAAGTTCCTTTGACCTCATGGCTTGGTTTTTGCTCTGATATGCATGGTCAGCTGTAAGACCTTATATAGACAGGTGTGTGCCTTTCCAAATCATGTCCAATCAATTGAATTTACCACAGGTGGACTCCAATCAAGGTGTAGAAACATCTCAAAGATGATCAAGGGAAATGGGAGGCACCTGAGCTAAATTTCAAGTGTCATAGCAAAGGGTCTGAATACTTATGTCAATGTGATATTTCAGTTTTTTCTTTTTAATAAATTTGCAAAATTTTCTAAAATCCTGTTTTCTCTTTGTCATTATGGGGTATTGAGTGTAGATTGATGAGGGAAAAAATGAATTTAAACGATTTCAGCATAAGGCTGCAACATAACAAAATGTGAAAAAAGTGAAGGGGTCTGAATACTTTCTGAATGCACTGTATATATATATACATACAGTCGTGGCCAAAAATATTGGCACCCTTGCACTTTTTTCAAATAACTCACAATTGTCTCAAAAATTAAGTTGAAATTGACAAAAGTATTTGGTCTCCACAATTCTTTATTTCACTGTTAATATTACAGAACCTTTGTTTTTGATTCAGAACATAATACTGTATATCCTTTTAAATCAGAAAATAAAAAGAAATGGCATTGACAAAATTATTGACACCCCAGACTTGATATTTGGTAGCACGGCCTTTGGACAAAATACTGCAGCCAAGCGCTTCCTGTAGCCATGAACGAGCTTCCTCCACTTCTCCACTGGCAGTTTATCCCACTCTTCTTGTGCAAACTGCTCCAGTTCTCCCAGATTTGAAGGGCGCCTTCTCCCAACTGCTGTTTTCAGATCTCCCCACAGGTGTTCAATGGGATTTAGATCTGGACTCATTGCTGGCCACTTCAGAACAGTCCAGCGTTTTGTCTTGAACCATTCCTGGGTGCTTTTTGAAGTGTGTTTGGGGTCATTGTCCTGCTGCAAGACCTATGGCCATCGATGGAGACCCAGCTTTCTTACACTGGGTTAAACATTGTGCTCCAAAATGCCTTTGTAATCTCCTGATTTCATGATGCCATGCACACATTCAAGGTACCCAGGGCCAGAGGCAGCACAGCAACCCCAAAATATCACTGAACCTCCTCCATGTATGACTGTAGGGAAGGTGTTCTTTTCTTTGAAGGCTTCATTTTGTTTTCTGTAAACATAGAGATGATGTGCTTTGCAAAAATCTCTAATTTGGTCTCATCTGTCCACAGGACATTCTCCCAGAAGGATTTTGGCTTGTTCATGTGCGTTTTGACAAACTCCAGTCGGGCTTTCTTATGTCTCTCTCAGCAGTTGGGTCTCCTGGGTCTCTTACCATAGAACCCCCTTTCATTGAGTTGGCAATGGATGGTGTGAGTTGAAACTGTCATACCTTGTGTCTGAAGATCAGCATGAATCTGTTTGGCAGTTAATTGAGGTGCTTTCTCCACCATTCAAACAATCCTTTGCTGCAATCTTCGATCAAGTTTTCTCTTGCGGCCACGTCCAGGGAGGTTGGCCACAGTGCCATGGGCCTTAAACTTCCTGATAACATTGCGTATGGTGTACACAGGAACATCAATGTCTCTGGAGATGGACTTGTAGCCTTGAGATTGTCCATGCTTGGCTGCAATCTTGTGCCTGACCTCCTCGGACAATTCTCTGGCTTTCTTTCTTTTATCCATGCTCATTGCGGTTCACACAGTGCCACTAAACAGCAGAACGACTCCTTTTCTCTATTCAAACTGGTTGAATGAGTGATTTTTATATCCAGGAACCTGCATCTCACCACAGGTGAGTTCAGTCCCAAAGTAAAGGAGAATCACCTGCTTGAAATCGAATTGTTTCTAACAACTTCTAAACGGTGCCAATAATATTGTCCGGGCCATTTTTGGGGATTTCTGTGTGGAATAAGTTCAGATTTAGGGGGTTTTGTTCAGCTTTCTTGTTTTGTTCCACTGCAAACCAAAGAAACACATATGTGGATACCAAAATATTTTTTTATTTCAACAATTTTCTGGAAGAAATGATGCATTATTTGAAAAAAGTGCAAGGGTGCCAATATTTTTGGCTGCGACTGTGTATCTGTGTGTGTGTGTGTATGTATATGTATATATTTGTAACTTGTTTACCTCTGCAGGAGGATACATCACTCGATGATCTCTGCTCTGAAATTGTTTCCAAGTGGAACGAGATGCAAACCTGTCTACATTCATCTGAAGGTTTGTGCTTTCCGTCGTGTTAAATGAATGACATTATTGACTCAGAATTCTCAAACAGCCATGGAAAGCAATTGAACTTCACACGGCCAGTGAGTTACCTCGTATTGTGAAGATTTGGATGATGCATGAAAGGCTTCCCGATTGCACATCGACCTTGAACATAAACTTGCATAATTGTGACATTATCAAACGAATCTGTTTTGTTGTTATTCCATTTTGTGTGAAATACAGCTTTGGTACAGAAACTCTCAAAGGAACACCACCAACTTGGAGGGGAAGGGGTGTGGTGTGGGTGGAGCATTTTTCCAAATGAATTTATGTAAATTATTTGATTGATCTGAATGTATAGTTTGTCCGTTTTCTTCCAAATCTATATTAATGCCGTTTTTGATGTTCTGGAAAACTCTGCCGTTTCCTCTTTTTTGCAGACAACTGCAAATCTATCATAGCGTCTATCATAACGTATACCCCCATCACACTGATAAGTAGATAGCAGCTGCATCGCTCTACTGATGCGGAATTCATTACATGTATGTCTGACGACTATAACATGTTCTTCAATCCTGATGAATGTCGGTCTCATGCTGTCACCGCTTAGCCACTGGAAGAGCTGTTCAGTCTTTTGATATTCTAGGCCTCACTATCAGCCTTGACTTCCCCTGGCCCAATCATATGGCAAAAGCAGCCACAGACTGGGCATCATCTGCAAGTCCGTCATTCCTTGAAAAAAAAAAAAAAATGGGAACTACTCTCATTTGTCCGTATCTCAATGGAGTACTGACCACATCATGCATTTGCTGCCAGGTGGAGAAGACAGCGTTCAGGTACTGATGGGACTAATGGAGCGGCAGGTCCTTTTGGTTGAGTCTGCTCCAGCTTCGGCCTCCACGGAAAACAATGTGGAGGAGGCAGAGGAGAGGCGTCGCAGAGAAGCGCTAATTGCACAATACGGCATGCTCGAAGAGCACGATAAATATCCTTTGAAAGTGATCGGTCGGTGATCATTTCACGATGGTTTGAGTGGAAGTACATCGTCTACTAATCTCTAATTTATACTCATAAGATCTGACTTTTATACTATCACTAACACTGTAGTTGTGTGGCCTGGGGTTGCATCTTCCTACATTGCCATCCTGCCATCTTCTTCTTGCCTTCCCCATTTGAGCCAGTCTTTGCTTGTTCGTGGATTTTGGATCTATTACAGACTCCCTTAAAATAAGCAGTTAACAACATTAAAAAAAACTTTTGAAGCTTGTCTGCTTATCCGTCCACACATTGTGGTCAGCTTTCGTGCCTTGTCTTCAAACATCGCTGCCTGCCATCTGACTTGTGATGCATCTGTTGTGATTTTTATATTGGGGTGTGGAACCCTACCTTTTCACATGTACGTGGTCCTTAATGAGGGCACTGTTGAAGAGGAAGAAGATGGCACGAGTGCATCCGGCAACACCGACGAAGATCCGGGTATCCTATTTTGCCAAAGCGTGTGAATGTCGTGATAATCATCCCATGTCCCATATACACTCATAGCATGTCTTTTGCAAGGTGCTGTTCATATTATTTAAAAAATTATGTTACGCTTTCAATAACGAGTTTTAGACAAACAAACCAAAAACAACAACAACCACGGTCCCCGAAAAACGCCAACCCCCGCTTTGCGGGGAAAAATGGCCTCTAAACGTGTTTTTTTGTTTGTTTTTTTTAAGACAAACATCAAGCACAATGCTGTTTTGATGCAGTCTATGTGATCTTGTTAAACGAATAGTTTTTAAAACGGATTTTGATTCGTCAGTCCATGTCAAATTGTTATCCCCACGTTTTTTTGAAAAAGATAGCGTCCACGTCCGAAGGAAGCAGTTCAGTTTGGCATTTTTAATATGAAATAGGCAAAGCCAAGAAACAAACAAAATCTATTCGAATTGGTTACCCTTTAAAACCCACCAGAATTACCCTTTAGAATGATCCTGTAGTATTCATCATGGTGGGTTAGAAAGGTTCTTCTTCTTCATTTTCGACGAACGGATGGAAGGAAGGACGCAGCCAAATATTGAAGCAACTTCACCACTTAAAAATGGGTGGGGGAGGAGGGTCTATTGTAATTGTCGATGGCTTCCGAAACTGTTGGGCAGAAATTCACTAAACTCGGTAGTTATGATCAACACATGGCCCAAAGGTGTACGAGCAGCATCATATTCGGCCTCGCCCACTTGGGGCGGGGTCAAAAGGTCATATACCTGGTCATATACCAAAAGGTCAAGAAGTCAATTATGGGCACATTTTAAACATTTAAAAATGGAACTTTGTACATTCGATCAACATTGGTGACACATAAAATATGTAATGATTTTGGATTTGACCCCCTGGTCATGTCCCATGGGGTGAGGATTTGGGGCCACAGGGGTCCAAGCAGAAATTTGTTTCACTCAAAATTTGATATTGCGTCATTCCGAGTGGAACTTTTTACCACCTTTCAACCTTGCTTTTGGTGGGAAGCGTGGGAATTTGCGATGGCGCTCCATCGACTTCGCTCTAGCTCGTTTTAACGAGAGGACGTGTATCGTTTCACCCGTTTTACTGCTTTCTCGTTAAAACAGTTTAAAAGCATAATTTTTTTTTTGGACTAGCAGAGTTACCCGGCGTTGCCCGGAAAATAAATAGTCAGTCACGTGTGTGTAGTGAGCTTTTTATAGTCATAGGAAGCCACGCCCCTTTGGCACGCCCCTAGTCTAAATCTGATGCACCCATGTTTTTTGTCGTGAAAAATAAACCCCCCCATGGACCCCCTCTTCCTTCTCTAAGTCACTTCCTTAAGCTGTCCATGAAGCACAACCGAACAAACAGACGTTCACGAATAGGGTTCTAATAAAGATAAAGATTATAATCCAATAATTATATAACCAATAATTATTGGTTCCTCACGTAACATCTACAGGTGAAAAATGACTCAATTCCAGCAAATGCCATTTTAATTACTTTTCGAAGCAGCTTTTTTGAACAGGTAATTTTGAACGTCTGTATATTGATGTATGCTTCTCGCATCGTGTTTAGTCCTTTTTTTCTGAATCTTATTTTATCAATAGCACATCTATATATCTATAAAGCTGTTGACTTTTTGCTCCACCAAATAACAGCGAAACGGCATTGAGTAAAAGGGTGAAAATTCTACAGATGCTGTGATAAATAACTACCTCTGTCGGTTTGAATGTTTGAAAGAGAATAGACATCTGGATCAATTTTTGAATTAAATTTAAATCCCGATTTATATAATTATATATATAAACACGAGTTGTCTCTGTGTGTGTCCGCGTTTTATTCAGAGATGGCTGAACGGATCTTCATCAAACTTTCAGAGGTTCATCAATGAGTGCCTGGGAGTTTTAGGCCAAAAAAAAAATTGAAAAAAAAAAAAGTTCGTTTTTTTGGAGTTTAAAAATAAATAAATTTAAAAAAATCGCTCGATAGTGCCGAAGCCTTTTTAAATTAATGACAGTTATACACAAGTACACATTCGCATAAATAAAATACAAAACAATTACCAGACATTTGAATACACATAAATCGAACAATTCCGGAAGTGTACGGATTTGGTGGTACGGCTTCTTCTTCTTCCTGATCGGCATCACACTTAACTGAGAAACGTGAGCCACATTCACTCAGAAACGTGAGCCACTCCCCTTCCTCTCCTGCCTCCCCCCTCCCCTCCCCTTCCCCCCCTCCTCCTCTCCCCACCCTTCCCACCTCCTTCCTCCCCCTCCCCTCCCCTTTAAGATATAAATTCTGCGTAAAAGAGCTTCCACTTCTGACTGCTCCCCTTCCTCCTCTCCCCACCCTTCCCCCCTCCCCTCCCTCCCCCTTTCCCCCCCCTCCCCTTTAAGATATAAATTCTCTGTAAAAGAGCTTCCACTTCTGACTGCTCCCCTTCCTCCTCTCCCCACCCTTCCCCCCTCCCCTCCCTCCCCCTTTCCCCCCCTCCCCTTTAAGATATAAATTCTCTGTAAAAGAGCTTCCACTTCTGACTGCTCCCCTTCCCCCCTCCCCCTCTCTGCCCCCCCTCCCCTCCCCTTTCCCCTCTCACCTGCCCATCCCCCCCTCTTCCTCCCCTCCCCCCCGTTCTCCTCCCCTCCCCTCCCGTTCCTCTGCCCTCCCCCGCCCGGCAACGCCGGGTACTTCTGCTAGTTTAATTATACACAGTACTTTGCTAATTCTACACTGCCAAATGGATGTGATAACGAGGATTGTATCCGTTCATATCCACCGTTAATTTGTAATTTAGTTTTCCTGTTTGGTTCTTTTGTAATTTTGTAATTTTAATAAGTACGACGTGGTGGTAAACACCTTAGCAATTGTTTTGAGAAATTTGAAGTTCCTTGACTTCCCCGTCAATGCCATTGCCCTTCCCTCTCCTCGCACTGCGCTGGTGGCCTGGCTTACCCTGTGATGCTTCAAGTCATGTTCCAAAATACCAATGCGTCGAAGGTCGCACAGGCACAGCGCGAGACACGAGAGCGATCACGCTTGGAGACTCAGCAGCGACGAGTGGACAATGCGCAGCAACGGGAACGTGACCGACAGGCCCGGCAGGAGAAGCTCGATGAACGGCGCAAGAAGTGCCAGCGTGGGGAGCGACGAAGATGAGCATGCTGGGACCATCCTCCATCCCGACATTAACTGCAAGTCGTACTTGCCAATGTTTGAGGCTATTAGAGAGTGGGAGTCGACCCACATTGAGTTATTGAACATGCGCTTCCCTTGATCGTATTACATTGGATATGGATGTGCCGTTAGCTTGGGGACTTTACTTCTGCGTATAAACCAGGGTGAGTGCCACTAAGCATCAAGTGTGCGGCCATCAAGTGCAAAACGGAACGAGACAACACACATTGGCTTTTGGTTCCAAAGTTGATTTTCTCTTCTCCATGTCCAGCAAAGTCTACCTTTGCCCCAATTTGTACTTGTCAGTTACAGTTGGCAAAGCAATGTGATGTTAACGCGATCTGTCATTGTTAAAGACGAGCTCTGGTTTAATTTGTGAACGTGTTCTTAACCGCAAGTATTTGATGGCGAACAAGGATTGCAGCTTTATTCGATGCTGTTAACCTGGACATTGGTTGGTTTTTTTTTTTTTTTGACTGAAGGTATGTTTTACCTTGTGTTACTGCATTTGCATAATTTGTGAATTGTAATGGAATGCAATGTCTGCTGAAAAATCGAGGTTGAATTGTCTGTTTGACAAATCTGACATTTTAAGATTTAAAATAGCATTTTCAATAAAGTTGTGCAAACTTTTTGCTGTTGCCGTTATAAGCATGAAATTGAAGGGCTGACATTGTGGCCTTGAGGCCTCCGAGCCATCTAGCCTGAGTTCACATATCGGCCCTGTGTCTTGGTTTTAACCAGAGGGTGTGATATGTTTCATGCGTTTTACTGCTTTCTGGTTAAAACGATTTCATAGCAGTTTTCTTTTTTTTCTTTTTTTGGATTGTCGGTTCCTCACACGAAACATCTACAGGTGAAAAACGATGACCTCCCGCAATTGTATTTACTTTTGGAAGCAGCTTTTTTTTTAGCTAGTATTTTGAACATCCGTATATTGATGTATGAGTCTTGGTGTACGATGTCTAATCCTTTCTTCTGAATCTTATTTTATCAGGAACACATTTAATTTTTAGCTCACCTGCAACGATGTTCCAGGGAGCTTATGGGATGGTGCGGCTTCAGTCCGTTAAGTTATGGGATGGTGCGTCGCAACTTTTCCGAAACTCCTGATGGGATTGTGACCAAACTTGGTTAAAATGATCATTGATATGTTACAACTCGTTTGTTGAGGGCATTAACAAAAATTCCGATTTTAAAAATTGCATATGAACAATTAATTACGTATGAACTATTAATTAGGCATGAACTATTAATTATGTAAAACATTAATTATGCATGAACTATTAATTATGTATAATCTATTAATTATGCATGAACTATCAATTACGTATAACCTATTAATTACGTATGAACTATTATTGGGTATGAACTATTAATTACATTTGACCGTTTGCGTATGACCTATTGATTGCGTATGAACTGTTAATTACATATGACCTATTAATAGCATATGAACTATTAATTGTGTATGACATTAATTACGTATGACCTATTAATTCCATATGAACTGTTAATTGCGTATGAACTATTAATTACATATAAACTATTAATTACGTATGAACTATTAATTTTGTATGAACTATTAATTACATTTGACCTATTAATTGCATATGACCTATTAATTACATTTGACCTATTAATTGCATATGACCTATTAATTGCATATGAACTATTAATTGCGTACGAACTATTAATTTCGTATGAACTATTAATTACGTATGACAATTCCGTATGAACTGTTAATTGCGTATGAACTGTTAATTGCGTATGAACTATTAATTACATATGAACTATTAATTACGTATGAACTATTAATTGTGTAGAACTATTAATTACATTTGACCTATTAATTATGTATAAACTATTAATTACGTATGAACTATTAATTTCGTATGAACTATTAATTGCATATGATGATCAAAGTATTGAATTGACAAAGTATTTGCAAAGTATTGACATGGGCATTGAGGAAGATAGGAGTGGAGGAATGGTTGATCAGAGTAGTGATGGCAATGTACAAAAGAGCGCGCACAGCTGTAAGGACGAAGGACGGGAACAGTGGTGAGTTTGAGGTGAAGGTGGGAGTGCATCAGGGGTCGGTACTAAGTCCACTACTATTTGTAGCTGTGATGGATGTGCTGGCTCAGAACGTAAAGGAGGGTTTACCGTGGGAGTTGTTGTATGCAGATGATCTGGTGTTGATTGCAGAAAGTATGGATGGACTGAAGGAGAAGATGAACAAGTGGAAGGAATGTATGGAGACAAAAGGTCTGAAGGTGAATATAGGAAAGATGAAGGTGATGGCAAGTGGTAAAGCATGTGGTGAGGTGGAAAGAACTGGGAATTGGCCATGTGCTGTGTGCAGGAAGGGTGTCAGAGTGAACTCCATTCAATGTACAATGTGTGCTGAGTGGGTTCATCAAAAAGGTAGTGGTCTGAGAGGGTCATTAACCAGTGTGGCAGCTACATTCAAATGTAAGGTGTGCAGAGAGGGAGCTGCAGATGGAGGAAATTTTGAGTTGGATCTTGGAGACGGCGTGAAGTTGGAAGGTGTGAAAACATTTCGCTACCTCGGAGACGTGCTGAATGGAGAAGGTGGATTAGACTCGGCAACGGTTGCTAGAGTGAGGTGTGCATAGAAGAAGTTTCGGGAACTGAGTGGTGTGCTGATGAGGAGGGGAGTGTCGTTGAAGCTGAAGGGAAAGGTGTATGCTGCATGTGTGAGACGTGTTATGATTTATGGGAGCGAGACATGGGTAATGAATGTAGAGCAGCAACGAAGGCTGGAAAGGGTGGAAATGCGAATGGTTCGGTGGATGTGCGGAGTATCGTTGAGAGGGAGGAAGACAAATGATGAATTGCGAAAGATGATGGGAATAGAGCCTGTGATTGATGCTGTGAAGAGGAACAGGTTGAGATGCTTTGGTCATGTGTTGAGGAAGGATGAAAGTGACTGGTTGAGAAGAGTGATGGAAATGAATGTAGAATAAGTAGAGGACGGGGAAGACCGAAAAAGACTTGGCTAAAGATGGTGTTAGAAGAAATGCGGGCAAGGGGGTTAATAAGGAGAGATGCAGAAAATATGGCAAAATGGAGAAGATTGTCATGGGGACCGCAAGGCTAACCCCCGCTCTAGCAGGGAAAATGGCCTTAAAATGCATGTTGTTGGTTGTTGTATTAATTGCATATGACCTATTAATTGCATATGAACTATTAATTGCACATGACCTATTAATTATGTATGACCTATTAATTACATATGACCTATTAATTGTGTATGACCTATTAATTGTGTATGAACTATTAATTACATATGAACTATTAATTACGTATGACATATTAATTACATATGACCTATTGCATATGAACTATTATTTACGTATGACCTATTAATTGTGTATGACCTATTACGTATTAACTATTAATTAGGTAAACTATTATTTACATATGACCTATTACGTATGAAGTATTGTGTATGACCTATTAATTACATATGACCTATTGCGTATGAACTATTAATTATGTATGAACTATTCATTACGTATGAACTATGAATTACATGTGAACTATTAATTACGTATGAACAGTTAATTACGTATGAACTATTAATTGCGTATCAACTGTTAATTACATATGAACTATGAATTACATATGAACTATTAATTGCATGTGAACTATTACTTGTGTATCGACTATTAATTGCGTATGACATTGATTACATTTGACCTATTAATTGCGTATGAACTATTAATTGTGCATGACCTATTAATTACATATGAACTATTAAATACATATGAACTATTATTTACGTATTACCTATTAATTACGTATGAGCTGTTAATTACGTATGAGCTGTTGATTGTGTATGACCTATTAATTGCGTATGAACTATTAATTACGTATGAACTATTAATTACGTATGACATATTAATTACATATGACCTATTGCGTATGAACTATTATTTACGTATGACATATTAGTTGTGTATGACCTATTACGTATTAACTATTAATTAGGTAAACTATTATTTACATATGACCTATTACGTATGAACTATTGTGTATGACCTATTAATTACATATGACCTATTGCATATGAACTATGAATTACGTGTGAACTATTAATTACGTATGAACTATTAATTGCGTATCAACTGTTAATTACATATGAACTATTAATTGCGTATGAACTATTACTTGTGTATCGACTATTAATTGCATATGACCTATTGATTACATTTGACCTATTAATTGCATATGAACTATTAATTGTGTATGACCTATTAATTACATATGAACTATTAAATACATATGAACTATTATTTACGTATTACCTATTAATTACGTATGAGCTGTTAATTACGTATGATCTGTTGATTGTGTATGACCTATTAATTGCGTATGAACTATTAATTACGTATGAACTATTAATTACGTATGACATATTAATTACATATGACCTATTGCGTATGAACTATTATTTACGTATGACATATTAATTGTGTATGACCTATTACGTATTAACTATTAATTAGGTAAACTATTATTTACATATGACCTATTACGTATGAACTATTGTGTATGACCTATTAATTACATATGACCTATTGCATATGAACTATGAATTACGTGTGAACTATTAATTACGTATGAACTATTAATTGCGTATCAACTGTTAATTACATATAAACGATTAATTGCGTATGAACTATTACTTGTGTATCGACTATTAATTGCATATGACCTATTGATTACATTTGACCTATTAATTGCATATGAACTATTAATTGTGTATGACCTATTAATTACATATGAACTATTAAATGCATATGAACTATTATTTACGTATTACCTGTTAATTACGTATGAGCTGTTGATTGTGTATGACCTATTAATTACGTATTGCCTATTAATTACGTATTACCTATTAATTACGTATGAGCTGTTAATTGTGTATGACCTATTAATTATGTATGACCTATTAATTACATATGAACTATTCATTATGTATGACCTATTAATTACGTATGAACTATTTATGTATGACCTTTTAATTATGAATGAACGATGAATTATGTATGAACTATTAATTACTAATGAACTATTAATTAAATTTGACCTATTAATTGCATATGAACTATTAATTACGTATGAACTATTAATTACATATGAACTATTAATTACGTATGAACTATTAATTACGTATGAACTGTTATTTATGTATGTTGGACCTGGAGGAGTGAAAGGCCCTCACAATCGGCTTCATCGCGGGAGATTCCAATGATTCCAAAAGCTTTGGTTTCAACAGCGTGAAGCCGAGCCAGGTGTGAGGCAGGAGCACCAACACAGAGGGGAGAACAGTATTCCATTGAGCTGCGGATGAAGGCCTTCTATATGGTGAGGAGTTCAGGTGTGCCAAGGAAGGAGTTCTCAACGGAGGATGCCCAGTCGGCGACTGGCTATGGAGGCCAGCTTGGAAATGTAGTTTTCCCAGGAAATATCATGGCAGACAGAGAGACCCAAAAGCTTGAGTGAAAGAAATTCTTGAAGTTTGTTGAGAAAGTAGATGGGAGGGTTGTCCAGTCGGTCTTTTCGGAGAGACATCGTGAGAGTATGAGATTTGTCAGGATTGAAAGACATGTTCCACTTTTTTGTCCAGGACTGCAGAGAGTGATGAGGCTGCAGACTGCCGATCTGAGGGATGAGGAACGGACCGGCAGAGAGTGGAGTCATCAGCAAAGAGATAGAGAGGGTTTTCCAGAGAGTTGGAGAGATCATTGATGAAGACCAGAAAAAGCGCAGGGCCCAGAGCACTACCTTGGGGAATTCTAGACTGAATAGGAAGGGGATATGAGAGAAATCCATTCAGGGCCACACGTTGATGACGACCAGAGAGGAAGTCCACAAGCCATGCGTGGAGATTTCCATGGATACCATAGGAGGAGAGTTTGGTGAGCAGAGCTGGGTGCCAGACCATATCTTCTAAGGCACATGATATGTCAAGGGAGACAGCACTAATTTCCTGTTTGATATTGAGGACCTCCATCCATTGTTGAGACAGCAGAAGCAACATGTCCAGAATATAATGACCTGGTCTGAATCCAACTTGATGATCCGAGATCAAGCCATTGGAGAAGAGGAAGGATTTGATGTCACAAACAATGATTGATTCCATGACTTTGCTGATTATTGGGAGCAGGCTGATTGGTCTGTAGTTGCAAGGATCTGTTTTTGCACCTTTTTGTGTAAAGCGGTAATGTAGGCTGATTTCGAAGCATATGGCAGATGACCTTGAGCAAAGGAGAGGGTGAAGAGAACAGAGAGAGGGAGTGAAAGAGCGGAATAGCAAGATTTTAGGACCCGTGGGCTGATGCCATCTGGTCCAGTTGCAGAATCTGAGTCGAGGTTTGACAGAAACTTCTTCACCTTGTCTGGAGAGAAGGACACCGAGTCCAGGAGCAGCTGGGTACGACTGGGAAAGGTGGGTGCAGAGATGGGTTTGGGACACAAGCTTTTGAGGCAAACACAGAGTTGAGGCATTCGGTTTTGTCACGTGCGGAGTCAACTGTGTAGCCATTTGAGGTAAGGGAGGGGATGGAGGGGGAACAGACACCGGAAATTGATTATGACAAGACACCACCAGGATTTGGAAGAGGGAGACAGGTTTGGGAGTGGAGAGATGTTGTTTCTTGGCTCTCCTGAGGGTAGACATTACGTATGAACTTTTAATTATGTATGCACTATTGAGGTAACCCGTCCGTGACTGTGGATTAGTTTCTCCATCCATAATGACCGTTTCTCCATCCATAATGACCGGTTCTCCATCCATAATGACCGGTTCTCCATCCATAATGACCGGTTCTCCATCCATAATGACCGGTTCTCCATCCATAATGACCGGTTCTCCATCCATAATGACCGGTTCTCCATCCATAATGACCGGTTCTCCTCCAGTAATACCCTAAGTGGTTTTATAGATAACGATCGAAAAGACGCCGCGATCACAATCTCATCAGCAAACCACCAGAAAGTTCAAAAGTTTCTCTTAGTCACCTCGATTAATAATCTTCCATCAACCACGAATACAGGGACCATGTGCGATTAATTGACTGCAAAAAGATTCGTGTTACAAGACAAAGAATTAACATAAACCATTTGAAAAATGGCGACTCAATATCCGGCGTCGTGACGTCATTGAAACGGTTCCTCGCGTCATGACAGGCCGACGTCCTCACAATGCTTGCCATCCCTAAAACGTTTATAATTTGCTCCAAAATCAACAGGAAAGTGGGAAATTCTCCAAATATCGAACCAAATACTCCGATGAGGATGTGTTTCTGAAGATCATGCAACATTCACCATGAAATAAATATTCTAGGAATGACGTTTAATAATTCCCGGGAAAGTGAGACGGTGCTCGTACTAATTAAAGGTAGCCTGTGGAGGTGAATAACTCATACTTACCTGACAGGAGTAATACCTTGTCATTTGGCTGGGAGACCGATCGACCTGGCAGGAGTAATGCCCTGCTGGTGGATTAAGGGGTCTTACTCCTATTAAGAGGAGTGGTCCCAACTGTATGACCATGCATTGTGGCCCTTCGGGGGCATGATGCATGCGTTTGAATGACCATGTGCTTCCCCCTCGGGGTTGAGGCGCATGTGTATTGTTATGGGGACAGCCTTGTTGACGTTGTGCCTTGGCCATGGGGTCAAGGTGCACGTCCGAGGCTGTTCAAATGTTTGGACTTTTTACCTTTTTTCACACGTAAAAAAGGCAGGCCCTGACTGCGGCCCTAAACCAGTGGATCAAGGGGTCTTACTCCTATTGAGAGGAGTGGTCCCAAGTGAATGACCATGCATTGTGGCCCCTCGGGGGCATGATGCATGCGTTTGAATGACCATGCGCTTCCCTCTAGGGGTTGAGGCGCATGTGTATTGTTATTGGGACAGCCTTGTTGACGTTGTGCTTGACCATGGGCATGGGGTCAAGGTGCACGTCCAAGGCTGTTCAAATGTTTGACTTTTTACCTTTTTTCACAAGCAAAAAAGGCAGGCCTTAGCTGTGGCCCCAAAACAGTGGATCAAGGGGTCTTACTCCTATTGAGAGGAGTGGTCCCAAGTGAATGACCATGCATTGTGGCCCCTCCGGGGCATGATGCATGCGTTTGAATGACCATGCGCTTCCCCCTCGGGGTTGAGGCGCATGTGTATTGTTATGGGGACAGCCTTGTTGACGTTGTGCCTTGGCCATGGGGTCAAGGTGCACGTCCGAGGCTGTTCGAATGTTTGACTTTTTACCTTTTTTCACAAGCAAAAAAGGCAGGCCCTCACTGGGGCCCTAAAACAGTGGATCAAGGGGTCTTACTCCTATTGAGAGGAGTGGTCCCAAGTGAATGACCATGCATTGTGGCCCCTCGGGGGCATGATGCATGTGTTTGAATGACCATGCGCTTCCCTCTTGGGGTTGAGGCGCATGTGTATTGTTATTGGGACAGCCTTGTTGACGTTGTGCCTTGACCATGGGGTCAAGGTGCACATCCGAGGCTGTTCAAATGTTTGACTTTTTACCTTTTTTCACAAGCAAAAAAGGCAGGCCTTAGCTGTGGCCCCAAAACGGTGGATCAAGGGGTCTTACCCCTATTGAGAGGAGTGGTCCCAAGTGAATGACCATGCATTGTGGCCCCTCGGGGGCATGATGCATGCGTTTGAATGACCATGCGCTTCCCCCTTGGGGTTGAGGCGCATGTGTATTGTTATTGGGACAGCCTTGTTGACGTTGTGCCTTGACCATGGGGTCAAGGTGCACGTCCGAGGCTGTTCAAATGTTTGGACTTTTTACCTTTTTTCACATGCAAAAAAGGTAGGCCTTGACTGGGGCCCTAAAACAGTCAGTGGATCAAAGGGTCTTACTCCTATTGAGAGGAGTGGTCCCAAGTGAATGACCATGCATTGTGGCCCCTCGGGGGCATGATGCATGCGTTTGAATGACCATGCGCTTCCCTCTTGGGGTTGAGGCGTATGTGTATTGTTATTGGGACAGCCTTGTTGACGTTGTGCCTTGACCATGGGGTCAAGGTGCACGTCCGAGGCTGTTCAAATGTTTGGACTTTTTACCTTTTTTCACATGCAAAAAAGGCAGGCCTTGACTGGGGCCCTAAAACAGTCAGTGGATCAAGGGGTCTTACTCCTATTGAGAGGAGTGGTCCCAAGTGAATGACCATGCATTGTGGCCCCTCGGGGGCATGATGCATGCGTTTGAATGACCATGCGCTTCCCTCTTGGGGTTGAGGCGTATGTGTATTGTTATTGGGACAGCCTTGTTGACGTTGTGCCTTGACCATGGGGTCAAGGTGCACGTCCGAGGCTGTTCAAATGTTTGGACTTTTTACCTTTTTTCACATGCAAAAAAGGCAGGCCTTGACTGGGGCCCTAAAACAGTCAGTGGATCAAGGGGTCTTACTCCTATTGAGAGGAGTGGTCCCAAGTGAATGACCATGCATTGTGGCCCCTCGGGGGCATGATGCATGCGTTTGAATGACCATGCGCTTCCCCCTTGGGGTTGAGGCGCATGTGTATTGTTATTGGGACAGCCTTGTTGACGTTGTGCCTTGACCATGGGGTCAAGGTGCACGTCCGAGGCTGTTCAAATGTTTGGACTTTTTACCTTTTTTCATATGCAAAAAAGGCAGGCCTTGACTGGGGCCCTAAAACAGTCAGTGGATCATCGGGTCTTACTCCTATTAAGAGGAGTGGTCCCAATTGTATGACCATGCATTGTGGCCCTTCGGGGGCATGATGCATGCGTTTGAATGACCATGTGCCTCCCCCTTGGGGTTGAGGCGCATGTGTATTGTTATTGGGACAGCCTTGTTGACGTTGTGCCTTGGCCATGGGGTCAAGGTGCACCTCCGAGGCTGTTCAAATGTTTGACTTTTTACCTTTTTTCACAGTAAAAAAGGCAGGCCTTAGCTGTGGCCCAAAACAGTGGATCATGGGGTCTTACTCCTATTGAGAGGAGTGGTCCCTATTGTATGACCATGCATTGTGGCCCTTCGGGGGCATGATGCATGTGTTTGAATGACCATGTGCTTCAGCCTTGGGGTTGAGGCGCATGTGTAATGTTATTGGGACAGCCTTGTTGACGTTGTGCCTTGGTCATGGGGTCAAGGTGCACGTCCAAGGCTGTTCAAATGTTTGACTTTTTACCTTTTTTCATCGTAAAAAAGGCAGGCCTTCGAGCGGGCCCTAAAATCTCAGTGGATCATGGGGTCTTACTCCTATTGAGAGGAGTGGTCCTATTGTATGACCATGCATTGTGGCCCTTCGGGGTCATGATGCATGTGTTTGAATGACCATGTGCTTCAGCCTTGGGGTTGAGGCGCATGTGTAATGTTATTGGGACAGCCTTGTTGACGGTGTGCCTTGGCCATGGGGTCAAGGTGCACGTCCAAGGCTGTTCAAATGTTTGACTTTTTACCTTTTTTCATCGTAAAAAAGGCAGGCCTTTGAGCGGGCCCTAAAAGCTCAGATGGAGGAGTGGTCCTCTTGTATGACCATGCATTATGGCCCTTTGGGGTCAGGATGCATGTGTTTGAAAGACCACGTGCTTCAGCCTTTGGGTTGAGGTGCATGTGTAATGTTATTGGGACAGCCTTGATAGACGGTGCACCTTGGCCATGGGGTTAAGGTGCACGTCCGAGGCTGTTCAAATGTTTGATTTTTTACCTTTTTTTCTTTCTAAAAAAGGCAACCACATACGTGGACTCACTCCTATTGAGAGGCGTGGTCCAATTGTATGATTGTATGACCATGCATTGGGGCCCCTCGGGGTCAGGATGGATGTGTTTGAATGACCATGTGCTTCAGCCTTGGGGTTTTTTTTTGTGTGTACAGAGTCGAGGCTCGTGAAAGAGCTAACATTTATCAAACAAACAAATCAAACAAATCAAACAAACAAGCAAACAAAGTATATAAAAAGGGGAGCATTCGACAAGATGGGGAGAGAAGGGGAGGAAGCACACAACACAACATTTGAGAGCAGGGACATCGGGAGATGTTTTTGGAGGGAGAAGGCCTGGGGGGAGGCAGGATAGGTATAAAACGCAAGGACACCAAGAACTTCCAGGAAAGATGTCAAAAGTCACCTCAAAAAAGTGGATTTAGGGTGAAATTAGTGGGGGTAGAAAAGATCAAGGTGTTGGATTGGGGAAGATAAGAGATGGTGGTGAACAGCCGTTTTAAAGACCTGGAGGGAGGAGTGGGATTGAAGAGAGTGAGGGAGTTTGTTCCAGAGGCGGGAGAAAAGAGGAATGGAGGAGTGAAGGTGAGCAAAGAGTCTTGATTTTGGCAGTTTAACCATAAGAGGGTTGCAGGCAGATCTTGTGCGACCTGCAGGAATATTTGGGGGACAGAGCCCAGAGAGAGTTGGGGGTGCAAGGCCGGAGAGGAGTCTGTAGAAGACGGAAAGACCACCAACCTGCCTGCGGTGAGTGAGTGAAAGGCCCTCGGAGATAGCGTCATCGCGGGAGATTCCAATGATTCTGAACGCTTTGGTTTCAACAGCGTGAAGACGAGCTAGGTGTGAGGCAGGAGCACCAGCCCAGAGGGGAGAGCAGTACTCCATTGAGCTGCGGATGAAAACCTTGTATATGGTGAGGAGCTCAGGTGTGCCAAGGAAGGACTTACGACGGAGGATGCCCAGTCGGCGACTGGCTTTGGAGGCCAGCTTGGAAATGTGGTTTTCCCAGGAAAAATCATGGCAGATAGTGAGACCCAAAAGCTTGAGTGACAGAACTTCTTGGAGAGGATTATTCAGAAAGTAGATGGGAGGGTTGTCCAGTCGGTCTTTTTGGAGAGACATCGTAAGAGTGTGAGATTTGTCAGGATTGAAAGACATGTTCCACTTGTTTGCCCAGTCTGTGATTTTGTCCAGGTCTGCAGAGAGTGAGGAGGCTGCAGACTGCTGATCTGAGGGATGAGGAATGGAGCGGCAGAGAGTGGAGTCATCAGCAAAGAGATAGAGAGGATTTTCAAGAGAGTCAGCGAGATCATTGAGGTGCATGGGTAATGTTATTGGGACCCTTGATAGACGTTGTGGCTTGGCCGTGGGGTCAAGGTGCATGTCCAAGGCTGTTCAAATGTTTGATTTTTTTTAAACCTTTTTTCATCGTACAAAAGGCAGGCCTTAGCGCTGACGTCATAAGCGTGGACCTACTGCTATTGAGTGGTCCAATTGTATGACCATGCATTGTGTCCCTTTGGGGTCAGGATCATTTGTTTGAATGACCATGTGCTTCAGCCTTTGGATTGAGGTGCATGTGTAATGTTATTGGGACAGCCTTGATAGACTGTGTGTCTTGGCCATGGGGTCAAGGTGCACGTCCAAGGCTGTTCAAATGTTTGATTGTTTACCTTTTTTTTTTCTTCTAAAAAAGGCCACTTCATAAGTGGACTCACTCCTATTGAGGAGTGGTCCAATTGTATGACCATGCATTGTGGCCCTTCGGAGTCAGGATGCATGTGCTTGAATGACAATGTGCTTCAGCCTTTGGGTTGAGGTGCATGTGTAATGTTATTGGGACAGCCTTGATAGATGGTGTGCCTTGGCCATGGGGTCAAGGTGCACGTCCAAGGCTGTTCAAATGTTTGATTTTTTAAACCTTTTTATTATAATACAAAAAAGGCAGGCCATGGTGCTGGCCTCAAAAGCATCAACAAGGCGGTGTTCTCAGGGCGAGGCCTTCCCATTGCACTCCGGGCAGGTTGACCCTTGCGATTTCCCCAAATGTGGGAAACTAGATTGTACAATTTGTGGTAGTGGGGGAGTGCGTTCGCGCTATGCTCTGATATTCAAATAAACTAGAGCTTCCAGGGAAGCAGAACTCAACTGAACTGACTGGACAACTTTTAAGTCCTAAATTCTTGTGCTTTTTTTAAGAGCTGAAAAAAATATAGTGGCCATTTTGTGACAGATCGGGTTGACATGCGATAGCAACCTACCTTGTGTGGTAAGAGTCTCACACACCAAGTTTGATCAAAATCCATAAATATTTGTGGACGTTAAACTTAAAGTCTTAACGTCGTTTCGGAGCTGAAAACAATATGGCGGCCTTTGGCGGCCATTTTGTGACGGATCGGGTTGGAATGCAATAGCAACCTACCTTGTGTGGTAAGGGTTAAACATTCTAAGTTTGATCAAAATCTGTTAATATTTGTGGACGCGAGAGTGTTAACGTCGTTTTCATGACCAAAAACAAAATGGTCGCTTAAGTCCGCCATTTTTCAACGGATCGGGCTGAAATGTAATACCAACCTGGTCCTTGGGGTAAGGATGCCGCACGTCAAGTTTGATCAGAATCGGTTGATATTTGTGGACGCTGGAGTGTTAACGTCGAAAAGTTAACGGACGACGGCCGCCGGAGGGTTCAGTTTGTGATGTGACGGTAGTCCAGTTGAGTTAAAAACAGATTTCGTTTCTGTGTGTTGTTGTCAAAATGACAAACACCACTCAGACAGTCCCCCCCATCCCCAGGTGTTCCATCGTCCATATATATTTTGAAATGTTGCTGATCTCTTCAAGACAAACATAATCTACAACACTCGTTCACTCGCTCCTCCTGCACGTTTCGTGTTAAAACAAATCTCCACACCACGCACGTACGTACTTTGTGTACTCAGATGTGGATGCACGGGCAGGATGAGTTTGTGTCCAAGTTTCCTTGTGAATTCCTCTCTTTTTATTTCCTTGTTTATTTCATTTTTTTGCTTCCTTTGTGAAGCGTTTTGAGATTTTGCTTGCTAATGAAAAAGCGTTACACGGTGTGAGAAACTGAATCACATTTCCGAGGTATCCAACGTCACGTGATCTTAAACACGCCCCCGCGTCATAATGACGCGAACCAATCGGTGGTCCCCATTCAAACTACAGTCCCGCCTCTCATGGCGGCTTGTTTTGAAGGTGTTGAGGGTAAGGAAAGTTTTTGCTGATTCGAGCCGTATTTCCCCCTTTATTCAGCATTCTTTCCTTCGTGTGTTGAGACGGATTAATGTGAAAACAAGTTTTCTATTCCCATTATCAGGGTGACGCCCAAGCTTCTCTTTTAACGTTATTTCTGACGCTCGGCGGCCTACTGTAGTCTGTACTCCCTTTGGTTTGGAGACGTAACCGTGTTTCCTAGTGCCGAGTCCGACTGATCGTGAGCGCCGCCGTCGCTGCTTCATCGATCGTTTAATTGCTTTTGGAATGGGAAAACTTTTTATTGTTGAACTCAGAAGAATTCGGTCGGCCTTGCTTTCATTACCTGCATGGATCATGACGTCATATCACCTGTCTGCGTCACAAAGGTGGTCGTCAAAACGACATTTATAAATCGGGTCGTGTATTTGATCCGCACAGACTATCCCAGGTCGACGTCGTAATTCGTGCACAGAGCGAGGCTTACGTTGCATCTTTCCTGAGAGTGAGACCCCAATAAGTTTAGGGTGGGACCTTGGAATGTGGTCAGGGTACCGGCACACACTGGCACGCTCTTTTCGAAAGGCTCCTTTACATCTTTAACGTGCACAGGTAAACCTTCGCAATGCCATGTTCCCATCACACAGTTTCTCACCTTTTAATTTTATTAAAGTTTTCTCGAGGGTTTTTTTATTTTGTCTACAAAGTCGAGGCTCCTGGAAGAGCAAGGACACTGGATCAGGACGCAACAAACGAAAGGAACATTTGTGGAATGTAGATTTGGACATATAAGAGATGTGGGAAGATTGGGGGGTTGGGGGGGGGGGGGGGTTGCATGGAGGGGATAAGATGTATACAGAAACAAGCTCTCGGGAGGGAAAAACTGGAAATTTGGTGAGGTGGGGTCGTGATCATGGTTTTATATGGCGGATTGTGATGAACTGTCGTCTTCGAAGATTTGGATGGAAGAATGAGATCGAAGAGAATGTGGAAGTTGCTTCCACAATTGGGGGAAAAAGAGGAACAAGTGAGTGGAGGTGAGCAGTGATCCTGGATTTAGGTAGTTTCACCAGAAGGAGGTTGATGGAGGACTGCCTGATGGTGGGGAGGACAAAGCATGGAAATAGTAGAGGGTGCAAGACCAGAAAGGAGGTGGTATAAGACAAAGAGACCACCGACCTATCTGCGATGGGAAAATGAAAGGCCCATGGACTCGGCTTCAACCAATGATCTTGAAGGCCTTGATTTCCACGGTATCAACCTGAAGAAGGTGTAAGGCAGCGGAGCCAGCCCAGAAGGGAAAGCATTACTCCATGAAGCCGTGGGTGAAGGCCTTGCAGGTAGACAAGAGTTCAGGAGTGCCAAGGAAGGACTTTGTATGGCGGGGGATGCCCAGTTCGCAGGTGGATTTGGAGGCAAACTTTGAAATGTGGTTTACCCAAGATCATAGAGAGACAGATTTTGCTCTCCGCGGAGTAGACCTGAGCAGCACGAAAAAAAATCCAACAATGCAGCATAACAAGGTATGGTTTAACACATGAAATTGGAAGAAAATACAATTGTAAGTTCAAGTATACACTTCAAACACGATACCCCGCACTTCAAGTGTGTACTTAAATTTTAATAAAATAATGATTCGAGAGATCGTTTTAAAAAATCCGGAAGTTTAGCGCTGCTGAAGCAGTCTTATACACCACCCGTATACACTGTAATGAGACCACATTGAGTCACAGTTTAGGAGATGGAGGCTTTATATTGGTCACCATGGAACGCAGCGTCAGTCGCCATCATACATAGTCATATCGGCGGCCTCTTCACCGCGATACAGGGCCGTGTTCAGTTCCCAAGTTTCTTGTAGAGCACTCGCCAGGTGGCTTAAGCACTCAGGCAAGCACTCCATTTCAAAACCGTTGATAAGGAATGGCTGGCTTGGCAAGGGCTAGCTAGCTGCTTGGTACCTGAACACACGCGTTTTCCCTCATGCACAGCATGGTATATGTCGATACACAGCATGGTGCTTGGAAGACCATCATGAAGAAGATTTGTGCCCGTGTTTAAGTATATAATTCAATTTAAATAAAGGTTTAAAGAAGTGTAAAGGCGTATAAATAAATTAGTTCCAGGTTTTATCACCATTTTCCGCCGTCTATTTCACCACCCTATCTAACTCGTTACATTAGTTCTTCGTGCCTGTTGTTTGTGTCCTGTTTAACATCCTTAAAAACTAGGTTTCCTGTTTGGAATCATTTTCAATTTTGTTCGACTGTCAGGCAGACAGAGTCTGTCTGTCAGAAGGATGAGGATTGTCACGGCAGTTGGTGGAGTCATCGGTTAAATAGATAAAGACAATTTTTCCGAATCGGAGAGATTTATTGATGAAGATCAAGGATAGAACTGGGGCCAGAACGCTGCCTTGGGATACTCCAGCTTTGACAGGGAGAGGAGATGAAAGGATTCCATTGACAGTCGTCACACGTTGGCTACGAGAATGGAGGAAGTCAGTAAACCAAGTGTGGAGTCGGCTTCGGATTCCATATGTAGAAAGTTTGGAGAGGAAGGCGGGATTCCAGACTGTATCGAAAACACGAGATATGTCCAGGGAGACGGTCCTGATCTTATGGCTGACATGAAAGGCCTCCGTCCATTGTTGGATGAGTAGGAGCAGCATGTCCAGTTGGAGTGACTAGGTCTGAATCCGAATTGATGATCCGAGATGAAGTTCTTGGAGAAAAGTAAGGATTTCATATAGACTGCGATGATGGGTTCCATGACCTTGCTGATGATTGGAAGTTAGCTGATCGGTCTTTAGTTAATGGGGATCGGTTTTTACACCTTTTTATGCAATGCAGTGATGTTGGCTGATTTCCAAGCAGATGGAAGATGATCTAGAGTAAATGACGGGGTGAAAAGAGCAGGAAGAGGAAGTGCAAGAGCAGCAGATCAGGTTTTTAGGACACGTGAGCTGATGCCCTCCAGTTAAGTTGCAGAATCAGTCGAGTGTTGCCAGAAACCTTTACACCTCAGGTGCCAACGAGAGTCCAGGAGCAGTTGGTTACGACCGAGTCGGGTGTGTGCAGAGAGCGAGGGGTTGGGGATACTAGATTTGGAAGATTTGAAAAGGTATAGAATTACTACATTTGTGGTACTAGCAACGGTACCCGCCCTATGGGCGGGGCTTCAATTGGGAGGCCCAAATGAAAAGGCAAAATATCAGAAATTGAAGGCTTTTTTTTATTTTAAACGATTCATATAAACATCCGTTGAATCATATCACACCCAAATCATCAAAATCTAAACAGTACATGGTGCCAATTTTGAAAAAAGATTGAATTCTGCAAAACGGAAGCAGCCGCTACACCTATTTCTCAGTCGAACG
The DNA here is from genome assembly GCF_964187855.1 of Myxine glutinosa. Taxonomy (NCBI): domain Eukaryota; kingdom Metazoa; phylum Chordata; class Myxini; order Myxiniformes; family Myxinidae; genus Myxine; species Myxine glutinosa. The sequence continues at coordinate 31,621,950 of NC_136272.1, forward strand.
TTTGTGTGTGAAGAGTGTGCGCCGAATCTGTAACACGGAAACGGCCGCTACACCTGTTTCTCAGTCGCTTTGCACACGCTGCCGTGTTACTTCGGAGCCACACGCTTACATAGGAAGAGTTCGTCAGGAGTCGATCTACTCTCTCCTGGTACGTAGAATAAACAGTATTTGTAGAATTTCAACAAAAGCCACATCACTGTTCATATCGGTAAATATTATTCCATCGTGTTTGGAAAAACTGGAAAATAGGAAAAATTGGAAAAACAATATCGCCTATTTTACTCCCAGGGGTCCCAGGAATACCCACCCAAAATATCGTTGCGATCGGTTGAGCCGTTTTTGCGGAAACCTTCGAACGGACGGACGGACATTTGGTGAATTATAGCAAGATGGAATTTGCAAAACGTACAAGTGTTTTTCTGTAATTTTGAGGTGTTTTGTATTTTTTTTTAAACGGTATATTCAGATTTGTAGTGGAGCTGACATACACACACACACACACCCTCACATACCGATGAATTCATGAGACAACAGGACTGTTAGATGACATAAACAGCCGCCAAGCTTATGGGAAGTGCCGACACTTCCTGTGGTAGTCTGGGAATCGGTGACGTCACCATCATGGCAAGGCCTTTCTCACCTCCCAGCAGGGCATTTCCTGAGATGGAATTTTGTCGTCCACATGGATCCTTTATGTTTATCGTTTGCATTTGGGATTGAAGGTTAAATGAGCAGATTGATACAAATGCTGTGCGTTTGCTTTGTTATTCACGTAATTGTTTGAAGCCGAGGCCTTTGTTTTGAGGCACAGCTTTCGTGCAGTTTGCGCTCCTCACCTATCACTCATAATTTCACTCACTGCGAGTTGGATGATTGAATTGTGTTGTTGACGCATTTTATATGCCGGCTGCTGTTAGGTCGGGGTGCTGCACTGCACAATGGCGAGTGTGAAAGTGAAAGTGGAAAAGCCAGGTAAGCGGATGGCGTGCACGCGACACCCTCTCGTGTCGGTTTGTCGACGGCTCCTGAGTTTGTATCGGTGTTTGCTTCGGAGGATTTCCTTCGATATTGTTTATGCCTTTACATCTGATGGCGCTGGAGGCATTATCCTTTTGGGTTATCCGTCTGTCCTTCGCATGCAATGCAGGAAACTTGTGAACTGCTTGAAGGATTTTGACCAAACTTGGTACAAGTACCGTACGTATCATGATACCAAGATTATGGGTTCTACTAGATTATGGGTTCAAAAGGTATATTATGGTCATGTGACCTTGAAATTGAAAATCTTACTTACTGCACTAACTTGTGAAGCACAGAAGGGATTTCAACCAAACTTGGCACTGGTATGGACTGCGATATAAACAAGCATTTAAAGGCCATTTTCCCTGCTAGAGCGGGGGTTGGCCCTGCGGTCCCCATTACAATCTTCTCCATTTTGCCCTATTTTCTGCATCTCTCCTTGTTAACCCCCTCGCCCGCATGTCTTCTTCCACCATCTTTAGCCAAGTCTTTCTCGGTCTTCCCCGTCTACTTCCTTCTACATTCCAAACTTCCAAACAAACGGACACATAAAACATATATTAAAGGGAGCAGGAGACAAGATTGGGAGAGAGAGGGGGAAGCACACAAGTACAACAGTAGAGAGCAGGGACATCGGGAGATCTGTGGGAGGGAGAGGGCTTGGGGGGAGGAGGCGTGGGAAGAGGGAGGGAGAGGTAAAAAAACAACACATGGACACTGCTAGGATTTCCAGGAAAGAGGTCGGTATTTCAAAAAAGTGGATCTGGGGTGAATTAACAGGGGTAGAAAATATCAAGGTTTTGGATGTATTTGTCTTTCCCAAAAACCTGGGCAGTGTATATTTTTATTTCCCAAACAAACAGTGGTACAAACAGTCAGAGAGACACATAGCATTAACCTATTATATATAACTAGCTGAAGTACCAGGTGTTGCTCAGGGGTGGGGAGGGAAAGGGGGGAGGTAAGGGAGAGAGGGTGAGGAGGAGAGGAAGAGAGAGAGGGGTGAGGGGTGAGGGGTGGGGGGAGGGGAGGTAGAGGGAGGAGAGGAAGGGGAGGAGAGCCAAATTTACCTGTGTGAAGTGTTCAGTTGCCCTTCAGCATTGCTCAGGTAAAAAATGAATTTTAATACCCTCTGTCACTATCTCCAGGTGGCGCTGCACGGTACAAATTTGCATAGAAAATTTACGCCCCACCCCCCCCCACCCCCCCCCCCCCTCCCTCCAACCCAACACACCCGCATGTGAGGCCGCCACATAGCCTATGTTACCCCCCCCCCTCCCTCCCCTACACAAAGTTGTATTCGTACACCGAGTTTTTGTAACTTAAAAGATGTGGCTGTGCATAGAACACATGCAAACACAGAGAGACAGGGGGAGATTTTTGCCTTTTATAGGTGTCGATACCCATGGAAATTCCACATATTATAAAATTTGACTTCAACAATATTGTGCAAAGAACAGCAAAACGTCGTGTTAAATTAATATCGTTTAGATATGTGTTCCTTAAATATGTTGCTTAATTAAACTCCCCCCCCCCCCAACCCCAAGTCCTCAACCTCCTTTCCCCCCCCCCCCCATTATTTGTCCTCCTCCCCCCATTTATTCCCGTTCTTCATAGCAAGAAGGCATTCATTCTTGCATCTTTTTTTTTTTTTTTTCGTCTCACGAATAAAGGTTTTACCATGTTTGGAAAAAGTAAATAAATAAAATAAAACCCGCTTTTGATCCCTACCAGTCCGCTTTTTGTCGCCTTGCCACGTATGTTTATTTATTTCACATAATATGTGAATTGCATGTCCATGCACATTTACTTTTATTACCGTACGCTAAAGACTTCAAATATTAATCATGGACTTTTTATTTTCCTCTCCATTATGAGAACGTACCTTTCTTTCACGATAGACGACGTTTTTAAATGTGCATAAAGTCAACAGTTCAGTTGTTCAGTCTTCAAATGTACAACAGAGGCTTGCTGTGTGTTCCATTACCAATCAGCTTGTAGAGCGCTTGCCTAGTGGCTCAAGCACTCAAGCAAGCACTCCAACGAAACGGTTGATAAGGAACGTCTGGCTTGGAAAGCGGGAGCAAGCTGATTGGTAAGGTAACACACTCCTGAGGCTTCTGAGGCCTGTATCAAACAAAATGGCGGCGATTTGATTTTCTTTTGCCGGATTCTTTTGCCGTATACCTCAGACAAATGTTCCGCTCCATCGGCATAGATCTTATTTTGGAAATTTCACCACTGACTACCAGTTAGGGTACTCAACTGTAGGCCCAACCGCCTCTAATGGTCAATTGACAGATTCGTATGAGAGATCGTGTCCCAACCCCATTCGTGAGTTCATTACTCGTCATCTTCTGCTTGGTCATGTGCCCCTTGCAGATTCTGAGGCAAGTGCTGCAAGGTACAAGTTGGACGTGGTGTTGCAAGGATTGGTCGATAAAAGCGATGTTGACAGGTGAGTCGTTTGTTTTGTTCTGCGCAAATATGTTGTTTTTTTCTTTAATTGTTTTGCCACAATTGGGCAATGATGAAAAAAATTAACATTGGGTAGACACAACTTCCTTTGTGATATGGCAGCAGGTTAACTGTTTCCATTTCCCCGTGCCCTCCCCTCACTTCCCGCTCCCCCCTCCATGCTTACGTCACATTTGACATCTATCTATAATTCCAGTAATCTCTGTCTGTCTGTCTGTACGTCTGTACGTTTGTTTGTCTGTGACCGCTGTTTCTCGACAACCACGGGTCCGATATACTTTTAACTTGCCAGGTATATTGCTGGGGACCCGAGGATGTGCCTTTTCAAGGTTTCATATTAATCGGACAATTACTTACCGAGCTATGTCCAAAAAACGATTCAACCAATCAGAGAGCAGCGAACGATCGCGTGTGCCGGCGTTGCGAATGGACCAAACCATTCCATGTAAATAGAGGGGGGGGTTCTGTGGTCGTTGCGAATGGACGAAACCATTTCATGTAAATAGAGGGGGGGGATTGTCACTGTACTCGCAAGCCGTTCGCCGTTCGCTTTGGCGTTGCGAATGGACCAAACCATTTCATGTAAATAGAGGGGGGGGGGGGATATAATTTTAGATAGATATATAGTACGGGCATATATATAGTACGGGCATGCCCTAGTTTATGAGAATCCCTACATTGACCCCTTGTAGTTGTAGCCTTTCTTGATGCAACTTGCATTCCTGCTTTTTTAAGCCCTGTCCTTTTTTGAACATGGAATTCTATTTCTTTCCTACAGCAGCAGCAACAGCAAAGATTTGGGAGATGGACAGAAGGCACTCGTAGAGACAAACAAGTCAGTTCTGTGTAGTTTACTTCTTGCTGTATTTACACCAATGCTGTAAGATCTCAAGTCGTAATTTGTTCCCTTGCTGACTTGTCATATTTGATTACATATTCCTTTTTGGGGCAGGGGGTCTGTAGTTAGAATTTAAGACCTCAACACTGTTTGTTTCACCTTCTTATTAGGACTTCTACATTTATTAAGGACACGTGCTAGGAGTAATTGTCTGTCGTACGGCTCTTGTGAGAGATGCACCCTGTCCATTTTAGACAGGAGAAGTTGAGGATGTCTTGTGAAGTATATTTTATGTTGAACTGGGTGAGAGCTGGGAGAGCTGTGGCATGCATTCATCTCCCACTCCCCACCCCCCCCCTCTCCTCTCACACACTTGGGGAAGAGGAGGGAGCGCTGACCCTCAGACGCCTCACTAGAGATAGGCAGGCCTACCAGAGCATGGCTGCCTCTTGAGTGCCGGTGAACAAGGCGATATACCATTGGCCTGCGCTGCTTAGCAATATCAGCGCTGACAATCGGCCCTAACATGACAATCGGGCCTAAGAATTTGCTCCTTCCCATGGATGTCAACTTACGGTCCGTGCTCTATCCTATAAATGTTGAGCAAGCGTCAAGCAAGGAAGCTTGGTATGAATCCAAAGATTTTTAAATCTTTGGTATGAGTCGGGGAGGGTTCGAACTATGGACCTCCCAGACTCACAACTTTGAGGGGGGAACAGTGACTGGGGATGGTATGTCAGAGGCAGGGGTGTGGAGGAGGACTCAGGTGGGTGCGGAGGAGGACTCATTTGGGTGCGAATTCGTGGAGGAGGGTGGACGCAGGCGAATGTGTGGAGGAGGGCGGCAGACAGAAAGATTTCAAGGAGATTGAAAGGAAAGGTTCTGATGTCTTGTGTAATGCCGGCCTATCTTTACGGTCTGGAGACAGGAACTGACAGAGAGACAACAACAGAGGCTGCAGGTTTGCTTGAACAACTGGGTCATGAAGGAGGATTGTGGAAGTGAAGAGGGTGGATAGAAGGAGAATGGATGAACTGAGGGAGGAGATTTGTGTGCAGATGAGCTTGACGGGGAGATTGGTGAAATGCCGGATCAGATGGCCTGGACATTTGTTGCGAATGGGGGAAGAGAGAATGGCAAAGAGAGCAGATAGGATGAGGGAATAAGGTAGGAGGAAAAGGGGTAGACCGTGGTCGAGATGGGAAAATTGTGTGAGGAGGGATATCAGTAAGGTGGGTGTGGTTGAAGAGTGGAGAGAGTTGGCTGAGGACAGAGGGGGGTGGAAGAGTACAGTGTTCAAGGCAGGGCAGAAGCTTGGTACCATTGGACCTCACCCCTTATGTGCAGACAGGCATGTACCATAACCTCAAGATTAGTTAAAAAAGAAGAGCTGTCATCATCTAACTGACTTTCATCGAACCAAGATACAGCTTCCCATAATCAACTGTCAACCAGGGTCCCTCTAATCCTGCAGATATCAAGTAAAACTAAAAAGCGAACCAAGTATAACCATTTCCATTCTCCAAATTTACAAAATTCTGACTGATCATTGATAAAATTTATGCAATCATATACAGTACATAATTATTTCTTTTTTGTGGGGTTGGGCCTAATTGCCATTTTCTGTCTCGTTGTATTCACAATTGTGCTTTGCATTTGGTGGCAACATCCACTCACTCTCATTTGCATCTCAATCCCCATCCCATGGTCGATCTCACCATAATAGAGGGACCAGGTTCCCTCATCAGAAGAGGAAGAGGAGGAAAGATGCTGAGGAATTCCTGATCGAAAGCACACAGCCTAGAAAAAGTAAGAATGGGTTGTGCTGTTCAATTATATTATAAAGGCACCCTGTATTGCCTTAGGGGGGCTGGCAGGATGGCCTATAGGTACGCACACGTGCCTCTAAGCGGTCTAGTCTGGATTTGAATCCTGACCCAGCTATCCGTAAACTGTCATCCCGGTCGGTGTTGGGAAGGGTGATTCATCAATGTGTGTGCCGTTCCTCTAATGGACGTTAAAACAGGGCGTCTCATCTGCCGGAATTAGTTGGTGGATGGCAAAGGCCCCACGGTGTCATTCACAAAGAGTTGGTGAGCCTCCGGCACCATGGAAGAAATGATAAATTCCTGCCCTTACTACTTCTGGGAAGGCAATGGCAAACCACTCAGTATAAGCCTTGCTCAGCTCAGGAAGTTGTTTCGGTATCACCGACGCTCTGTGAAGAGTATGGTACCTCAGAGAGAGAGAGAGTATTGCCTTACAACAACTTTTATTAACGACAATCAGGATACGATGAAGAATTTGGACTGTGAAATTGCACCTAGTAAGGCTAGCAATATGTATTTTTTTCTTAATTCCGGGGCACCTTGTCTTTCATTTCTAGATGCCTATGTGAGAACATTCTTCGATCGAAGTGTGGACCTGGCACAGTTCTCTGAAAACTCTCCCCTTTATCCGATCTGCCGCGCGTGGATGCGTAATCAGCCAAACTCGCGTGACGATCTGCCAGGTTGCCCCGACGCCGAGCTCGAGAGTTCAGATAACGAGGTGCACGTGTTGATCATCTGAGAGGTAATTGGAGATGCTGCTGGGAGGTCAAGTGGACTTTTTATTGATTGTGTGCCTCCTTCTCTCCCAGGTTCCAGAGTTACTGAATGGAAAGTGTTCTGACGTGTATCGGCTTCCACCACCGAAGGGTCCACGAGCTGCAGGAGTCCAGCCGCCTCCCTGCATCCCATCAGGGATACTCCAGCTTGATAAATACCTGGACACCAAGGTGTGTTTGAAAGGGATGTTGGTTGCTATGATCTGCACAAAAGGGCACTTGTTTGTGTTTGACGATGTATCGAATGTTTCAGACATAGTTTGATTTGTTCATTTTTTTTCCTCCATGGTTATTGCTCCCTCCTGCCATTTATGTTTGTATACGGATGAAACTTTCCCTATGTTGGATTAAATGGCTTATTGAAATCTCATAAGGGCAGGTTGGATTCTCGGAGGTGTCGGCAGGGTGCCTGGTTACGTTTAGCTCGGGTTCTGTATGGTATTTGTGGTAAACTTTTCACAGAGAAATGGTTTGCAGCTTGAAGAAACTCCGACAAAGCGCTTCTTATTGAACAGCCACATGGAGCACTGGAAAAAAGTGAGGCAAAAGTAAGTGGTGAGACTATTGTGATCTCTGTCTCTCTCTGCTTGACATGCACATTCTTTTTTGTGGTTACCTCTTCATCCATATGCAGCATACAACTGCTGGTACCATTTTCCCTGCTGGATATGGCTGTCCCTTTGATGCAGAGTCCCCTGTAGGCTAAAGTCGGAATTTGGAACTCGGCCAGAATGCAGGTTATAGTTTGCCTACTCTTTGCGAAGGACACCGTGGGATCTTTACCTTCCACCGACTAAAGCCAGCAGACGGAACACGCAGTTTAACGTCTGTCAAAGCGACGGCACGCACATTCATGAATCACCAAGCCTGTGAAACACCAACAGGGATGACTGTAGCTGGGCCAATATTCAATCCCAGACTCGGCAGTTCAGAGGTGATTGCTCATACCGCTAGTTCAGTGCTTCTGCGATTATAAAAGTTTGCGCTAATGCATCCTGTAGGGTGGTGGGGAGGAGGGCGGAGGGAGGTGAGTGTGATGGGGTAAGAGGGGATTAGGTGGGTCAGGGGGAAGAAATTATTAATTTACATGGGTTGATTCATACAGCCTCATCACTGTGATTGCCATGTTCTACAGTCGTTTACTGGCATTAGGGTGTTGGATTGCTGTGTTCATTCATACAGCGGATTACCTGAACAGCTAGATGGCATTCATACAATATTATCCCATGCAGACTTGAGAAGGACTTTTTTCGAGACAACTCTTCCTGTTTTTTAAGTGTCTTTTTCTTTGACCCAATAGTGCTGGCGAACCACGTGACCGATGACATCATAAATTTACATTCTCCAATATAATTGTTGCTTAGATCACACTCAATAAATTTCAAACTGACCGGACTAAGCGTTGTACTTGTCAAATTATGACATCATAATGAAGGCACCAATGACGTCATCATTAACACTTATTCCCAATGCAGTGTTCTTTTCAATGAACCATGTTAAAAAATTTCCATGGAGCGATGTCGAAGATATAGGGTACAGCAATTTTCGGTTTTTCCAAGATAGCGCCTGTACCAGGTAACCTATGACGTCACAATTATCATTAAAACTTCTACAGGAGGAGGTGCTGCTGTGGTGAAAATTCCATGTCCATCAGACCAATAGTTGCAGAGAAAAAAAAAATTCATGCTGATCGGATCTAACATTATACTCGTCGAATTATGATGTAATAATGAAGGCACCGATGACATCATCATTAACATATCTTATTTCCCATGGGAAGTACTTGACAATGAGCCACGTTTCAATTTTTTCCATGGAGCAGGCGCACTGCATCAGCGGCACAGTTGAAAACTACTGCTTTGTGAAGTTTTCTGCTTCTGTGTAAAGTTGAATGTAACCACTTTGTACAACCTTCTGAATATATTTTCTTCTGCAGATGGAGAGAAGCCTCTCAAGGGAACCAAGCCCGTTATGTGGAAAGCACACAAATGCTGAAGTCTATGTTTGAGAGGCCATGATATTTGTTACACAATGTCACACCAGTCTGTTCTTGCTAAGTGAAATAAATTTCTTTCTGAGATCATTCAAACTGGCGATAGTCGTTTCCCCCGGCTCGGCAGGCGTAGCTTGGAATACGAAATATTGTCGTTGTGCTACGTGACTATTTGGAATAAAAAGGTTTCTGTTCTGCCACGAGTATTTCGTACCCACCATGACACTGCAAGCATCAGCAAAAGGGTCCTTCATAAGCACATTAGGAAGCTGACATTTGGACTTGACAATGCCCAAGTGATTTGGCTGTAAAGGGTATTTTTGATTTATTTATTAATCAATTAATCGATTAATTATTTAATTATTCGATGAATGACTTAATTAATTATTTTTTTTTAGTTACAGATTCGGATGAAATGATGGTGGTTTATGTGTTCTATTAGCCAATTGATTAACTATTTAAGTTTTTTATGATTATTATTTATTTATTTTCATTATTAATCATTTATTTATTTTATTTCTCATCTGGGCAATCTCTCATGCACCTTTTGAGCGAGGAAGCTAATATTTGGACATGACAGTGACCAGGTGATGTAGCTATAAAGGATATTTTTGATTTATTGATTAATCATTCAATCGTGACTATTTGGAATAAAAAGGTTTCTGTTCTGCCGCGAGTATTTTGTACCCACTATGACACTGGTGTGTACAACAACAACATGCCTTTTAAGGCCATTTTCCCTGCTAGAGCGGGGGTTAGCCACACTGGTGTGTACCCCGTTTAGAATAGGTACAGTGGTACACCGTATCCCTGCGTGTCGTAAGAGGCGACTAAAAGGGTTGGCGTCAGGAAGGGCATCCGGCCATTAAAAAAACAAAAAACATTGCCTCAAAAAGAGAACCATGGCAATTACAACTACATATGGGCAGGGTACAGCCCGAAGTACCCCGTGTGGGACCCCACTCCCTCTCGTCAAAACTCAAGGTGGGGAACCCGATCGAAGCAAGGGTGGAAATCACTCCATTTATGACGACGAAACGTCTGATGCCCGACGTGGAGATCGGTTTCTGAGGTTTGGGACATGGAATGTAGGGACAATGATAGGGAGATCAGAAGTGGTGGAAGTATTGGTCAGAAGAAGAGTGGACATATGTTGTGTGCAGGAGATGAGATGGAAGGGAAGTGGTGTGAGAATGGTGAAGAAGGGTAGGCAGGGACAGAAATACAAGTTTGTGTGGCAAGGGTGCCCAGAAGGCGTGAATGGTGTTGGTGTCCTGTTTTATGAGGAGTTTGTAGACAGTGTGGTGAGTGTGACGAGAGTGAGTGAAAGGCTGATGGTGAAAATGATGATTGGAAAGCTCTTGGTGAACGTCATCTCGGGATATGCTCCGCAGGTTGGTCGGAGCGCTGAAGAGAAGGACAAGTTCTGGTGTGCAAAAGAGAAGCTGATGGAAAACCTGAAAGATAAGGAAGTTGTTGTGGAAGGAGGAGACCTAACTGGACATGTGGGAAGGAGTATGGATGGTTTTGAGGGAGTTCATGGGGGTTACGGATATGGTGTGAGAAATGGAGAAGGTGAAAGGATTTTGGAGTTTGCTGATTTGTTGATTTGTAATACTCAGTTCCAGAAAGAGGATAATAAGCTTGTTACATACACGTCAGGTGGGTCGATGACAACCGTTTACCTGCTGGTGCGTAGGCGAGATAGGGGGCACCTCCGGGACACAAAGGTGATCCCGGGGAAGGAGGCTGTTTCACAGCACCACTTGGTTGTCTGCGACAAAAGGGTGAAAGGTGCAAGGAGAGCTCGGCGGGTGAAGTACCACCCGAGAATGAAGGTGTGGAGGTTGAAAGAGGTGACAGTGAGGGAGGCATTAAAAGAGAGGCAGGCTGAGTATGGTAGAGGATGATGTGGTTGAGCTTGAAAGTGGTTGGAAGTCAATGAAAGATAGTCTGTTGGGAGCCGTTGGTGAGGTATGTGGATGGACAAAAGGACCACCGAGGCACTCGGAAACATGGTGGTGGGATGATGAAGTTGGAAAGAAGATTGACGAGAAGAGGAAGAAGTTCAAGGCGTGGCAGAAGGCGAAGGGTATGGCGGCAGAAAAGGCAGAGCATGAAAGTTATAAGGCAGCCAAGTAGGCTGCAAAGAAAGAGGTAGCAAAGGCGCTGGAGGCATGTAGGAAAATGTTCGGAGAACGCTTGGATTTGGAAGAGGGTCAGAGAGCAGTATTCAGGATTGCAAAGCAGATAGCGAAAGAGGTGTGATGTGATGGGGGTGAGTTGCTTGAAGGATGAAGTGGGACAAATCGTTGTGGACCCAGATGGAATTAAAGGAAGATGGAAGAGATATATGGAAATGCTGTTGAATGCAGAGAATGAATGGGATGGCAACATCGAGAGTAACCCAGTTTTAGGACCGGCAGAGAAGATAACCGAGAAGGAAGTTGAGGAAGCGATAAAAGCAATGAAGAGTAGAAAAGTGGGAGGGCCGACGGGAGTTGTGGGAGATATGTTGAAGGCAGCGGGAAATTTGGGTGTGAAGAGAATGACAGAGATCTGCAATCTGGTGGTGAAAGAAGGCCGCATTCCAGTGGATTGGGAACTGAGTACCCTCGTCCCTCTATACAAGGGGAAAGGTGACCCTCTGGACTGTGGCTCGTATCGAGCGATAAAGTTATTGGAGCATGGAATGAAGGTATTGGAAAGGGTGTTGGAGAGGAGGATAAGGAAGAAAGTGAAGATTGACGAAATGCAGTTTGGATTTATGCCAGGAAGAGGAACGACGGACGTGCTTTTTATTGTAAGGCAGTTGCAGGAGAAGTGCATGGAGAAGAGGAAGAAGTTGTCTTGGGTTTGTTGATCTGGAGAAAGCATTCGATAGGGTTCCACGTGAAGTAGTGACATGGGCATTGAGGAAGTTAGGAGTGGAGGAATGGTTGATCAGAGTAGTGATGGCAATGTACAAAAGAGCACGCACAGCTGTACGCACGAAGGACGGGAACGGGAACAGTGGTGAGTACGCACGCACGAAGGACGGGAACAGTGGTGAGTTTGAGGTGAAGGTGGGAGTGCATCAGGGGTCGGTACTAAGTCCACTACTATTTGTAGCTGTGATGGAGGTGCTGGCTCGGAATGTAAAGGAGGGTTTACCGTGGGAGTTGATGTATGCAGATGATCTGGTGTTGATTGCAGAAAGTATGGATGGACTGAAGGAGAAGATGAACAAGTGGAAGGAATGTATGGAGACAAAAGGTCTGAAGGTGAATATCGGAAAAACGAAGGTGATGGCAAGTGGTAAAGCATGTGGTGAGGTGGAAAGAACTGGGAAGTGGCCGTGTGCTATGTGCAGGAAGGGTGTCGGAGTGAACTCCATTCAATGTACAATGTGCGCTGAGTGGGTTCATCAAAAATGTAGTGTTTTGAGAGGGTCATTAACCAGTGTGGCAGCTACATTCAACTGTAAGGTGTGCACAGAGAGAGCTGCAGATGGAGGAAATGTTGAGTTGGATCTTGGAGAAGGTGTGAAAACATTTTGTTGCCGAGGAGACATGCTGAATGGAGAAGGTGGAACAGACTCGGCAACGGTTGCTGGAGTGAGATGTGCATGGAAGAGGTTTCGGGAACTGAGTGGCGTGCTGACGAGGAGGGGAGTGTCGTTGAAGCTGAAGGGAAAGGTGTGTGCTGCATGTGTGAGAAGTGTTATGATTTATGGGAGCGAGACATGGGTAATGAACGTAGAGCAGCAACGAAGGCTGGAACGGGTGGAAATGCGAATGGTTCGATGGATGCGCGGAGTGTCGTTGACAGAGAGGAAGACAAATGATGAATTGCGAAAGATGATGGGAATAGAGCCTGTGATTGATGCTGTGAAGAGGAACAGGTTGAGATGGTTTGGTCATGTGTTGAGGAAGGATGAAATTGACTGGTTGAGAAGAGTGATGGAAATGAATGTAGAAGGAAGTAGAGGACGGGGAAGACCGAGAAAGACTTGGCTAAAGATGGTCGAAGAAGAAATGCGGGCAAGGGGGTTAACAAGGGGAGATGCAGAAAAAAGGGAAAAATGGAGAAGATTGTCATGGGGACCGCAAGGCTAACCCCCGCTCTGGCAGGGAAAATGGCCTTAAAATGCATGTTGTGTGACACTGCAAGCATCAGCAAAAGGGTCCTTCACAAGCACATTAGGAAGCTGACATTTGGACATGATAATGCCAAAGTGATTTGGCTGTAAAGGATATTTTTGATTTATTGATTAATCATTCAATCGTGACTATTTGGAATAAAAAGGTTTCTGTTCTGCCGCGAGTATTTCGTACCCACTATGACACTGCAAGCATCAGCAAAAGGGTCCTTCACAAGCACATTGTACAAATGAAGCACAATACGAGACTAAATAGGAACAAAGGAAATCCGCTTGAAATACCTGCCTGGCACGTGTTACCCGACGCACGCGAAGCGAAACGTGTGGTTTAGCAATCGATTCACTTCTGTCTGTCTCTCCGTCTCTCTGTTCATCTACAAACGCTGCTTTATGATCGAGGAACAACTTTATCTAAATTTAATATTAGATTTTGAACATGAACGAAGCTGTCTCTGCTGGAGGAAGCATCTCATCAGGAAGTCTCTGCTGCGTCTCTTCAAGAAGCAGCGCAGGATTGGCATGTTTGGAGAAATCTGATCATGAATGCCACCACAAGTTGGCCCCGACTAGACGGAACTAGATGAAGTTCCCCTTACAGAGCAGAATTCCATCAGCGTTCTCAGCAAGGTGTGCACATTTTATTTTGGCATATGTACATAACATAAATGATCCAAAAGCGACAAGAGGGGTTCGGGGGCTGCTTCATCACAAGCAGGAGCATTTACATCACCTTTACACAATGTCTGAAACCCAAAGGTATTATTGAAGAAAAGCTGCTCCACAGAAGCAAGGAAAGATAACTATCCAGTGGTGTAGTTACAATAAAACCTGGGAAAGCCCCTTCGATCTCATTCCAAAGTGATATATTCAAATCGTTAAGGGACCAGGCCTTTAGTTTTGCTCATCGACTAAAGCTGCAGTAAAAGCCATTTTATTATCAGCATAAGTACCTGCTCAACATGCCGGGGTTAAGCATCGGCATTTTAACCGTTTAACCAAAAGTGCAATTTTGCAAAATGATAAGAACTAACCGAGTCCTTATCCACAATGAGTATGAAACAACATGACACCGGACAATTTATCCGCCATCGAGAGTTCGACAAACCTCGTGTTAAATTGCGCAAATACCGTTCATGCTGTTGCGAATGTTTGAATCATTTTCGTCATGCACCATTTTGTTGCATTTCACAAATACAAAAGTTCTATCCCATTTGTGAAGTGGAATGGTCAGTGGGCGAAGTGAAACGTGCCATATTGAAACCCAAACCGAAATAAATACATATATGACAGGTGCATGTAAACAGTTCAAGGATTCAATAGGTTCACAGCTTTGCATCATTTTTGCAAGTAGCGATCATCGCAGGGATACAATACTGGCAATGTTTAAACTTACCCCACATTGTGATGATCAGAACTTTGTTTTTACTATTTCACGTTAATAGCGGATTCGAAGGTTCAAGCGGTGCACGTTGCGAGATTCAAAAACGAGTTGCATTTTGTGGAATTCCGTGCGGCCCATTTTTCTTGCTGCGGGTAAACACATTTGAATGGCGAAAGAGATCAAAATCTTTCCGCCAGGTCATCGTGGCGCTCATAATGCATGGAATCCGAATTGTTAAGTTGCACACAAATGAACTCGAAGGAAATCGAATCGTTCCAAAGATGTACAAGCTTCTTGTGTGTCGTTTACGCAGCTTTTTCCTGCGGGGCTGTCCGAGTACGGTACACGAGTGATGGCTTCGAGGAAAAAAGGCACTTCTTACAAAAGCCTTGCTTCGACGCTCGTCTCGGGGAAGCGGTTTGAGTGCGACGTGTGAAGCAGTAGTGCTAATTTAAAGGGAAGGGTCGTGACCTTTGCCTTGTCGAGGATAAATCAAAAAACAATAAATTTCTGTACCCTATGGTTGTTTGTTTTTCACAGAAGCACGTACACGCACAATTAAGCTGCACATGCAGCTCTGCATGTTAAGCACTGGCATTCAGACCAGTACGAGGTGGAGATACTCGCATTGTACCCTGCACCCACACCTGCGAATCAATGCGGGCGGCATTGTTGGCTCATAATGTGCCCGGTGCCGATGGCCTGGCCGAGCACAGGGGAACGGGTAACTGGATTCGGGCCGGACCAAGGACCGGTGAGAGCGGTGCCGGCCTGGCCCACGTGAAACTGAGGCCTGACCGTCGACGCCATGTAAGGGCCCAACGGAGGATACACGGGCCCGGGGCTCGTGCTGGGGATGGACGGAGATGGCGAGCGAGTTCGGGAGACGCCCAGCTGTGCGGGGGCAGACAGCTTGCGTGTGATGGGTGGCACAGGCGGCACCTGCTGAGCAGGGGCGGACAAATACAGTACCATCAGTCGGGCACAATCATCTATTTTAGAGCTCGGTATCGGCTGTGAGTCATGAAGGGGACAAAAAATACCAAGCTAGATCTTATATCAAGCCAGTCATTATATCTCACCTCAGCCTGGACCTGTTTTTGGCGAGTCATGGGACGGCTCTGACCAGGCCAGACTTTGCAGCTGGAATTGTTGGAAGCATCTTTTGCCCAATCATCGACTAGCTTGTGGAGGTCATCGGTGAAGGTTCCTTTCTTGGTTGAGAGCGTGGGTGAAGGTGTTGCACGAGTGGCAGGTGCCATGCTGGCACAGCTGGCACTCCCACTGCGAGATCCTACCAAAACAGTGTTATTATTATTAACATAACATCAAACACTCCTTTCATTCAGGGGAAGAGAGTACGTCTTTGCATCTTATTTTCTTTTCCTATCTTGGGTTAGAAAACAACCATGTGTGGCTCGGAATTGTTAAATGCAATCCCTGTTTACAGAACAAAATAGTGGACATTGACATTCAGCAATTGCACCAATAGTAAGAGTCAGGATAATTGTGGAGAACACTTTAAAACATTAGATTGGCACATAAAAAGTATCTGCGTTGACCACAAAGTATGTACCGGTACGTACTGTATATGTTTGTGTGAATGCTTTTCAGATCCATTATAAACACCATTGCTTTGTGTTGTTGATGGATCTTTTGATTGAACATGTGCTGTTGATGATGAATGGTACCAAACTTGTACGATGTTATCTAGGAGTTCTTCAAACTTCTTAATATTCCTGGTGCGATGCAGCATAAGGCCTGAAGCACAGCTCTTCACTCTTTCCTATCTTGGGCTAGATGTGGTGCTTCTTCCATATTCATTCTAGCTTCCATTAGTTCCTTCTCTACCGTTTGCTTTCATCTGGTTCCTGGTCTACCCACTGGCCTCCGACTCTTCATCGTGCTCTGGTATATTATTTTCACTTGTCTTTCCTCATCCATTCTTTCAATATCTTTAACCATTTTCTTGGACTTGACTGTAGATTTACGTATTCTCGCACTCGCGTCTTTGTCTGACATCTTCATCTGTACTGTTAGATGTTTGTCTGTATGCCTGTCTGTGTTTGTCTGTCTCTTTTTTTGTATGCTAAGTCAAGGCTCGTGTAAGAGCTAACACATAAAACATAATAAAGGGAGCAGGAGACAAGAGGGGGAGAGAGAGGGAAGTAAAACAACAGTAGAGAACAGTGTCTCTGTCCATGTGTCTTTGCCGGTCTGTCCTTGTGTGTCTGAGTGTTTGTCTCCATTTTTCTCAGAGATGGCCAAACGTATCTTCGTCAAACTTTCAGAGGATCATCAGTGAGTGCCGGGGATTGTTTTAGTGAAAAAAAATTTTTGGGGGGAAAAAGCAAAAAGCTGGGATTTTAAAAATCGCTCTTTATGCCTATGCCTTTGTAGCTATGTGAAAGGTTTGATTAAATGATCCCAGACTCCATTCCTTAGTGGGTGAAGGGAAGTATTTTAGGTCCCCACAAAAAAAAAAAAGGATTTCTTCAAAATGCCAACAAAATTAGAACAATACCATCGGGCAACACCAGGTACCCCTGCTAGTGTTTTTTCTAAAACCATCCCATTTTATGTTTAGCATGTTTCTCAACAAGTGCATTTTAATAGGAATCTTGTTTCTTATCGGTTTTTGTTAGGATACATGTGGATGATTGATACATCAAAATCAGTGCATAGATCTGTTATTGCAACGGGTTATTTTATTGAAGCCATCCTCGCAGGTGTTCCATCGTGTAAAAGGTTTGAAGATATTGCTAGACATGATTGGATTGGAATATCCTTTATTGGGAGAAAAGCCTTCAACAATATAGCTTGATGTGCGCACCAGTATTTATTGAAAAGTGAAATGCTGTCGGTCTGAGCTTGGCTTTGGCGTCATTTAACATAACTCAGTCCTTTCCTGAATGTCAGCTTAGAGTGCACAAGGAATGCATCCACAGTGCCATGTAGTACAGGTCTTCTCGGTCTGCTGTGGCTGCACCTCTTCTTTGCACCCTTGGTAGACTGGAATCTAAGCCCCGATGGTACACTGTGCCTCGACAGGAGGACTTCTCGATTATGTATTTTGACAGATCTCATCTTGCTCTCTCTCGCTCTCTACTGTTTTAAACATTTATCTCTCCCCAGCATCACTAGATCATACACTCATCCAACAAAACTCATCCAGTGCTTCGAGACAGCTCTTCTCCGCCACCCCATACATGATCGTTTCTACCCTCATTAACCGTCCCCAAGCCCACCTCTTTCCGTGTTTCCACATTATCGGGTATCTCCCTGCTCCCTCACCATCCTCCTCGATGTTACTATTTTTCATTCCTTTTTGTTGTTGTTTGTTTTCCCATTTCTGCTGCATCCCCAGTTTTCCCTTCCACTTCTATGATTGAGAGTGTGAGCCTGTATGTAGCTTGTTCATTCACCCCATGTCCTCCTCCCCCTCCCCTTGCTCTCCTTTTTCCCAGTGTCCTTTCTTCCTTCAGGTCTCCTTCTATCTTGTTCCTCTACCTCTGATGTTGGTGTGTCTCCCTCCTTCCCCCAAATTTATACTGTTATTACCTCCGTCCACCGAAGGTTATGTTTTTACTATTATTACCTCCGGAGGTTATGTTTTCACACCTGTCTGTTTTGTTTGTGTGCAGGATATCTCAAAAGGTTGTGAACGGATTTGGATGAAATTTGGTGGACAGGTTGGGTGTGTGACAATGACAAATTGATTAGGTTTTGCTGAAGTTCCGGATCGATATACTCAAATATTTTTTCGTGATTCTTCACCATTGAGAGATAGGGCCAAAACCGAATGACCTTTTCTTCTACACACATTGATATTTGCTCAAAACACCCTCTGGAACCACTACGAGAACATTGAAATTCACTGTGTGTGTGAGAGTGAAAATGCAGTATATTTACGGCTATGGTCTTTCCCCAGGCAGAGGCGTTTCAGCGAGTTCCCTGTGGGGAAAGGCAATAAATGGCGATCAGAGAATGTCATTCATGACATCGGACGGTGATTGAACGTGGCAAAAGTTGTCTCGCACACTGCATATGAAAGCGCCATGCTTGGGTGTCCAAGGGAAAGCATGCATTCCAGAAAGGGGTTCAAGCAAATGTACATGCAACTAGACATGGAGAAGAAAGCTTGTAATGTTCTCAGCTTAAAAGTTTGAAACAAATGTACATTTTATTATTTTTCAGAGTGAAAATTGCATGAAACATTAACAATAAGCTCATGAAGTTTTCATGTTGCTTTGAGGTTTAATGATGTTGACTTCAAACTAAAGACTGCATTTTATGAACCGAAAGCCAATAAGAGCATGTTAACCTCCGTGGGGATGTTGGTACGGATGCCATTTTGAGCGTTAGCCTTTCATCCTCTTTCTGATGAAGGACCAATGCTCAAAACGTCAGCCGCACCTCGTTTCCCCACAGAGGTTAACACACACTTATCGGCTTTCACTTGGGAAATCTATCGTTTAACTCGCCCGCCGACGCAGACGGACACCATCCTTCACGGAGACTAGTATTCCATTATGATAGAGTTAGCCGAACATTGCAAGGTCCAAGAGGTGTTAATGAAACATGCAGCTGTGCCTGGTCCAGATAAGGAGCAAACGATCTAGGATAAGGAAAGAGCGATAAAGAAAGGAATCTAAAACAAGAACAATTACAGATAGACCATGACACCGATCCGTTGAAGAATCTGGAACGTGGTTTGTTAGACTTATGCGCCACTTTCTCGGACGCTTTGCGGAAAAACGCCCACCCTACAAAGTCGGAATAAGGAAGAAAAGGAAAACAGTTAGACCAAAAGCCAGCAAAGGTGCAATAAGTAGTTAATAGCACAGAAATATGACCTTGAGCTTAGTCTCTGCCCTTAAAGGAACGCAAAGGTTGCAAAACGCCAGAGCCCCAACCCAAACAGAGGAGTTTGCAAGGATTGCTGCAAAATTCCTTCTCTTTGCGGTCTTACCGGATGCCGTTTGGGCATGCCCTGGGTGACCCTCCGTGGGGATGTTAGCCAAGCTCTCCTGGGTGCCGTCGTGCCGAAGGCTCGATTGTGGTTGTTCCGTCTGCACGACCGGTTCCAAGCACTTTGTAGGAAAATGCGTTCCTCTGGGTGGTGGTGACTGGAATGTGTCACTTGACCCATCAAGCAGCACTGGTCCATCTCGTCTTGGAGAATGCAAAGCTGATGGAACATCACCTGAGAAGGTGATATACCTATCAATTTGAGTCATGTTCAGAGCATTGTGTATAGCTCTGACATTATGATCTCATGAAAACATACTCATGAAACTTTCTGATTTATTTGGGTTGGTTTATGTTCCCATATGAACATTTGTGTCCTAATAAAATCCACACTTAAGATACACTTGCAGGACATCTCCGACGTGAGAACTATGGTTCGAGCCGACTATTATTACAATTTTTTTTTCTTTGTATCCAAAATACATGCTCAGGGAAGAGCGAAGTGATAGAGGGTAGAAGGCAGTGTGCCGACAATAAGGTGGTGGCAAAACAAGTGGATGCAGCAAGCTATGGAAAGGACCAATGCAAAGAGCAGAGCGAGAGAGAAGAAAGATGAAAAACAGTGACCTGCAATATGCGACTTTCGAAATGATGTAATCTGCCCCAAATGCCCCAGAATGCTCGACACGCATGCGCAGAAATTCATTGGGGGCAGCCGCATGTATATCATGCGTACCAAATAAGGATTGTTGCCTAAAATGGCTCACAAAGTTTCTATAAGAAGCCAAAAATACCTGCAAATGTATTGGCAAGAAAGGAGTGTGCCTCTGCACAACAAAAGATTTGGAGAACTTTCTGAATTCGCCCAAAAAGCAACTTGCCATACTGCAAACTCCCGAGGATGCGTGGATCAGGACCAGGCCCAAAGGTTCATAGACAGGCACATTATACCTCAACCTTCGACCATCGCTGCCAGTGAGTGAACTTTGAACCTTGCGGAATTACCTCATGTGAACATGGGAGTCTTGGTGATGTACGTATTTAATGGAGTCGTTATGGGTAGAGACGATGACATCATTCCAAACATTCAGAGACTCCCCTTTTGGGAGACACCATATATGGTTTGGTTTCCTTCTTACCACAGATGGTAAAGTCATATCTGGGGCTTGTCAATGCACATGGCAAGTTTAAAATGATGCTATTTACAATTAATCATGTTGGGAGGAGGGGGAGAATGGGAGTGGGAGGTGTGTGTGTGTGTGTGTGTGCGTGCGTGCGTGTGTGCGTGCGTGCGTGCGTGTATGTATATATATATATATATATATATATATATTGTTGCGGATATGGGATTTGCATCCATCCATATCCGCTTGTAAATATTCCCCTATTTCCTCAATACTTCCCAACTCTCCCCAATCCCCCATTCCCTAGTCCCATTTTCTGTAAACAACACTGTAGACCCGACCTCCCCCTATTTCCCCCATTAAATGTCGCACCCAGGTTCACCGCATCTCATGTAAGACAACTATAGGACATCTTGCTAGTTATTCTTAGTCTATGTCAGTTAAGGATTCGTTTCCATTAATTCTGACCCTTCGTTGCACCAGAATGTGATTGTATGGCACCGTTAGGAAGTTTAGGACCTCCCAATACCTCCCCGCAGCTCTTCCTCACAGTTCAGCAACAACAACAACAACAACAACAACAACGAGCGCAGGGAGTGCGCGTCCTCACGCCGGCTTGGTTGGTAGGGGTGGTGGGAGGGCACCAGGCCTTCCCAACGAGCCGCCATCGGACATGTGCTCGACGGGGTTACCAAACAGGGGCTCCCTGTCGGCTCCTTGTCAAGGGCGGAGCCCGGTAACCCCCGCACCCAATGGAAGCGGCGGACCGGCCCCAGTGGGGCGGAACCAACCAGCCGAGGGCGTGTCACTCCCCGCTGAGCATGCGCAGTGAGAGGGAGGTGACGTCAGATGCGCGCCGAGCTTGGAGCAAGCAAGACCACCTCCGAGCGCTGTGAGACCTCCCTGCATCTTTGAACCGTGCTTTATCCTGTTCCCGAGCCAAGGTGCACCTTGTGCCATCGACCTACCTGTTCCTTCCTGCCATCAATCCCTGTGTAAGTCTACCTTGTCCGTTTGTCCATGGTCTGTCTGGGTTAAGATAAGACTGTATTTAAGTGCCCATCTCTTCTGTGTCTTTACCTCACTCTGCCTTGTAATCTACCCCCTTTTCTCCACCACTGTAATTTTACCCTCCTCCGGAGGTCTTGAGAACTGCACCCCTTGCGTCGTTTCATCTATCCCAGTCGTCGTGTCCTTTCCATCATTGATTTAGCATAACGCGATTTGGCCAACGTCTGGGTGAATCGGGTGAATGTAAGGGAAGAAACAGGGAGCAACTGTTCGGTCGCGGAGCCTCCGCTCGGCAAATATAACATCTAAACCGTGGTCCGTAACAACTGGTGTCGGGGAGTGAGATACGAGGCCCGAACCAAATTTTTTTAAAAAACATCTAGACAAAATTTGGTCAAAATTATAAAGTACCGAAATTACTTTTGTTTTACAAAAACCCGAATTTTGAAAGTCGCGCTATGGGAGATCAAGACGGCTGGGTTCCGGTAGAGGAGAGTGAGGCAGGGTCGATCCAGGACCAAATTGAGGGACATGAGGAGAGCGAAGCAGTGAGGGCGGCAGGTTCGCAAAATGGCGGCGCTAGGCATGGGGAAGAGGAGCGCGAACAACAGGTCGGCGCCGCGCAGTGGATTGCGGTAGCTGTACCCGTGCCGCCGATGGACATGCAAGTCCTCATGGCGCAAATAGGGGCCCTGTTGGCCCAGAATAGCGAACAATTGGAACAAAGAATGGGCAAGCAATTAAGGGAGGCCATGGGGTCCAATAGCGAGAAATTGAGGGAGGACATGGGGTCCAACAGCGAGAAATTGAGGGAGGACATGGGGGCCCAGATCGGAGGGTTAGGGAGTAGAATAGAGGGATTAGGAAACAAATTTGAGGGACTAGACAACAAATTTGAGGGATTAGACAAGAAATTTGAGGGGCTAGACAATAATTTTAAGGGATTAGACAAGAAATTTGAGGGGTTAGACAATGGGATAGAAGGGGTGAAACATGGGTTAACGGGGGTGGAAAATAGAATGGCTGCCCAGGAGAATCAGATAGAGGGGGTGAAAAATGGGTTAATGGGGTTAGAAAATAGGATGGAAGACAAATTGTGGGAAATAGGGGAGCAATCCGCCCGAGAAATCGAACAGATGGGGAACCAGATAGAGGAGGTGAAAATCGGGTTAGAAAGTAAATTGGATGCTCAGAGGGATGAATTGGGACAGATGAGGGTGGCATCTACAAAAGAGATGGAGGAGATGAAAAGGGAGATCAGAAGAGGTGTGAGTGAGGAGGTCGGAGGAGTGCGCGAGGAGGTGAGGCACTGTGAGGAGCGCATGGAGAAGGTGAGAAAGGGGACTGTAAAATTGCAAGGTGGTATAGAGGAGTTGACGCTGGGAGTAGAACAGCTGACAGTGGGACAAAAGGAGTTGGGGGACCAGGTAAAGAAGAACACAGCGGTAATAGAGGGTTTAAAATCGACACAGAAGGAGATGAAAAAGGACGTAGGGGTAATTAAAAAAGAGTGTCAGACGGTACATGAGGACCTGACGAGGAAAATGAACAAGGTGGTAGAGGTGATGGAGGTTAAAGAGCGGGAGGTGCGGGAGCACATAGAAAAAAATAAGGTGGAGTTAGAGGAAGAACTTAAGGGGGCGCACGAGGAGATGAAGGAGGTGAAGCAGAAATTACAAGAAGTGGAAGAAGGGGTGAGCGAAATTAAGAAGCGACGGAGAGAGGATAAGAAAGAGATAAAAGAGGAAGTAAAAGAATTGGTCCAAAGTATTCCCAGTCTTTTCACCCATAGCCTACTTCCTTGTGTAAATCTCAACTCAAAAAAAAAAAAAAAAAAAAAAAAAAAAAAACATTTCCTTCTCTGTTCTCATTCGTTTATTCATTCTTATTCGTTCGTTCGTTCTTCGACCACGTGTTTCTCCCCCATTTCCCCAGATAGTTTTCACTCATTAACCTTCAATGTTTACACTTTCCCCTCAAGTTATGTATTCCGTCATATTTTATAACACCTTTTTCTTCTTCTTCTTTAAAAGGCTGCTTTCGACTTGCTCACCAAATCAATTCATCCCCAAAAAAATATCCATCTCCTATAGTGCCTTTTTTCTACATTCCCTAAACTCTCCTGCACTCCATCCTCCATCCAGCGTCCTTTAACGTATTTTTAACTCGAAGGTCACAAGAAACTCATTTTGCAATAAATGTTCGTTTCCCATAAATCGTACACTTTCAAAAATCCAATCTCACCCCTCCCCTCCAAATCTTCCCCACAACCCCTCCCCTCCAAATCTTCCCCATCACCCCTCCCCTCCAAATCTTCCCCATCACCCATCCCTTTCAAATCTCCCCCCTTGCCCCCTCCCTCCTAAACTACCCCCTCACCCCTCCCCGCCAAGACGCCCCCTCGCCCCTCCCCTCCTTGACTCCTGCCTCACCCCTCCCCTCCAAATCTCCCCCATATCCCATCCCTTTCAAATCCCTCCCCTTGTCCCTTCCCTCCCAAACTCCCCCATCACCCCTCCCCCTTCAAATCTCCCCACCCTCATTGCTTCTCAATTTCCCCCCTCTCACTCCCCCTCCTCAAAGCGTCCTCCCCGCTTCTTCCCCCTTCAAACTCTCACCTCCATCTCCCCCAACCTTCTGCCTCGCTCTTCCCCCTCCTCAAATAACACCTCATTGTGGCTCACCCAATCACCATCAAACCTTTTGTCCGCCCCATCCTTCCCTTTCTCCGAGCTATTCTGAAATCTCTGACACACCTTCAACAGCTCTCCCTACCTCTTCCACCTCTTCCACATCTTACCCTACCCCTCCTCCCCCCTGTTCTGTATCTGATGCTCCCCCTTCCTCTTCATTAACGGTATGGATCTCAAACATCCGGGGCCTTCGTTCAAACTTAACTGATCTCTCCATACAGGTTGCTTCTGTCAAACCAGACGTGATCTGCTTAACATAAACTTTCCTCCTTTATGATGTCTCTGATTCCATAGTATCTCTCCCGGGCTACTCCCTCCTCCGGTATGATAGACCTGAGCCTCGTCCTGGAGGCGGGGTTGCTATCTTTATCAAAAACTCTCTTCCTCACTCGCCCTGCACTGCACTCTCTCCACCTCACCCCCAGGAATACCTCTGGCTACGGCTTCCCCTTCGCTCCCACCTCTTGTTCATATGTGTGTTGTACCGTCCACCAAACAGTGATGACTCCATCTACATCTCGCTGTCTGATGATATGGACCAACTTCTATCTACTCATCCCAACTCTCTCTTCCTCATATGTGGTGATTTCAACTGTCATCATGCCAGTTGGCTGGGTGTGGGTACCTCTCTCACCAGCCATGGCTCCTCAGCAAAGGACTTCTGCGACTCACTGGGACTGACACAATCTGTCAATTTCCCGACCCGGATCTCAGTCAACGGAACATCTTCTCTTCTGGACTTGGTTATGACTAACTTCCCTGAAAATGTCTGCTGCTCTTCTTCTGCTCCGATCGGATCATCTGATCATGTCCTTGTTAAAGTGGACATCTCTCTGACCATCCTCAGGGAGCCTGCTCAGCGTCGACGAGTCTGGCATTTCACTCAGGCCAACTGGCACGGTCTTCAAGCAGCCATCAATCATCTGGACTGGTCTCCCATATCTACCACCTGTGACATCAACTCATCCTGGGAATTCTTCCAAAGTAAATTGCTCTCTCTCATGCACAGATTTATCCCATCTCGTCTTCAGTTGTCATACCCTTCCTCCCGTCCATGGTACACGGAATCTTGTGGTGAGGCTGTTGCCCAGAAACAACTTGCCTTCGTCTCCTGGAAAGCAAATCCAACGGAAGGAAATCTCATTTCCTTTCACAAAGCCCGAAACAAGTGTGTGTCCACCCTCAGGAGAGCCAGGAAACAATATCTCTCCGTTCTCAAGACCGAACTCTCTTATCTGTCTCCCTCTTCCAAATCCTGGTGGCGTCTGGTCAAATCCGTTTCTGGTGTTTGTTCCCCCTCCATCCCCTCCCTTACCTCAAACGGCTACACAGCTGACTCCGCACGTGAAAAAGCTGAATGCCTCAACTCTGTGTTTGCCTCTAAATCTTGTGTCCCAAACCCATCCCTCTCTGTGCCCACCATACCCAGTCGTACCCTGCTGCTCCTGGACTCTGTGTCCTTTCCTCCTGACAAGGTGGAAAAGTTTCTGTCAACCCTCGACTCTGATCTGCAACTGGACCCGACGGCATCAGCCCACGGGTCCTAAAATCCTGCTCTGCTGCTCTATCTCACCCTCTCTCTGTTCTCTTCACCCTCTCTTTTGCTCAAGGTCAACTGCCATCTGCTTGGAAATCAGCCAACATCACCACTTTGCACAAAAAAGGTGCAAAAACAGATCCTAGCAACTACAGACCAATCAGCCTTCTCCCAATTATCAGCAAAGTCATGGAATCCATCATTGCTTCGGATATGAAATCTTTCCTCTTCTCCAATGGCTTGATCTCTGATCATCAATTTGGTTTCAGACCAGGTCACTCTACTCTGGACATGCTGCTTCTGCTGTCTCAACAATGGATGGAGGTCCTCAATGCCAAACAGGAAATTAGAGCTGTCTCCCTCGACATATCACGTGCCTTCGACACGGTCTGGCACCCCGCTCTGCTCACCAAACTCTCCTCCTTTGGTATCCATGGAAATCTCCACGCATGGCTGGCGGACTTCCTCTCTAGTCGTCGTCAACGTGTGGCCCTGAATGGGTTTCTCTCATCTCCTCTTCCTGTTCAGGCTGGAGTTCCCCAAGGCAGTGTTCTGGGCCCCGTGCTTTTTCTGGTCTTCATCAATGATCTCTCTGACTCTCTCGAAAATCCTCTCTATCTCTTTGCTGATGACTCCACTCTCTGCCGCTCCATTCCTCTTCCCTCAGATCGGCAGTCTGCTGCCTCCTCACTCTCTGAAGACCTGGACAAAATCACAGACTGGTCAAACAAGTGGAACATGTCTTTCAATCCTGACAAATCTCACACTCTTACTATGTCTCTCCGAAAAGATCGACTGGACAACCCTCCCATCTACTTTCTCAACAATCCTCTCCAAGAAGTTCTGTCGCTCAAGATTTTGGGTCTCACTATCTGCCATGATCTTTCTTGGGAAAACCACATTTCCAAGCTGGCCTCCAAAGCCAGTCGCCGACTGGGCATCCTCCGTCGTGCGAAGTCCTTCCTCGGCACACCTGAGCTCCTCACCACATACAAGGCTTTCATCCGCAGCTCAATGGAATACTGTTCTCCCCTATGGGCCGGTGCTCCTGCCTCACACCTAGCTCGGCTTCACGCTGTTGAAACCAAAGCTTTCAGAATTATTGGAATCTCCCGCGATGAAGCTATCTCTGAGGGCCTTTCACTCACTCACCGCAGGCAGGTAGGTGGTCTTTCTGTCTTCTACCGACTCCTCTCCGGCCTTGCACCCCCAGCTCTCTCTGTGCTCTGTCCCCCAAATATTCCTACAGGTCGCACAAGATCTGCCAGCAACCCTCTGATGGTTAAACTGCCGAAATCTCGGCTCTCTGCTCACCTTCACTCTTTCATTCCTCTTTTCTCCCGCCTCTGGAACAAACTCCCTCACTCCCTTCAATCCCACTCCTCCCTCCAGATCTTTAAAACAGCTGTTCACCACCATCTCTTATCTTCCCCCATCCAAAACCTTGATCTTTTCTACCCCCGCTAATTCACCCCAGATCCACCTTGTTTGAAATTCCAACTTCTTTCCTGGAAGTCCTGGCAGTGTCCATATGTTTTATACCTCTCCCACCGCCCCCTTCCCATGCCCCCCCCCCAAAGCCCTCGCCCTCTCTCAGATCTCTCGATGTCTCCATGTCTCTCGGTCCCTGCTCTCAAATGTTGTGTTTGTGTCCTTCCCCCTCTCTCCCCATCTTGTCTACCGCTCCCGATGTTATATGTTTTATGTGTCGGTTTGTCTTTCTGTGTGATTAATGTTCGCTCTTTCACGAGCCTCGATCTTGTATACAAAAAAAAAAAAAAAAAAAAAAAAGTCTGTGTTCGGATCGTGATGATGTGCTCATTAACCGGATGAAGGATTCGCAGGTGATGGAGGAGAGGCGAAGAGAAAGAGGACCCGGTGTAAGTGGTGACCAATATGGTCGTGCGTATGATGCGCCAGGTGATTTAATAAGCTTGGGGGTCGAGATGGACCCGGATGTTCGTGAGAGGCCACAAGTGAGGTGTATGGCTGGTCCGGAGTGTATGGAACGAGGGTGCGAGCAAGAGGGTCCGGTGATGGGAGAGGTGCGAGGTGTGAGTGAGCAAGGTTGTGGTGGTATGGAATGGGTAGCGGGTTGCGGAAGCGTGACCCATGCATCGACACCAACAGGGGTAGTTTTTAGAGGGACAGGGGAGGCACGGGAGCCCCTTGGGGGTAATGTACTGTGGGGGCCCGGCCGGTTCGGCCCCGCGCTGACCCCGCAAGGGGCGACGCACGGGGTCCGGCAGGCGGGCAACGACTCGCATACGAGGTGGTCCCACAAGGTCCTACTCGCGCCGTATGACGGCAAGAGTGATCTACGAGCGTACCTGGCGCAGTTTGACTGTGTGTGTAAGGGCAACGGTTGGGGTGAGGATGAAGGTGGAGTACACCTGGTGGCCGCATTGCGCAGCGCAGCGGCGGAGGTGCTGACGGCATTACCACCGGGTGCTCTCACCCTGCCAGCCCTCCGCGACGCCCTAATTAATCGATTCGGCATTGAACAGCAGAGCGAGCTTGTTAAAGCTCAGCTCGCGCTGCGAAAACGCAAGCCCCAGGAAGCCATCGGGGAACTTGCCCACGACATTCGCCGCGCAGTGGGGATCGCACATGCTAACATGGCAGCGGATTCCCGGGAAAGCCTGGCGCTGGACCATTTTATCCAGGCCCTCCCGGATATTGAGCTCCGGCAACAGCTCGCCATGTGGCGCCCGCAGACTCTGAGCCAGGCGGCTGATGCTGCAGCCCGTTGGGAAGCAGCGAGGCCCCTGGCCCGGGGGAGCGAGCGTCACACAATGGCGGTCCGCCAGGTGGGACCCCCGATGGAGGGCGGACCCCTTAGGGGGCCCGCCCCCGACGTGAGTCCTGACCTGGCGGGCATGGTCCGGAGGCTGGTGGACCAGCGCCTGGCGGGACCTGGACCATGGCAGGCGGCCCCGGAGGTGGCCCGCGGTGGACCACGAGCAGGTATTCCAATTCGGACCTTCAGGGGGGGAAATTTGGAATTCCGGAGACAAGCACCTTATCAGGTGAGGTGCTATACTTGCAACCGTCTGGGTCACCTGGCGCGGCACTGTCGAGCCACGCGCCGGGATGATCCCCGGCGGTTGAGGTCCTCAACTCCGCCCAGGGGGGAGCGGGTTAGCCGACCCCAGACACCCCCCCGCCAGACCCCGGGAAACTAGAAGGTGTCGGGCACGTAGGGCGGTGTTCGGCAGAAGAGGATGGAGCAGAGCCCTCATTGACGCGACAGGTCATTCATTGTGGCCAAATTGGAACCGGTAGCCTGACAATCAGATGCAAAATTGCCGGCGTGGGGGTAGATGCCGTAGTGGACACAGGAGCTAGCGCCACGATCATCAGCCCTGAGGTCCTTGATTCGAGCGCAGGTGGCTGGGATAAGATCCAGCGCCTGCAAAATTATAGTTTGCAACTTGCTACCGGGGTAACGGCCACGATCATAGGGCGTGGTTCTGTGACCCT
The DNA here is from genome assembly GCF_964187855.1 of Myxine glutinosa. Lineage (NCBI taxonomy): Eukaryota > Metazoa > Chordata > Myxini > Myxiniformes > Myxinidae > Myxine > Myxine glutinosa. Next base: position 31,651,228 of record NC_136272.1, read on the forward strand.
CAAGTTAGGGTCGGTAAGGAGGGAGATAGATGTTTGGGTGGCGGAGGTGTGCGACCCATGTTTAATGGGGTTGGATTTGTTGACTGCCAGCGGTTGTAAAATCGACTTGTGCCGAGGGATCCTGCAAGTGGGAGTAGAAGAGCTGCCGTTAGGGGGAGTGAGCACGGCCGAGAGAGCGGAGCTGGAGGCTTCCGAGGCCGTGACCATTCCTCCAAGGGCCGAGGCGATCGTGCCGGCCCGATGGGCAGCTCGCCCAACATGGCAGGAATCCTGCGGCCTGGTCGAACCGGTGGCAGCGCAGTCCATACCGGGTTTAATCGTGGGCCGCACCCTTGTAAAAACGGACGGACCGGTAGTGGCCATCCGAGTAATAAATAAAATATAAGCACAGAACCACGCACTATAGTGAGGGGCACGAGGGTAGCTGGCTGCACCCCAGTTGAGGGAGTCGCGACAGTGAGGGGCGAGAACGTCCAGCCGAGCCGGCCCCAGGGGGAGCCTTCAATAAGAAGTAGGAATTGGCCCGATCCCATTTGCGAGATGGTAAATCGTAGTAGCGTAGAGTTGGGAGGTACCCAGAGGGAGGCCTTACACAAACTGGTTGGGTCCCATTTGGACCTCTTCTCCTTGTCCACCGAGGATATTGGACGTACGGGCCTGGTGAAACATCAGAATCACACCGGTGAGGCCCGGCCTATTCGTCAGGTTGAAAAAATGCTCGACGCAGGCGTGATCGAGCCCTCGGGAAGTCCTTGGATGTCACCTGTTGTGCTGGTCAAAAAGAAGGATGGGACCACGCGGTTCTGCGTGGACTATCGCCAGCTAAACAACGTGACACTCAAGGACTCATATCCCCTGCCAAGGATTGATGACACCCTCGATGCCGTTGCGGGCTCAAATTGGTTCTCAACTTTGGACCTCAAGAGTGGGTATTGGCAGGTGGAGATGGATAGGGCAGGGAAGGAGAAAACGGCATTTTCCACAGGTAAGGGACTGTATCAGTTTACTGTGATGCCGTTTGGTTTGTGTAACGCCCCCGCCACCTTTGAAAGATTGATGGAACATGTACTAGGCGGCATGCCATGGCAATCATGCCTGGTGTACCTGGATGACGTCCTAGTACATGCCAAAACGTTCCCCCAGGCAGTAGCTAATTTGGACCAGGTGTTTAGGTGCCTCAGACAGGCAGGGTTGAAACTGAGCCCCAGTAAGTGCACCTTGTTTGCCAAGGCGGTGGCCTATTTAGGCCACGTCATCGGTTGCGAGGGGGTAAAAACGGACCCAGACAAAATTAAAGCGGTAGAGGAGTGGCCCACACCACGTACCATCAAAGAGGTGCGGGGATTTTTGGGACTCTGCTCCTACTACCGGCGCTTCGTGGCGAAATTTGCGGAGTTGGCTCGGCCCCTTCACCGCCTTACGGAGAAGGGGACGAGATTTAATTGGACAAGGGAGTGCCAGGAGGCCTTCCTACAATTGAAGGGGTGTTTGACATCCGTACCCCTTCTAGCTTACCCCACTAGTGACGGGACATTTACCCTGGACACGGATGCAAGCCAGGAAGGATTGGGTGCAGTTTTGTCACAGACACAGGAGGGCGTGGAGAGAGTGATTGGTTATTATAGCCGGGCCTTGAGTAGGCCCGAGCGAAATTATTGTGTCACTCGCAAAGAGTTATTGGCTATGCTGGCTGCCATGAACCATTTCCACCCGTACTTGTACGGGCGGAAATTTTTGGTTAGAACTGACCATTCCTCTTTGCAATGGCTCCTGCGGTTCAAGGAACCGGAGGGCCAAATTGCAAGGTGGTTGGAAAAGTTGCAGCAGTACGATTTTGATGTGGCCCATAGGGCCGGGAAGGCCCATGGTAATGCGGACGCACTCTCTCGGCGTCCTTGTCTGGGGGAAAACTGCAAATTTTGTGCGAGACACGAGGAGAGGGAACAATTGGGCGATTCGGACCCGATCCTCGTTGTCCGTGCAACCCGGGTGAGAGGGCCAATTTTGCCACTAACCGCAGATGAGGAATTCGGAACATTGGCTTGGAGCGCGGCCCAGCGGGAGGACCCCGTACTGGGACCGGTGCACGAATGGGTGAGATTGGGGCAAAGACCTAATGGGGAAGAGGTCACCCCCCTCGGGGCACAGACCAAGGCATATTGGGCTCAGTGGAAAACCCTGGAATTGAAGGATAACATCTTGTATCGCAAGTGGGTGGAGGTTCCCTCTGATAAAACTTCCTGGCTGGTGGTAGTCCCAAATAAATTTAAGACCGATATATTGAAACAGGTGCATGGTACCCGCTCCGGCGGCCATTTGGGCAGGACAAAGACAATATCTCGAGTCCGCCGGAGGTTCTATTGGGTGAATATGGGGCGCGACATACAGGACTGGTGTCGGAGATGCGACGCCTGTTCTGCCAAAAAGGGACCAGCACGGAGGATGAGGGCCCCCCTTAAATTACATCAGGTGGGGGCCCCCCTTGAGCGGGTGGCTATGGATATTCTAGGACCGCTGCCCCGCACCCGCCAAGGTAATAAGTACATCCTCGTTGTGATGGACTACTTCACCAAGTGGCCGGAGGCCTACGCCCTCCCCAACCAAGAAGCAGGGGTGGTAGCGCAGGCCTTCGTGGAAGGATTTGTATGCCCGACAAGGGACGAAATTTTGAGAGCAAATTGCTAAAAGATGTGTGCAGTCTCCTGTCAATTCGGAAAACAAGAACAACGCCTTTAAGACCTCAATCTGATGGGATGGTGGAAAGATTCAACCGAACTTTAATCCAACAACTGGCACTGTTCACCGCCACCCGTCAGGATGACTGGGACGAACATCTCCCTTATTTGCTCATGGCCTACCGAACCAGCCAGCACGGGGCCACCGCATGTAGTCCAGCATTGCTTATGTATGGGCGGGAGTTACGGGCTCCCGCCGACTTGCTATGCGGTCCCATGCCAGACACAGTGGTTAACCCGCCGAGGGAGGGGTACGCACGTCACCTCGAGGAAGGCATGGAGCTAGTCCATGCCTTCGCCCGCCGCCAACTCCATCTGGCAGGGGAAAAGATGAAGCGCAGGTACGACCACCAGAGCCAGGGGAGTCAGTACACTCCGGGGATGAAGATTTGGTTCTTCAATCCCCGGAGGAGGAAGGATAGGTGCCCGAAACTCACCTCTCCCTGGCAAGGCCCGGGGGTCGTCCTGTCGCAAGTCTGTGACGTGGTAGTAAAAATCAAAATGGGGCCACGAGCCCTCCCTCGGATCGTCCACGCCGACCGGATAAGGCTTTACACCGGCGAGCAGGTGCCCCCGTGGATTGCCTCGGCTTTAGATGCCGAGGCGGGACCCAGTACCTCTGAATAAGGGGGGCTTATTAGTGCCAGAGGACTGGGGGATTGATGAGCAATGGGCCCGGTGGGTAAGGGTGGCATCCCTGCCACCCTTCCCATGATGGGGGGCAAATGCACTAGTTTTATGGGGTTGATGGCAGTGAAAACTAGCCCGGGTGGGTTAGGATATATAATGATAGGGACTAGAGGTGACTATAGGTGACAAGATTTAAGTAAGAGACTTGGTACCTGTAGTGGGGACGTAGTAGCTTAGTGTTTGATAATGACGTGGGAGCGCTGAGTGTAAGGGAAGACGGAGGAGCGCGAGTTTTAGAAGGGAGTAGACAGAGCAGATGATGCAGTGTGAATGGAAGTGCTGGTGAGCAGCTTCAAATGAGGCATTGGTGAGGCAATGCTCCGAGGTGTGTGTGAGTGTACAAGTGATGAATGAGAGAGCATTGTGGATGAGTGTCATGGTGAGTAGTGAGTGTTGTGGATCAGCGCGAATGCGCTTGGGGGAGAGAAGGGTGCAGGCGGCACCAAGTATGAGAGCACAGGTGTGCAAGTACAGGTGTGTGGAATATATGGAGCAGAGAATGAGTGGTGTGAAGAGAGTTGGAGTAAGTGGTACGGAGTGGTGTGCATGGTGCGAAGGTGTGGATGGGGGAAGAGTGGACCCCTTTCACGAGTACCCGGGGCGGGTAGTGTAAGTGTTAGGTAGAGGGTATAGGTAAATTGTGGTTGGATATTGGCATCTGTGGTGCGGGTGGAAGAATGATGATTGGATGGGTGCATTAGTGTTGTGGAAATGGCTGGGCGTGTAGCCTGTTAGTGTGTGTAGTTGGTTTGGGCACTCCACCACTGTGAGGATGTCGGCCAGGTGAGGCCGCAGGTGGGCTCTGGGAGCCGGTAGTAGTTGTTGTGGATGGGGCCCGAGGATCCGGAGGACGGACCCGGGTAGCCCAGTGCCAGAGGGCACCGAGTGGGGTGACAGAGCCAGGAGGGGCCTTCCCCAGTTAGTTAGGTTAGGGTGAGGAGCTAGGTAAGCTCGGGTGGCAACTGCAGTGGTGGAGGTGTGCAGGTGGGTAGACCTGCTGGGAGAGCTACACGTCGCAGCCCAGAAATTGTGCAAGGGCACCGGGAGATGAATCGGGGGAGTGAGACCCCAAATTGAGAAGCACCACAGTTTGGTCAATGGGAATTGGTTTTTAGAACCCATAGTGTAAGTTGGCCAATGGATTGGCAGGGAAAGACCCCGGGTAATGTAAAGTTGTTAAAGTCATTTAGGAAATAGTTAGGATTGATGAACCTGTCGCACCATACGCAGCCACTTACCTGAGGTGATGATGATGACTCCACACCTGTGTTTCCTTTGTTTTGTGTTGCAGGAAAGGAGAATTGCTGTTTGGATTTGTGAGACGCATCACGACGTGGATGAGACATTGGGGTGATTCCATCTCTCCCTCCTTAGGAGGGACTGATGATGAATTGGTGATGGCAAATTTTGATGTTGAGTTGGAGATGGCAAATTTTGATGAGAGTTGGAAATGGCAAATTTGATTGGTTAGGAGGGAGAGAAGACGAATTTGGTTTATGGGAGGAACAGGGAAGACAGTAGGGACGTTTGTTGATGTGTAAAGTAGATGTTTATGGGTAGTGTTGTGTTTTGTGGATACAGTAAGGGGTAAGGGAGGGTCAATGTAGGTTACCTGGTGGGGGGGGGGGGGGGGGCGTATGGTAGGAACGTACCTGTCTCACCTGGTTCCCATGTGCCCCCAGTGTGCATTACCTTGTATTGCATGCACTTTTGCACCCTTACCACCTTACTCACTTGTCTTCTTTTGTCTCCCACCTCCGAGGATCTGGCTTTGGGGCAGAGAGAGAGGAGAGAGAGGTGCTGGCTCCGCAGTTGTGGGCCTGTACTTCCGCTGCTTGCTGCCTGGATCGATACACCATATGGACCGCAATTTTTGTGGCCGCCCACAATGGACCGCAGTTCATTTGCGGTCAGGCACCACCCGTGGATGGACCTGGGTCAACGTGGCACCTGTGCCATACAGGTGAACCACTTTTACTTGGCCCCCTGACGGCCACAATTAAGAAATGGATGCGGTTGGCGCCTTTCTTTATTTCTAAAGAAGCCAGAAGGCCAAGTGCACTCCATGAAGGCAAGACCAGCGGCAGAACATCGGCCGGCTGCGACACCACCGGTGACCATGGACACTTGATGGTGCATTGTTATTAAACACTTTATTGGTGCACCGGATGGTGCTGACTGTGCATTATGGGGTGGTGCTTTTGGTGTTTGGACGGGGTGCTCTGCACATTATTAAAGGCCGTAGGGCCACAGGGCACTCGTGGGTTGGTGTATCGATGCTGGCATGCGTGCTCTCTCTATGCATAACATCTGCATGTGTTCCTCAAAGAACAGGTCCTGGATCGTAGTGTAAATATCAGTGTAGTCTTGTATAAATGATGCTCCCTACCGGCTGTATGTTTAGTTTGAGGATGCTTTTCCGCGATTCGGTTATCCTGTGGGTGTGTTTCTGTTAGGAGAAGGGTGCAACGTCGCAGGGGGACATATTTACTCATTTGTGAACATCTGTAAAACTGTCGCACTCAGGGTTGAGTTAATAGTAGAGGGAACGACATCTGAGTGCCACACTAAAGTAGGTAAAAATTTATCAGGTCGGGCCGCCCTGAGGTCGAGAAGGGTGCAGTGTTGCGGATATGGGATTTGCATCCATCCATATCCGCTTGTAAATATTCCCCTATTTCCTCAATACTTCCCAACTCTCCCCAATCCCCCATTCCCTAGTCCCATTTTCTGTAAACAACACTCTGTAGACCCGACCTCCCCCTATTTCCCCCATTAAATGTCACACCCAGGTTCACCGCATCTCATGTAAGACAACTATAGGACATCTTGCTAGTTATTCTTAGTCTATGTCAGTTAAGGATTCGTTTCCATTAATTCTGACCCTTCGTTGCACCAGAATGTGATTGTATGGCACCGTTAGGAAGTTTAGGACCTCCCAATACCTCCCCGCAGCTCTTCCTCACAGTTCAGCAACAACAACAACAACAACAACGAGCGCAGGGAGTGCGCGTCCTCACGCCGGCTTGGTTGGTAGGGGTGGTGGGAGGGCACCAGGCCTTCCCAACGAGCCGCCATCGGACATGTGCTCGACGGGGTTACCAAACAGAGGCTCCCTGTCGGCTCCTCGTCAAGGGCGGAGCCCGGTAACCCCCGCACCCAATGGAAGCAGCGGACCGGCCCCATTGGGGCGGAACCAACCAGCCGAGGGCGTGTCACTCCCCGCTGAGCATGCGCAGTGAGAGGGAGGTGACGTCAGATGCGCGCCGAGCTTGGAGCAAGCAAGACCACCTCCGAGCGCTGTGAGACCTCCCTGCATCTTTGAACCATGCTTTATCCTGTCCCCGAGCCAAGGTGCACCTTGTGCCATCGACCTACCTGTCCCTTCCTGCCATCAATCCCTGTGTAAGTCTACCTTGTCCGTTTGTCCATGGTCTGTCTGGGTTAAGATAAGACTGTATTTAAGTGCCCATCTCTTCTGTGTCTTTACCTCACTCTGCCTTGTAATCTACCCCCTTTTCTCCACCACTGTAATTATACCCTCCTCCGCAGGTCTTGAGAACTGTACCCCTTGCGTCGTTTCATCTATCCCAGTCGTCGTGTCCTTTCCATCATTGATTTAGCATAGTGCGATTTGGCCAACGTCTGGGTGAATCGGGTGAATGTAAGGGAAGAAACAGGGAGCAACTGTTCGGTCGCGGAGCCTCCGCTCGGCAAATATAACATCTAAACCGCGGTCCGTAACAATATATATGTATATATATATATATACATATATATACATATATACATATATATATATATTTTTTTATTTGGTTCTGGGGTCACAAGAGAAATTATACTACATTTTTGCATCTATTGGTAAAAGGAAAAGCGTCTGTCCATCCGTGTGTTTGTGTGTGTGTTATATCCACTGCCGCTGCTCGCATGTACTAACAGGAAATGGTACAAACTTGACACCTCCCATCCACAGATATTGTACACAGCTCTTTTCCTATTCCATCTCCAGGCGCTGCATGATGTCATCGCCGGGCACCTTTCGGTGCTTAAAACTTAAACGACGCACGCTTAAAATAAGTACCGGTACTCAGTTTTCACTCCGTGTTTTCTTGTTTATCCGGGTGATATCTCAGCCATCCTTTGAGCAAGGGAGCTGCAATTTTGGCACAAAAGTGAGCATGTGCATTGGCATAACGGTGTTTTTATTGTTTGATTAACCAATTAATTGATTAATTACGTAATTATTATTGATTAATTCAGTACTTATTTATTTTCTTTCTCATCTAGGCAATATCTGAGGCACCTTTTGAGCTAGGAAGCTGATATTTGGACATGGCAATGACCAAGTGATTCGGCTGTAAAGGGTAGGTATTTTTGATTTATCGAGTGATCAATTAATTATTTAATTATTCGATTAAATAATAAATTTTCAAAAAGTTACAGATTCGGATGAAACGGTGGTGCTCTGGGTATGCTATTAGCCAATTGATTAATAAGTTAATTATTTTACGATTATTATTTATTGTTTTTCATTATTAATTACTCATTTCTTTTCTTTCTCATCTGGGCAATATCTCACGCACCTTTTGAGCTGGGATGCCGATATTTGGACATGACAGTGACCAAGTGATTTGGCGATAAAGGTATTTTTGATTTAACGATTAATCAATTAATTGTTAAAAATTTTTCGATTATTTACATAATTAATTTTCAAAGAGTTGCAGATTTGGATGAAGCAGTGGTGCGCTTTCGGTATGCTAGTAGCCAATGGATTAATAAATAAATTATCTTACGATTATTATTTATTTATTTTCATTACGCGATTAATCCATCAATTATTGTACACTGCTACCTCACAATTACATCTCCATGTGCGCATGGCGACATCGCCGGGCACCAAAGGCATCTTGGCGATGTGCGCTCAAGGATGTTATTTATTTATTTTGCATGGGGGTGGTTTACTTAAAATGTAGCTCAACGTGTTTCTCTTTTTTTTTTTTTGGTATACAAGATCGAGGCTCATGTAAGAGCTAACATTGATCACAAAAAGACAAACTGACACGTAAAACATATGATAAAGGGAGCGCGAGATAAGATGGGGAGAGAGAGGGAAGCACACAAGTACAACATTTGAGAGCAGGGACATTGGGAGATCTGTGGGAGGGAGAGAGCTTGGGGGGAGCAGGCATGGGAAGGGGATGGGGGAGTGGAAGAGGTTAAAAAACACATGGACACAGCTAGGACTTCCAGGAAAGAAGTCGGTATTTCAAAAAAGTGGATCTGGGATGAATTAACGGGGGTAGAAAAGATCAAAGATCAAGGCTTTGGATGGGGCACCACTGCTTCAAGAGATGGTGGTGAACAGATGTTTTAAAAGACCTGGAGGGAGGAGTGGGATTGAATATAGTGAGGGAGTTTATTTCAGAGGTGGGAGAAAAGAAGAATGAAAGAGTGAAGGTGAATAGAGAGTCTTGATTTTGGCAGTTTAACCATAAGAGGGTTGCAGGTAGATCTTGTGTGGCCTGTAGGAATATTTGGGGGGACAGAGCAAAGACATAGCTGGGGGAGCTAGGCTGGAGAGGAGTCGGTAGAAGACAGAAAGTCCACCAACCTGCTCGCGGTGAGCGAGTGAAAGGCCCTCGGAGTTAGCTTCATCGCGGGAGATTCCAATGATTCTGAAAGCTTTGGTTTCAATAGCGTGAAGCAGAGCTAGGTGTGAGGCAGGAGCACCGGCCCAGAGGGGTGAACAGCATTCCATTTAGCTGCGGATGAAAGCCTTGTATGTGGGAGGAGCTCAGGTGTGCCAAGAGAAGGCCTGTGCACGACAGAGGATGCCCAGTCGGTGACTGGCTTTGGAGGCCAGCTTGGAAAAGTGGTTTTCCGAGGAAAGATCATGGCAGATAGTGAGACCCAAAAGCTTGAGTGACAGAAACTTCTTGGAGAGGATTGTTGAGAAAGTGGATGGGAGGGTTGTCCAGTCGGTCTTTTCGGAGAGGACATAGTAAGAGTGTGAGATTTGTCAGAATTGAAAGACACGTTCCACTTGTTTGACCAGTCTGATTTGTCCAGGTCTGTTGAGAGTGAGGAGGCCGCAGACTGCTGATCTGAGGGATGAGTTATGGAGCGGAAGAGATTGAAGTCATCAGTAAAGAGATAGAGTGGATTTTCCAGAGAGTCGGAGACATCATTGATGAAGACCAGAAAAAGCATAGGGCCCAGAACACTGCCTTGGGGATCTCCAGCCTGAACAGGAAGGGGAAATGAGAGAAAACCATTCAGGGTGACACGTTGACTATGACCAGAGAGGAAGTCCTTAAACCATGCGTGGAGATTTCCATGGATACCATAGGAGGAGAGTTTGGTGAGCAGAGCCGGGTGCCAGACCGTATCGAAGGCACGTGATATGTCAAGGGAGACAGCTCTGATTTGCTGTTTGGCTTTAAGGACCTCCATCCATTGTTGAGACAGCAGAAGCAACATGTCCAGAGTAGAATGACCTGGTCTGGATCCAAATTGATGATCCTAGATCAAGCCATTGGAGAAGAGGAAGGATTTGATGTCAGAAGCTATGATTGATTCCATGACCTTGCTGATTATTGGGAGCAGGCTGATTGGTCTGTAGTTGAAAGGATCTGTTTTTGCACATTTTTTGTGTAAAGCGGTGATGTTGGCTGATTTCCAAGCAGATGGCAAATGACCTTGAGCAAAAGAGAGGGTGAAGAGAACAGAGAGAGGGTGAGATAAAGCGGCAGAGCAGGATTTTCGGACCTGTGGGCTGATGCTGTCTGGTCCAGTTGCAGAATCAGAGTCGAGGTTTGACAAAAACTTCTCCACTTGTCAGGAGAGAAGGACACAGAGTTCAGGAGCAGCTGGGTTCGACTGGGAAAGGTGGGTACAGAGAGAGAGATGGGTTTGGGACACAAGATTTTGAGGCAAGCACAGAGTTGAGGCATTCACGTGCGGTGTCACCTGTGTAGCCGTTTGAGGTAAGGGAGGGGATGGAAGGAGAAGAAACACGAGAAACAGATTTGACCAGATGCCACCAGGATTTGGAGGAGGGAGACTGGTCTGAGAGTTCAGTCTTGAGAGTAGAGAGATATTGTTTCCTGGCTCTCCTGAGGGTAGACTGGGCTTTGTGAACACACATTTGTTCTGAGCTTTGTGAAAGGAAATGAGATTGCCTTCCGTTGGATTTGCCTTCCAGGAGGCGAAGGCAAGTTGTTTCAGGGCAACTGCCTCACCACAAGATTCTGTGTACCATGAACGGGAGGAAAGGTATGACAACTGAAGACGAGATGGGATAAATCTCTGCATGAGAGAGAGCAATTTACTTTGGAAGAATTCCCAGGAAGAGTTGATGTCAGAGGCAGTGAAGACCAGTCCATGGGAGACCAGTCCAGAAGATTGATGGCTGCTTGAAGACCGTGCCAGTCGGCCTGAGTGAAATGCCAGACTCGTCGGTGCTGAGGAAGCTCTCTGAGAATGGCTAGAGATATGTCCACTTAAACAAGGAAATGATCAGAAGAACCGATTGGAGCAGAAGAAGAGCAGCAGATATTTGCAGGGAAGTTTGTCATAACCAAGTGTAGTCGCAGAAGTTCTTTGCTGAGCTGCCATTGCTGGTGAGAGAGGTACCCACACCCAGCCAGCTGGCATGGTGACAATTGAAATCACCACATATGAGGAAGAGAGAGTTGGGATGAGTAGATAGAAGTTGGTCCATATTATCAGACAGCGAGATGTAGATGGAGTCATCACTGTTTGCTGGACGGTACAGCACACATATGAACAAGAGGTGGGAGCTCAGGTCTATCAGTACGAGGCTCAGGTCTATTATATCAGAGGAGGGAGTAACCAGGAAGAGATATTAAGGAATCAGAGCCATCTTGAAGGAGGAAAGTTTCTGTTAAGCAGATTACATCTGGTTTGTCAGAAGCAACCTGTATGGAGAGATCGATCAGGTTTGAGCGAAGGCCCCAGATGTTTGAGGTCCATACCGTTAAGGAAGAGGGAGGGGCAGCATTGGGTACAGGATGGGAGGGGAGGGTAAGGTGAGTAGTGAGAGGGGGAGGTAGGGAGAGCTGTTGATAGTGTGTCGGAGATTGCAGAAGAGTTAGGAGAAAGGGAAGGATGAGGAGGACAATAGGTTTTATGGTGATGAGAAGAGGCACAGTAAAGGGGTTTTTTGAGGGGGGGGGGGGGCAGAGCAAAGTAGAAGGTTGGAGGAGGTGGAAGTATGTGATGGAAGAGAGAGGAAGTGGGGAGGAGGCAGCTTTGAGGGGGAGGGAGGGGAATTGGAGAAAAATAGTAGGGGGGGAAATTAGAAGGGGAGGGGTGGGGGGGGAGTTTTAAGGGGAGGGGTGAGGGGGGGAGTTTTAAGGGGAGGGGTGAGGGGGGAGAATTGAAATGGAGGAGAGACGGGGGAGTTTAGGAGGGGAGGGGTGAGGGGGGAGAATTGAAAGGGAGGGGGGAGTTTTGGAGGGGAGGGTGAGGGCGGAGTTTTGGAGGGGAGGGTGAGGGGGGAGTTTAGAAAGTGGATGATTAATGAAAAATGAACATTTATTACAAACTGGGTTTTGTTGTGATTTTCAAGTCAGAGATCCGTTTGAAAAAGATAGAGGAGGGGTGGAATGAAGGTGAGTTTCGAAAATGTAGAAAGGAATGACTGTAAGAGATTGAATTTTTTTTTGAAATGGAATGATTTGATGAGGAGATTGAAAAAAGCCTTTTAAATAGGAAGAAAACCAGCATGTTGTAATATACCACTGAATAAAACACTGCAGGGGAAAGTTTAAACATATTTAAACAAAACCGTGAAAAAAAATCTGGGAAAAGTCCCTGCAGTGAGGGCGTGGATCAGAGAAAGGAGAAAGGGTTTTATGAGATGGAGGAAACTAGAATTGGAAAGGTGAGTTTCGGCTGGAGATGGAAGGAAGAGGTGGAAGAAAAGGAGATAAATAGGGGGGGGGGGGGGGGTGCTAACTGGAGTAGAAAAATTCACCAATAGGAATGGAGATGGTGGTATACTGCCAATTTGAATCCCGGGAATGAAGATTGAACTGACATGAAAGGTAGTTCGAGAAGCAGACAAAAACAACAACAAACGAATGGAGGTGAGCAATCTGGATTTTGGGGTTATGAAGGGGTTACTGGGAGGGATGAAAGAACAGAAGGAGTAAGACCAAAGAGAGGCAGTTTAAAAATAAAATGACACTGAGGCCACCAACCTGTTTGGAGCAAAAGTGGAGCAGAGTGCTTCTATTAATTTGTGGGAGATGCTAATGGTATTGAAGGCTTTCAATCTCACAACATCTTACAGTGACAGGTGTGAAGCAGGGGCACTGACCTATGGAGAGAGCAGTACTCTCTTGAGCTACTTGTAGGCTGTGGGAAGTTCAGACCTTCCAAGGAAGAACAATTGGCACAACTCAGGATGTCCAGTCTGTAGTTGCTGACTTTGGAGGTCAACTTTATTTAACGGTCTGTCGAAGAGAGATCGTTGCTCATCGTGAAACCGAGAAATTCAAGAGACTGGAAACGATTACATTGGTTGATCCTGGCGAGACAGGGTGAGAATGTGAGATTTGCTTGAATTGAATGGTATGTTCCAAGTATCAAACCAGCGTGTTTGCACTGTTGTTGTTGTTGTTGTTGTTGTTGTTGTTGCACCAAATGTCGCCGCGCCCGTGACCGCAGCAGCGCTGCCAATGGACTGGGGCCTATTTATGGAACAAATAAAGGCCCTTATGGTTAAGTCGGGTAAAGAAATGGGAAGCCAAATGGAGGGAATGGAAAGCAGAATGAGGGACGAAGCGAGGGGTACCAGTGAACGGTTGGGCAATCAAATTGGGGGGCTAGAAGCCAAATTTGAGGGGTTAGACAACAGGTTGGAAGGGCTAGAAGGTAAATTGGGGGGCCAACTGGAGGACGTGGGTAACCAAATCGGGGAAATGAAGGAGGGGTTAACGGGGTTGGAAAACAGAATGGCTGCCCAGGAGAACCAGATGGAAGGGATGAAGAATGGGTTAGGGGGGTTAGAAAGCACCATGGAAGGAAAATTGAGGGAAATAGGGGAGCAATCCGCCCGGGAAATTCAACAGATGGGGAATCAGATAGAGGAGGTGAAAAGCGGGTTGGAAACTAAATTGGATGCCCAGAGGAATGATTTGGAACAGATGAGGGCAGCATCTACCAAAGCGATGGGAGAAATGGGGGAGGAGATCAGACGAGGTGTGGGCGAGGAGGTCGCGGGGGTACGCGAGGAGGTAAAGAGGGGTGAGGAGCGTATGGAGAAAGAGGTGAGAAGTAGTACGGCTAGGTTACAGGGGGGCATAGAGGATCTGACGAGGGGAGTAGAGCAGCTGACGGTGGGACAAAAGGAATTGGGGGAGCAAGTGGAGAAGAATACGGCGATAGTCGGGGGGTTAAAGGCGACACAGAAGGAGATAAAAAAAGAACTTATAGTGACAAAGAGGGAATGTCAGATGGTACATGAGGGGTTGACAAAGAGGTTGGACGAGGTGACAGAGGCAATGGAGACGAAAGAACGGGAAGTAAGGACGCACATAGAAACGACCAAGGTGGCATTAGAGGCAGAAATTGAGGGGGCGCACCGGGAAATAAAAGAGGTAAAGCAAAAATGAGAGGAAGTGGAAGAGGGGGTGAGTGAAATTAAGAAGAGACGGAGGGAAAGTAAGAGAGAGATAAAGGAGGAGGTGATGGAATTGGTGCAAGGTCTGTGCTCAAATAGTGATGATGTGCTTACTGACCAAATAAAGAGTTTGCAGGTGGCGGAGGAGGAGCGAAGACGAGGTGCCGAGGTGAGTGGCGATATACTCGGAAATGTATATGGTGTGAGGGGAGATTCAGTCAGCTTGGGTGCTGGTCTGGACCCGGGCGTTCGTGAGAGACCAATGGTGAGGTGTATGACTGGTCCGGAGTGTGTGGAAGGAGGAGGTGTGCAAGGAGGTCCGACTATGGGGAGTGCGGAAGGTATTTGTGAGCCAGGGTGTGCGGCGGTGATCGGGTGTGTGCAAGAATGCACCCCCATGAGTGGTACGGAGTATGTACCGGGCGAGAGTGCGCAAGAGGGTGCGCGAGAAAGGTGTGGAACAGAGGGGTGTGTGAGGAAAAAGTGCACGCCGAGGAGTGAGTGTGCTGTCGAGAGAGTTGGTCGTGGCACGGGTGCGGGGGGGGGGGGGGGCACCTTGAAGCGCGTGATGGGGAGTGTTCCAGGGGATGTAACGGAAGAGTGCACACCTGTGGTGAGTGTTACGGAGGGCGTAACGGGAGAGTGTGCGCAAGAGGATGCGCAAGAAAGGTGTGTAACAGAGGAGTGCATGATTACAGAGTGCGCGGTCGAGAGTAAGGGTGAATGTGCGACCGAGTGTGGTGGTGAGAGTCGTGAGAGTGACACGGAGCACGAGTTGGTTGTGGCAGGTGAGAGAGAATGTACACCTGGAATGAAAGGATGCACACCTGGAATGGTCAAGCGCGTGTGGGAATGCACACTTGAGTTGGTAGTGAAGCACGTGATTGGGTGTGCAGATGAGTGCACACCCGTGGTCGTCACAGAGGATGTGACCGAGGAGTGGGCGCGAAGAGGTGTGTTGATGAGGTGTGCGAACGACGAGTGTGTGCCAAGGTGTGCAGTGGTCAGGTGTGTGATGAAGTCTGTGAGCGTAATGAGTGTACCTGGGGGGTGTGTAAGAGAAGGTGCAATGACGGAGAGTATGGAGACACCTGGATGTGTGAATAAGGAACGGAACGCGTGGTGTGAGCATGCAAGTGAAGCATCGACGTTAAACGGAGCAGCGGTTAGATCGACTTTTAGCCGAAGCGAGCCCTCGGTTCGTGCCGGGCTTTGTGTGCTGCGGGAACCAGCGAGGATCGTAACCACGGCGGATTCGAAAGAACCGCCGTGCGCGATCCATGCCGGGCCTCGCTCTGAACGGTCGCGTCCGTGCTCCACTAAGCGGAGCGGGCGGGCCGGTTCGAGGACAGGTAGGAAGGGTCGGCATGGCGACCCCTTGTGGTGGCGGCGGTCCGGCCGGCCGAGATTGGTGCATCGAACGGTTCCGTGCCGAGATGGTGCGTGGAATCTCGGCCCGAGTAAGCCTCCTTCCCTGCACCGAATGCCGGACGGACCCAACCGCCGGCAACGAACCACCCGCATTCATTGCTCGGCTTCGCGAGGCCGGGCTTTGAGAATGAATTGACGCACCGAGAGGCTCAAGTGAGTGGACGTGTGAGGGTGATAGCAGTAGTGAATTTGAAAAGCAAAATTGATGATTGGTAAACTGATTGGCAAAGTGATGGGCTGAAAATTGGATGGGCAAAATTGATAGGGAGAGATGTCCGATGTGGAGGGATGGCAAAGGGCACATGAGCACTAGCTATGGGGTTTGGCAGTGTAAGCTCGCCGAGGGAGGGTTTGGATAAAATGATAGGGATCTAGAGAAGATTGACCATAGGTAACTGGAGATTTAAGTAGCGACATTATACCTGTAGTGGGGACGTAGAGAGTAGGGTAGTTGGATTATAATGACGAGGGAGCGCAATAGTATAAGGGGCGACTGGGAAGCGCGAGTTTCAGAGGGGAGTAGTTAGATCAGATGATGCAGTGTTTGAGAATCGAAAGTGTATTCGGAAGTGTATTGTGAAAAGTGTGAGGTGATTGTGAGTTGTATTGAGCGTGGAAGTGTATGGAGCAGTGCATGAGGAACAATTGTGGTTGTGCATTGTATTGAATGATTGAAGAAGCCTGGGAGGAAGGAGGGTGCAGGTGGCACCAGGTGCGATTGCACAGGTGTGCAAATGAACAGGTGTGTGGAATACATGGAGTATGGAATGGATGGTGTGGAGTGAGTATGGTGGAAACTGTGGAGTGGAGTGGATGGTGCGAAGGTGTGAATGGGGGAAAAGTGGACCCCTATCACGAATACCCGGGGAGGGTAGTTTAAGAGTTGGGTCGAGGGAGTAGGTAAATTGTGGTTGGATATTGGCATCTGTGGTGCGTGGTGGAAGAATGGTGTTTGGATGGGTGCATTAGTGTCGTGGAAATGGCTGGGCGTGTGGCCTGTTAGTGTGTGTAGTTAAATGGGCACTCCACCACTGTGAGGGTGTCGGCCAGGTGAGGCCGCAGGTGGGCTCTGGGAACCGTTAGAGTTGTGGATGGGGCCCGAGGATCCGGAGGACGGACCCGGGTAGCCCAGTGCCAGAGAGGGCACCGAGGGGGTAAGCGCCAAGGACAGCCTTCCCCAGTTAGATAGGTTAGGTAAGGAGCAGGTAAGCTCGGAGGCAACTGCAGTGGTGGAGGTGTGCAGGTGGGTAGACCTGCTGGGAGAGCCACACGACCCAGTCCTGAAATTGTGCAAAGGCACGGGGAGTTGAACCGGGGGAGTGAGACCCCAAATTGATGAAGCACCACAGCTTGGTCAATGGGAATTCGGTTCTTAAAACCGCATAGAGTAAGATGGCCAATGGATTGGCAAAGTCAAGGCCATGACGAGTTAGAGAGTTAGAGATTTAGAGATTTAGTGAGTGAGTGAGTGAGTGTGAGAGTGAGAGTGAGAGTGAGAGTGAGAGAGAGAAAGAGAAAGAGAAGAGAGAGAGAGAGAGAGAGAGAGAGAGAGAGAGAGAGAGAGAGAGAGAGAGAGAGAGAGAGAGAAAGAAAGAAAGAAAGGGAAAGGGAAATCGGCCCCCCGACTTGCGTTAGGGAAGGGAGTACAACCACTGCGGAGAGGCTTCCCCAGTAGTTGCATTGCACTCTTGTTGTGGCTGGGAGTGATGTTGATTGGCTTTCAATATTTGTTGGAAACATCATATGTTCGACTGTATAACTTTTTCTGGGACTGCTGATTTGGGACTGCAAATTTGCATGCATTGTAAACAGAGCTGTGATCAATTTAAGGTTTAGCTACAACTACAGCGTGTGCAGTTTAGTTGTATAAGAGGGAAACACAGAACCTAAAAAGGCAGATGCAGAAAAATATCAAAATTAAAAATACTGAGAAACTACATAATGGGAGGGCATGAAAATAAAGTGACATCAGTGATATCATCTACAACATTGAATTGGATTGACCAATCGTTGAAGAGATTCATCAGAGAAGAAAGTCTCAAACAAACCAAATCCACAAGAAAGAGAGAAAGAGCGAGGGAGAGAGAGAGCCAGATTTTCTTGTATTGCAAAAGACAACTGCTCAAAAGGAAGTGTGCAAGTTCAGGATTATTATCATCATTCCGGCTTCATCGGTGAGACAAAAATGAGCTTAAAAAGCAAAGCTTACGTAACAGGTGTGACACCAAGTACAAAGGAAAGAGATCATCGGAAATTGAATTGACGCCATGTAGGGAGGGAATGTACCGTACGTCAAGCATGCAGGTCCATGCCAGTAGTACATGATTCATTCATAACGCATCATTGACTGGGTAATACATTCTTACGTGGGGCAATCTGCACCCTCCACATGGCTTTTCTGTTGCGGTTTGGCTGGAGGTGTTGCAAGGGATGCTGCTGCTGCACAGTTCGAGGGCTCGGGGGCACACGCCCCATATGCACATACAGTTCCTGCAGTTCAAGGCACTGCCGTGCTTTTAGCTCCTCGACCTCATGGCGATGCCTGTGCAAGAGTACAAACAAACGTGTAAGTGGGCCCAATGGCAGACTGACTACAGGTACACGAGATGATTGGACACCTACCTTTCTCTGCACATGGTGCAGAAAATCGAATTATACCAAATCCTGCTACAAATGCACGTGCTTGTCTGAGTGATCGATATGATGATTGTAAAACTTTGTACCTCAACTCTCTCTAATGGCATCAGGTTGTTACCCTAGCACGTGAAGCGAAAAGCGCGGTTAAGCAATGGATTAATGTCCGTCTGTCGACAAACGTCAATTTTATGATCGATGAACCGAACATGAATCGAAACCGAACCTGTAGTTTAACAGTACTTTGCCTCTGAATTCGTATCGATCCCACATGCGCAGAGAAGTGAGATAATATTTTTACTCTGTCTGTCTGGAAGTCAAACAAAATTGAAAATCATTCCAAACAGGAAATTTACCGTTTTTAAGGACATCATAAAGGACACAAACAACAGGCACGAAGACCTAATGTAACGTGTTAGATGTGGTGGTGAAATAGACACTGCGTTATCGGCGGTAAAACGATGGTAAATTCCGGAATTTATTTATACGACTTTTACAATCTTTATTTTATTTAAATTTAATTATAAACTTAGACACTGTCGAACACAAATCACTTCCAAGAACCTCCAGTTTTGTAGAACTTGAACATGTTAAATAAGGTGGTGTATAAGACTGCTTCAATGGCACTAAACTTCCAGAATAGTAATAAAAAAAGACCTTTAAAAATCATTATTTTATTTAAATTACAGTATATACTCGAACACTGCCCGAGGGATCGTCTTATATGAATTCTCTAGTTAACGATCTTTCCGTTAGTGATTCCATGAATCATCAAGCAAGGGAGCAGCAAGTACCATTTATTAAAGTTTTTGGTATGACTCGGTCAGGGTTCAAACTGCCGACTTTTCAGATGTAGCTGATGCTCTCACCATTACACCACCCAGTCTGGGCTCTGGTATCGATCGCAGAGATCTGTATGAGATCTGTCAGTGTGTTTTGTGTCAAAACAGTTTTATGCTTGGAAAGGTGACTGGATTTACCGATTTACATCTTATATATAATGGAGCAAGTGTTTGTATGTATGTTCGCTCTTCACCCATTGATTGGACAGCTGCCTTGACGCCTCCCACAATTGTAACCTGGAATACTTAACCTAAAGTACCCAGAAGACCCAAAAGACCTCCCTCCCAACCTCCTGATGACCCAAAAAGACCGAGAAGACCCTGAGGATCCAAAAAACCATGAACACCCAAAAGACTCCAAGGACCCAAAATACCCCAAGGACTCAAAGGAACCAAAAGACCCCAAAGACCCTGAAGATCTAAAAGACCCAATGGACCCCAAAGACCCAAAATACCCCAAAGACCTTAAAGACCCCAAAGACCGAAAATATTCCAAAGACCCTTAATTATCCCGAAGACTGATAAAGACCCCGAAAACCCAAGAGAAAGACCCTGAAGACCAAACAGAACCAAAATACCATGAAGACCCTTAAAGACCCCAAAAACTGAAAAGACCCTAAAAAAAAAACAAAGATCCTTAAAGGGGGGGGGGGGGGAGGGGGTGATTCCGATACCGATTGGGGATGATGAAGGGGGGGGGGGTGGTGGGCGTGTGGGGTGGTCGTGGGTATTGTTAACTAGGGTGACGATTGACAGGGGATTGTTAGGGGATGGTTAGGGGATGGTGGAGTGGGGGTGAGGGATGTGGTGTGGTCATGGGTATTGTTAGCTAGGGTGACGGTTGAAGGGGGATTGTGGGGGGAAGGTGGAGTGGGGGAAAGAGTGGAGTGTGGGTTGGTCGTGGGTATTGTTAGCTAGGATGACGTTTGATGGTTTTTTTTTTCTGAAAAGTTGAGATGCCTCAAAAACCAAGGCCACCTAAGTTGAACAGAAATCAACAAGAGCAATATTACCAAAGGAAATCAGCAAGAAATCCAAATCAAAGCAGTTGTCTCGGCAGAAAATATCCGATGGCAGAAAAATGTGTTGCCCGCTTGGAAAAAGATCGTCCGTGGGATGGGTACTCTCTCTGCTAGTGGAATCAATGACAGTTGCTAACAGGTTTGAGCTTACGATGGGAATTTGGATGGTCGTTTTGTTCTTTTTGGGGGGGGGGGGGGGTTGCATTGGACAGGTAATTGTTTTGTACAGGTTATTTGCTTGTACACGTTTTCTCTGCAGGAGAAATTTAAGTAGCCGCTATTAACAGGTGGTCTTTCTTTAAAGGTGGCCGCTAAGGCAGGTTTGACTTTAAATAGTATGATATAGTCCCCTGGACATGTAAACCCCTTCTGAATTGAAGGCATTTGTAAGACTAAAAATTATTGGAAATAAGTATGGAAGTGATGAATAAATTATAAAGGCAAATATCATCAGAATGCCACCACTATCGTATTTAAATGAAATGCACCATATGGAACCTACTTGCTAATGGTCTACACCGATTGGTGTCCATGAACCCATCAATGTTACACACCGACATAAAACCTCAATTTACAGGCAGTCTCATACTATTGCCGAATGTAGTGCGATCCAGGACTGGCTCCCAGGTCTGAAAAACTGCAAGACAAATGGAGAAAAATCTTTGCCTGGAGACGGATTCACCATGTGAAGACACCTTGTTTTAGCAGGAGCCTCACTGAGACTCCGGGGAGGATACGGGAGACTGCCGTCAGTAGTAGAAATGGTAAAGGTAGAAAGCCAAAACTCTCTAAAAGTAATACCAAGTATCTGGATGTGAGAGATGATGGTCACTTAGAGATTTTGCTATTGGTTTTCTTCATTGTAAATACAGGTGTGAATGTTACCTCATGCCCAGTAAGATAAATATTAGCATGAAGTGGACTCAGTGGGCACGCGTGTGCTGTCATACATGAGGTGAAGTGCGACACATGGTGTATGAGCACTCTTCGCAGCATGGTGAAATAGTCCTATTCTCTTCCATTAGGCAAAGATAAGATTTGAGTGTGGGAAGGGGAGGTGGTTCATGGTATTTAAACTAAAGCCGATTAAATCAGAAGTTCTTGTTCGAAGAAGTTAGCCATATGGCCTCTGATGTTTACCAAATAGTGATTCATCCTGATGATAGATATCATTTGACAAATATATCCTATATATATATATATATTGTTACAGACGCGGTGGTGGATGTTAGTTTACCGAGCGGTTTGGTATGACCACGTCTGCACAGTTTACCCGATTCTGCTCGAACGTTGACTAGTCGCGCTACGCTAGGTCAATGAAGGAAAAGACACACGGCTGTGATTAAAATGACTCGACACCAGGGATACGGTTCTCAAGACCTCCGGAGGAGATTATATTAAGGCGGAAGGTTAGATTACAACTACAAGAGGGACATCATAGAAAGACAGGCACTTAGACACACTTATATTAACCCCAACAGACGACAGATAAACGGGACAAGGCTGACTCACACGGGGATTGATGGCAAGGAAAGGCGGGTAGCGATGGCTCCAGGTGCACCTGGGCTCAGGGCAGAATCGACCCGGTCCGGTCCAGAGATGCGGGAGGTTTCACAGCGCTCGAGGTGGCGTCTTGTCGTCTCAAGCTGGGGGCGCATCTGACGTCACGTCCGGTGAGTCGCTTCGTATATCCGGCGGGGAGTGACACGCCCTCGGCTCGTTAGCTCCGCCCCAGATGGAATCGGTCCGCCCTTCTTATTGGGTGCGGGGGGGGTTACCAGGCTCCGCCCTTGACGAGGAGCTGACAGCCAGCCCCTTCGTGGTAACCCCGTCGGAGCGCATGGTCATGGCGGCTAACCGAGCCGGTGTGAGGACGCACACTCCCCGCGCCGTCGCCGCGCCGCCCCCCTCTGCTGTTGTAGTTGTTGTTGTTGTAGCTTCTTCATGGGGAAGAGATGCGGGGAGGTATGGGAAGGTCCTAAACTCACTACTGGTGCCATACAATCACATTCTGGTGCAACGAAGAGTCATAATTAATGGAAACGAGTCCTTAACTGACATAGACTAAGAATAACTAGCAAGATGTCCGAAAGTTGTCTACGTGAGATGCGGTGGACCTGGGCACGACATTTAATGGGGGAAAAAGGGAAAGGTCGGTTCTACAGAGTGTTGTTTACAGACAATGGGACTAGGGAATGGGGGATTGGGGATAGTTGGGGAGTATTGGGGAAATAGGGGAATATTTACAAGCGGATATGGAGGCCAAATTCCATATTCGCAACAATATATATATATATATATATATATATATTTTTTTTTTTTTTTTTTTTTTTTTTTTTTACACTGTATATATATATATATATATATATATATATATATATATATATATATATATATATATATATATATATATATATATATAAATATATATATATATATATATTGTTACGGACACGACTTATTAAGATGTTATGATGGGCCGAGCGGAATGGCCGCCGTGTTCGCACAGTTTACCCGATTCCACTCGAACGTTGACTAAGTCGCGCTATGCTAAATCAATGATGGAAAGGACACAACGGCTGGGTTAAATGACACGACACAAGGGGTACAGTTCTCAAGACCTCCGGAGGAGGATATAATATTGGTGATGCAGAAACGGGTAGATTACACGGTCAGAGGTAAAGCACAGAAAGATGGGCACTTAGACACAGTCTTATCTTATCCCCGACAGACCACAGACAAACGGGACAAGACTGACTTACACAGGATTGATGGCAAGGAAGGGCAGGCATTCGATGGCTCAAGGTGCACCTTGGCTCAGGGACAGGATACAGCTCGGTCCAGTCCAGAGATGCGGGGAGGTATCGCAGCGCTCGCTTGGTGGCGTCTTCTCTCTCCGTGGTGTGGGCGCATCTGACGTCACCTCCCCCTTTCTGCGCATGCCCAGCGGGGAGTGACACGCCCTCGGCTCGTTAGCTCCGCCCCAGATGGAATCGGTCCGCCGCTCCTATTGGGTGCGGGGGGGTTACCGGGCTCCGCCCTTGACGAGGAGCTGACAGCGAGCCCCTGCGTGGTAACCCCGTCGGAACACATGTTCAATGGCGGCTAACCAAGCCGGAGTGAGGACGCGCACTCCCCGCGCCGCCGCCGCCGCCGCCGCTGTTGTTGGTGTTGTTGTTCCATGAGGAAGAGATGCGGGGAGGTATTGGGAGGTCCTAAACTTACTAATGGTGCCATACAATCACATTCTGGTGCAACGAAGAGTCAGAATTAATGGAAATGAGTCCTTAACTGACATAGACTAAGAATAACTAGCAAGATGTCCGAAAGTTGTCTACGTGAGATGCGGTGAACCTGGGCACGACATTTAAGGGGGGAAATAGGGGAAGGTCAGTTCTACAGAGTGTTGTTTACAGAAAATGGGACGAGGGAATGGGGGATTGGGGATAGTTGGGAAGTATTGGGGAAATAGGGGAATATTTACAAGCGGATATGGATGGAGGCCAAATCCCATATCCGCAACATTGCACCCTTCTCTACCTCGGGGCGTCCCGACCCGATAAATTTTTACCTACTTTAGTGTGGCACTCAGATGTAGTTCCCTCTACTATTAACTCAACCCTGAGTGCGACAGTTTTACAGATGTTCACAAATGAGTAAATATGTCCCCCTGCGACATTGCACCCTTCTCCTCACAGAAACACACCCACAGGATAACCGAATCGCGGAAAGAATCCTCAAACTAAACATACAGCCGGTAGGGAGCATTATTTACACAAGACTACACTGATATTTACACTACGATCCAGGACCTGTTTTTGGAGGAACACATGCAGATGTTATGCATAGAGAGAGCACGCATGCCAGCATCGATACACCAACCCACGAGTGCCCTGTGGCCTTACAGCCTTTAATAATGTGCAGAGCACCCCATCCAAGCACCAAAAGCACCACCCTTATTCATACAGTCAGCACCATCCGGTGCACCAATAAAGTGTTCATTAATCACCGGTGGTGTCGCAGCCGGCCGATGTTCTGCCGCTGGTCTTGCCTTCGAGCCCACTTGGTGTTCTGGCTTCCCTAGAAATAAAGAAAGGCGCCAACCGCGTCCATTTCTAAATTGTGGCCTTCAGGGGGCCAACTATAAATGGTTCACCTGTATGGCATAGGTGCCACGTTGACCCATAGGTCCATCAACGGGTGGTGCTTGCCCGCAAAAGAACTGCGGTCCATGGTGGGCGGCCACAAAAATTGCGGTCCATATGGTGTATCGATCCAGGCAGCAAGCAGCGAAAGTACAGGCCCACAACTGCAGAGCCAGCACCTCTCTCTCCTCTCTCTCTGCCCCAAAGCCAGATCCTCGGAGGTGGGAGACAAAAATAGAGCAAGTGAGTAAGGTGGTAAGGGCGCAAAAGTGCACGCAATGTAAGGTAATGCACACTGGGGGCACATGGGAACCAGGTGAGACAGGTACGTTCCTACCGTACGCCCCCCCCCCCCCACCAGGTAACCTACATTGCCCCTACCTTAGCCCTTACTGTATCCACAAAACACAACACTACCCATAAACATCTACTTTACAAATCAACAAACGTCCCTACTGTCTTCCCCGTTCCTCCCATAAACCAAATTCGTCTTCTCTCCCTCCTAACCAATCAAATTTGCCATTTCCAACTCTCATCAAAATTTGCCATCACCAATTCATCATCAGTCCCTCCTAAGGAGGGAGAGATGGAATCACCCCAATGTCTCATCCACGTCGTGATGCGTCTCACAAATCCACACAGCAATTCTCATTTCCTGCACACAGAACAAAGAAAACACAGGTGTGGAGTCATCATCATCACCTCAGGTAAGTGGCTGCGTATGGTGCGACAGGTTCATCAATCCTAACTATTTCCTAAATGACTTTAACAACTTTACATTACCTGGGGTCTTTCCCTGCCAATCCATTGGCCAACTTACACTATGGGTTCTAAAAACCAATTCCCATTGCCCAAACTGTGGTGCTTCTCAATTTGGGGTCTCACTCCCCCGATTCATCTCCCGGTGCCCTCGCACATTTTCTGGGCTGTGACGTGTAGCTCTCCCAGCAGGTCTACCCACCTGCACACCTCCACCACTGTAGTTGCCACCCGAGCTTACCTGCTCCTTACCCTAACCTATCTACCTGGGGAAGGCCCTCTGGCGCTCTCCCCACTCGGTGCCCTCTCTGGCACTGGGCTACCCGGGTCCGTCCTCCGGATCCTCGGGCCCCATCCACAACTCTACCGGCTCCCAGAGCCCACCTGCGGCCTCACCTGGCCGACATCCTCACAGTGGTGGAGTGCCCAAACCAACTACACACACTAACAGGCTACACGCCCAGCCATTTCCACACACTAATGCACCCATCCACAATACCATTCTGCAACCGCACCACAAATGCCAATATCCAACCACAATTTACCTATACCCTCTACCTAACACTTACACTACCCGCCCCGGGTACTCGTGAAAGGGGTCCACTCTTCCCCCATCCACACCTTCGCACCATGCACACCACTCCGTACCACTTACTCCAACTCTCTCCACACCACTCATTCTCTGCTCCATATATTCCACACACCTGTACTTGCACACCTGTGCTCTCACACCTGGTGCCACCTGCACCCTTCTCTCCCCAAGCGCATTCGCGCTGATCCACAACACTCACTGCTCCACACACCTGTCCAGTTCTCACACAGCATCATCTCATCTAACTACTCCCCTCTGAAACTTGCGCTTCCCAGTCGTCCCTTTAAACTATTGCGCTCCCTCGTCATTATCATCCACTCTAATCTACCTGCGTCCCCACTACAGGTATCAGTCACTAACTAACCTTAACGTTACCTAATGTCATCTTCGCTAGATCCCTATCAATATAACCTAACCCACCCGGGCTAGTTTTCACTGCCATCAACCCCATAAGCTATAGCGCATTTGCCCCACGTCATGGGAAGGGTGGCAGGGATGCCACCCTTACCCACCGGGCACATCGCTCACTACCAATTTTGCACATCAAATTTCAACAAATCAAAAATTTGCCAATCACTACCCATCATCTGCCAATCATTACTGCCCATCCTTTGCCAATCATCAAATTTTTTTTTTTTTAATTTTGGGTCCAAAACACTAACCTCATCACCCGTCTACTTATTACATCCTCTCGGTGCGCCAATTCCCTTCTCAAGCTCGGCTTCGTACAGCCGAGCAATGAATGCGGGTTGTTTTGTGCCAGCGGCTGGATACGTCCCGCATTCGGGGCAGGGACGGGGGCTTACCCGGGCCGAGATCCCACGCACCACCTCGGCGTGGAGCCATCCAATGTCCCGATCTCGACCTGCCGGCACGGCTCAATAGAAAGTGGTCGCCATGACGACCCTTCCTATCGGGCTGCCCGCTCCGCCTAGTGGAGCCCGGACGCGGCCGTTCCACGCGAGGCCCAGCGTGGATCGCGCACGGCGGTCCTTTCGAACCCGCCGTGGCTCGGATCCCCGCTGGTTCTCGCGGCACGCGAAGCTGCCCGACGCGCACCGAGGGCCCGATTCGGCTATAAGTCGTTCTAACCTCTAACCCGGTTACCGTTGATGCTTCACCTGCATGCTTACATGCATACGCTACCCCTTTCTTGCTCATACCTCCAGCTGTTCCCATGCTCCTTGTACCTTTCCTTACACACCCAGGTACACTCATTCCGCTCACAGACTTGGTCACACACCTGACCACCGAACACCTTGGCACACATTCGTCGCTCGCACACCTCACCAACACACCTCTTCGCGCCCCCTCCTCGGTCACCTCCTCTGTGACAATCACAGGTGTGCTCTCACTCGCACACCCAACCACGTGCCTCACTACCAATTCCAGCGTGCATTCCCACTCACGCTCTACCATTCCAGGTGTGCATCCTTCCATTCCAGGTGTACATCCTCGCTCACCTGTCACAACCAACTCACGCTCCGTGCCACTCGTACTACTCTCACCTCCACTCTTGACAGCGCACTCTTTCCTCATGCACCCGTCCGTTACACACCTTTCTCGCGCACACTCTCCCGTTACACCCTCTGTAACACTCACCACAGGTGTACACTCTTCCTTACTTTCGACAGCGCACTCTTTCCCCATGCACCTGTCCGTCACACACCTTTCTCGCACACCCTCTCCCGTTACATCCTCTGTAACACTTACCACACCGCGCTTCCATGTACCCCCTCGCACACGCGCTTCGACCAACTCACTCTTGACGGCACACTCACTCCTCGGCGTGCACTCTTTCCTCACACACCCCATGGTCGGACATTCTCGCACACCTCTTTTTTCGCACACCAGACCTGTCGCACACTTCACCAACGGCCTCTCACGAACACCCGGGTCCATCTCGACCCCCAAGCTCATTAAATCACCTGGCGGATCATACGCACGACCATATTGGTCACCACTTACACCGGGTCCTCTTCCTCTTCGCTTCTCCTCCATCACCTGCGAATCCCTCATCCGGTTAATGAGCACATCATCACGATCCGAACACAGACTTTGGACCAATTCTTTTACTTCCTCTTTTATCTCTTTCTTATCCCCTCTCCGTCGCTTCTTAATTTCGCTCACCCCTTCTTCCACTTCTTCTAATTTCTGCTTCACCTCTTTTATTTCCCGGTACGTCTCCTCAAGCTCGTCCTCTAAGGCTACCTTGACCGTTTCCATGTGCGTCCTCACCTGCCGGTCCTTCGTCTCCATTACCTCTGTCACCTCGTCCAACCTCGTTGTCAGTCCCTCACGTACCATCTGACATTGCCTCTTCGTCGCTATCAAGTCGTCTTTTAGTTCTTTCTGTGTCACTTTTAACCCTCCTAGTACCGCAGTGTTCCTTTGTACCTGCTCCACTAACTCAGTCTGTCCCACCGTCAGCTGTTCCACCTCCTGCGTCAGGTCCTCTATGCCCCCCTTGTAACTTTACAGTCCCCTTTCTCACCTCCTTCTCCATGCGCTCCTCACAGTGCCTCACCTCCTCGCGCACTCCTCCGACCTCCTCACTCACACCTCTTCTGATCTCTTCTCCCATCACTTGCATCTCCTGCCCAGATGCCACCCTCATCTGCTCCATTTCCTCCCTGTGAGCATCCAATTTAGTTTCTACCCCCATTCTGACCCCCTCTATCTGCTGCCCCATTTTTTTAACTTCCCTTTCCGCTTGGTCCCTCATGTCCCTCAATTTGCCTTCCATACTGTTTTCTAACCCCTCTAACCCCTTTTGCATCCCTTCCATTTGATTCTCTTGAGCGGCCATTCTGTTTTCTACCCCCATTAACCCATTTTTCACCTCTTTTATCCCGTTGTCTAACCCCTCAAATTTCTTGTCTAATCCCTTAAAATTATTGTCTAACCCCTCACCGGTACCCCTCGCTTCGTCCCTCATTACCCCCATTTGGCCCTCCAATCGCTCACCCTGAGCATCCATCCGGTTCCCCATTACCCCCATTTGCTCACTCTGAGCCCTCATTTGCTCACTCTGCAGGTTGAGGGACGTCCGCATTTGTACCATAAATTGCTCCATGAGGGCCTGCATTTGGGCCATCCCTCCCACTTGTGCAGCGGGTGCGGCCGCCGGAGCCATGTGCGAGGCACCATTTTGCGAACCTGCCACCCTCACTGCTTCGCTCTCCTCTTGTCCCTCAATTTGGTCCTGGATCGAACCTGCCTCACTCTCCTCTACCGGAACCCAGCCGTCTTGATCTGCCATAGCGCGACTTTCAAAATTCGGGTTTTTATTTTTGTAAAACAAAATCAAATTTCGCCGTTAACAATTTCGAGCGCGTGAAGCGCGCTACGGGACCGATCTCACTCCTCGACACCAATTGTTACTTAATAACACAATTGGTGTTCCAAAATTTGGGCCTAACAAATTTAGTCCCAGGTCCGAATCCAACTCCTGACAACCAAATGTTACGGACACGACTTATTAAGATGTTATGATGGGCCGAGCGGAATGGCCGCCGTGTTCGCACAGTTTACCCGATTCCACTCGAACGTTGACTAAGTCGCGCTATACTAAATCAATGATGGAAAGGACACAACGGCTGGGTTAAATGACACGACACAAGGGGTACAGTTCTCAAGACCTCCGGAGGAGGATATAATATTGGTGATGCAGAAACGGGTAGATTACACGGTCAGAGGTAAAGCACAGAAAGATGGGCACTTAGACACAGTCTTATCTTATCCCCGACAGACCACAGACAAACGGGACAAGACTGACTTACACAGGGATTGATGGCAAGGAAGGGCAGGCATTCGATGGCTCAAGGTGCACCTTGGCTCAGGGACAGGATACAGCTCGGTCCAGTCCAGAGATGCGGGGAGGTATCGCAGCGCTCGCTTGGTGGCGTCTTCTCTCTCCGTGGTGTGGGCGCATCTGACGTCACCTCCCCCTTTCTGCGCATGCCCAGCGGGGAGTGACACGCCCTCGGCTCGTTAGCTCCGCCGCTCCTATTGGGTGCGGGGGGGTTACCGGGCTCCGCCCTTGACGAGGAGCTGACAGCGAGCCCCTGCGTGGTAACCCCGTCGGAACACATGTTCAATGGCGGCTAACCAAGCCGGAGTGAGGACGCGCACTCCCCGCACCGCCGCCGCCGCTGTTGTTGTTGTTGGTGTTGTTGTTCCATGAGGAAGAGATGCGGGGAGGTATTGGGAGGTCCTAAACTTACTAATGGTGCCATACAATCACATTCTGGTGCAACGAAGAGTCAGAATTAATGGAAACCTGTCCTTAACTGACATAGACTAAGAATAACTAGCAAGATGTCCGAAAGTTGTCTACGTGAGATGCGGTGAACCTGGGCACGACATTTAAGGGAGGAAATAGGGGAAGGTCGGTTCTACAGAGTGTTGTTTACAGAAAATGGGACTAGGGAATGGGGGATTGGGGATAGTTGGGAAGTATTGGGGAAATAGGGGAATATTTACAAGCGGATATGGATGGAGGCCAAATCCCATATCCGCAACAATATATATATATATATATATATATATATATATATATACATACATATATATATATATATATATATATATTGTTGCGGATTTGAGAATCCTTTGTTTGTAAATATCACCCTGTGTAAATGTAATGATTCTTGTAAATACCTCTGTTTTGTGTGTAAAGGTCAAAGGTCGTCCCCTTAGTTAATCCATCGCATGCACGTAGAAAATCATATGCCCTTCTAAATAGTTATTTCCTTATTATGTGTATTAGCTTAAGGCTCTGTTTCCCACTAGTTGACTCTGCATTGCACCAAATGACATAAGATAGTTCCCTTTTCAAGTTTCCCCCAATCATCTCTTCGAAGTGCCAGTGCATTGGGCGGTTTTCTTCACCCCAACCTCCATTACGCACGCGGTCAGCTCGGAGAAGAAAGGCATGTCTCCACCTCGTCATGAGAAGGAGGAGTGAGCCAGCCCCCGATCAGCCAACCAGGGATGAGGGGTTTGGCCTGAGAGGGCGGAGAGAGAGCGTTCGAGGAGGTTCGCGAAAGTTCCATGGGCGTGGTTATATAACCCGTCACGCGGAGCCCCCACCTCAGTCCAGTTGGAGCAGATGACCGAGGAAGCCCCCACAAGCAGATGAGTGAGCAGTCCACCGGAGCCCAGTTGAGAGAGTTCAGTTGAGGAGGAGAGAGTGAGTTCTGGAGAGGAAAGCGAATGAGAATCGGCACGCCCTGCTCGCGATACCAACTAGCACTCTGAAGAACAACCAGTGCGGGCACGCGAACCTCGACGTGCCGCGGTCTTCGGATCTCCCTGTCGCCCGTTCTGTGAACCAGAGTGCGAGGAGTCGGAGCTGTCACCTACAGCCCTGCCGTTTGCACGGACCTGAA
This sequence comes from Myxine glutinosa, assembly GCF_964187855.1. Lineage (NCBI taxonomy): Eukaryota > Metazoa > Chordata > Myxini > Myxiniformes > Myxinidae > Myxine > Myxine glutinosa. The sequence continues at coordinate 31,682,122 of NC_136272.1, forward strand.
CCTTCTCATCCCTCCACCCATTCCATCCTTTTGTGAACGTGAGTTTGTTTTGTTTGTCTTGTCCCTGGGGTATAAGTAAGCCTGAATAGATAAGCTAGTATTGCACTGTCTTCTCCTTCTGTCATTATTTTCGTATCTTTCCTTCTTCCTTGGTTTCTTTGACTTGTACATAATTAGTAATAAATCCTGTTATTTCCTACCTTCATCTTCTTCTTCATGCTCATCCGGTCGTCTTAGAGGTTTCCATCATTGAACACCTGTGGCACGATTTGGCCAACGAATAGGATCGGGTCTAGTTTTTGTTAATGGTTCGAGCCGCAGGCTGCTAAACCGCTCGGCAAATAACATCTTGTCCGCGGTCTCGAACGAGGTTGCTCACCTGCCCCGTGGAGGGAGCTGGGCAGCTTCAGGAGCGGAGACGGCCAGTGAAAATAAAAGGGGGATTAACCCCCCTCTTGCTAAGGGGAAGAGCCATACTCCGTTTCCGCAACAATTGGTAGTCAGGCGTTGGGATCTGGAACCTGGGACGAAATTTATTTAGCCCAGATTTTGGACACCAATTGTACTATTGGCCGTAACAATTGGTGTCGGGAGCGAGATTTGGACCTGAAGTGCGCTTAACGCACTCGAAATTATGAGTGGCCAAAATTTTATTTTATATCCTAAATTTTAAAATCGTGCCATGGGGGAGATATCAAGGCGATCGGGTGCCGGTGGGGGAGATAGAAGGGGTAGAAGCGACCCAGGACCCCAGGGAAATGTATATGGGGGAGAGAGAGGAGAGCAATGAGGATGTGGTTGCGGGGGTATCAGGTGCACAAGATGGCGCCCTCGCGCACGAGGTTGCAGCGGCACCAAATGTCACCGCGCCCGTGACCGCAGCAGCGCTGCCAATGGACTGGGGCCTATTTATGGAACAAATAAAGGCCCTTATGGTTAAGTCGGGTAAAGAAATGGGAAGCCAAATGGAGGGAATGGAAAGCAGAATGAGGGACGAAGCGAGGGGTACCAGTGAACGGTTGGGCAATCAAATCGGGGGGCTAGAAGCCAAATTTGAGGGGTTAGACAACAGGTTGGAAGGGCTAGAAGGTAAATTGGGGGGCCAACTGGAGGACGTGGGTAACCAAATCGGGGAAATGAAGGAGGGGTTAACGGGGTTGGAAAACAGAATGGCTGCCCAGGAGAACCAGATGGAAGGGGTGAAGAATGGGTTAGGGGGGTTAGAAAGCACCATGGAAGGAAAATTGAGGGAAATAGGGGAGCAATCCGCCCGGGAAATTCAACAGATGGGGAATCAGATAGAGGAGGTGAAAAGCGGGTTGGAAACTAAATTGGATGCCCAGAGGAATGATTTGGAACAGATGAGGGCAGCATCTACCAAAGCGATGGGAGAAATGGGGGAGGAGATCAGACGAGGTGTGGGCGAGGAGGTCGCGGGGGTACGTGAGGAGGTAAAGAGGGGTGAGGAGCGTATGGAGAAAGAGGTGAGAAGTAGTACGGCTAGGTTACAGGGGGGCATAGAGGATCTGACGAGGGGAGTAGAGCAGCTGACGGTGGGACAAAAGGAATTGGGGGAGCAGGTGGAGAAGAATACGGCGATAGTCGGGGGGTTAAAGGCGACACAGAAGGAGATAAAAAAAGAACTTATAGTGACAAAGAGGGAATGTCAGATGGTACATGAGGGGTTGACAAAGAGGTTGGACGAGGTGACAGAGGCAATGGAGACGAAAGAACGGGAAGTAAGGACGCACATAGAAACGACCAAGGTGGCATTAGAGGCAGAAATTGAGGGGGCGCACCGGGAAATAAAAGAGGTAAAGCAAAAATGAGAGGAAGTGGAAGAGGGGGTGAGTGAAATTAAGAAGAGACGGAGGGAAACTTAGAGAGAGATAAAGGAGGTGATGGAATTGGTGCAAGGTCTGTGCTCAAATCGTGATGATGTGCTTACTGACCAAATAAAGAGTTTGCAGGTGGCGGAGGAGGAGCGAAGACGAGGTGCCGAGGTGAGTGGCGATATACTCGGAAATGTATATGGTGTGAGGGGAGATTCAGTCAGCTTGGGTGCTGGTCTGGACCCGGGCGTTCGTGAGAGACCAATGGTGAGGTGTATGACTGGTCCGGAGTGTGTGGAAGGAGGAGGTGTGCAAGGAGGTCCGACTATGGGGAGTGCGGAAGGTATTTGTGAGCCAGGGTGTGCGGCGGTGATCGGGTGTGTGCAAGAATGCACCCCCATGAGTGGTACGGAGTATGTACCGGGCGAGAGTGCGCAAGAGGGTGCGCGAGAAAGGTGTGGAACAGAGGGGTGTGTGAGGAAAAAGTGCACGCCGAGGAGTGAGTGTGCTGTCGAGAGAGTTGGTCGTGGCACGGGTGCGGGGGGGCACCTTGAAGCGCGTGATGGGGAGTGTTCCAGGGGATGTAACGGAAGAGTGCACACCTGTGGTGAGTGTTACGGAGGGCGTAACGGGAGAGTGTGCGCAAGAGGATGCACAAGAAAGGTGTGTAACAGAGGAGTGCATGATTACAGAGTGCGCGGTCGAGAGTAAGGGTGAATGCGCGACCGAGTGTGGTGGTGAGAGTCGTGAGAGTGACACGGAGCACGAGTTGGTTGTGGCAGGTGAGAGAGAATGTACACTTGGAATGAAAGGATGCACACCTGGAATGGTCGAGCGCGTGTGGGAATGCACACTTGAGTTGGTAGTGAAGCACGTGATTGGGTGTGCAGATGAGTGCACACCCGTGGTTGTCACAGAGGATGTGACCGAGGAGTGGGCGCGAAGAGGTGTGTTGATGAGGTGTGCGAACGACGAGTGTGTGCCAAGGTGTGCAGTGGTCAGGTGTGTGATGAAGTCTGTGAGCGTAATGAGTGTACCTGGGGGGTGTGTAAGAGAAGGTGCAATGACGGAGAGTATGGAGACACCTGGATGTGTGAATAAGGAACGGAACGCGTGGTGTGAGCATGCAAGTGAAGCATCGACGTTAAACGGAGCAGCGGTTAGATCGACTTTTAGCCGAAGCGAGCCCTCGGTTCGTGCCGGGCTTTGTGTGCTGCGGGAACCAGCGAGGATCGTAACCACGGCGGTTTCGAAAGAACCGCCGTGCGCGATCCACGCCGGGCCTCGCTCTGAACGGTCGCGTCCGTGCTCCACTAAGCGGAGCGGGCGGGCCGGTTCGAGGACAGGTAGGAAGGGTCGGCACGGCGACCCCTTGTGGTGGCGGCGCTCCGGCCGGCCGAGATTGGGGCATCGAACGGTTCCGTGCCGAGATGGTGCGTGGAATCTCGGCCCGAGTAAGTCTCCTTCCCTGCACCGAATGCCGGACGGACCCAACCGCCGGCAACGAACCACCCGCATTCATTGCTCGGCTTCGCGAGGCCGGGCTTTGAGAATGAATTGACGCACCGAGAGGCTCAAGTGAGTGGACGTGTGAGGGTGATAGCAGTAGTGAATTTGAAAAGCAAAATTGATGATTGGTAAACTGATTGGCAAAGTGATGGGCTGAAAATTGGATGGGCAAAATTGATAGGGAGAGATGTCCGATGTGGAGGGATGGCAAAGGGCACATGAGCACTAGCTATGGGGTTTGGCAGTGTAAGCTCGCCTAGGGAGGGTTTGGATAAAATGATAGGGATCTAGAGAAGATTGACCATAGGTAACTGGAGATTTAAGTAGCGACATTATACCTGTAGTGGGGACGTAGAGAGTAGGGTAGTTGGATTATAACGATGAGGGAGCGCAATAGTATAAGGGGCGACTGGGAAGCGCGAGTTTCAGAGGGGAGTAGTTAGATCAGATGATGCAGTGTTTGAGAATCGAAAGTGTATTCGGAAGTGTATTGTGAAAAGTGTGAGGTGATTGTGAGTTGTATTGAGCGTGGAAGTGTATGGAGCAGTGCATGAGGAACAATTGTGGTTGTGCATTGTATTGAATGATTGAAGAAGCCTGGGAGGAAGGAGGGTGCAGGTGGCACCAGGTGCGATTGCACAGGTGTGCAAATGAACAGGTGTGTGGAATACATGGAGTATGGAATGGATGGTGTGGAGTGAGTATGGTGGAAACTGTGGAGTGGAGTGGATGGTGCGAACGTGTGAATGGGGGAAAAGTGGACCCCTATCACGAATACCCGGGGAGGGTAGTTTAAGAGTTGGGTCGAGGGAGTAGGTAAATTGTGGTTGGATATTGGCATCTGTGGTGCGTGGTGGAAGAATGGTGTTTGGATGGGTGCATTAGTGTCGTGGAAATGGCTGGGCGTGTGGCCTGTTAGTGTGTGTAGTTAAATGGGCACTCCACCACTGTGAGGGTGTCGGCCAGGTGAGGCCACAGGTGGGCTCTGGGAACCGTTAGAGTTGTGGATGGGGCCCGAGGATCCGGAGGACGGACCCGGGTAGCCCAGTGCCAGAGAGGGCACCGAGGGGGTAAGCGCCAAGGACAGCCTTCCCCAGTTAGATAGGTTAGGTAAGGAGCAGGTAAGCTCGGAGGCAACTGCAGTGGTGGAGGTGTGCAGGTGGGTAGACCTGCTGGGAGAGCCACACGACCCAGTCCTGAAATTGTGCAAAGGCACGGGGAGTTGAACCGGGGGAGTGAGACCCCAAATTGATGAAGCACCACAGCTTGGTCAATGGGAATTCGGTTCTTAAAACCGCATAGAGTAAGATGGCCAATGGATTGGCAGGGAAAGACCCCGGGTAGTGTAAAGTGTATTAAAGTCATTTAGAGGATAGTTATGATTGAGAATCTCCTCGCACCATCTACATCCATTCACCTGGGGTGACAGGACTCCACACCATGCCATGGTTTGTTATTTTATTATTTTCTGTGCAAATGTTTTGGATTGTGAGACGCATCATGACGTGGGTGTGACATTGTGCTGATGTTCCATCTCTCCCTCCTTATGAGGATTGATGATGAATTGGTGATGGCAAATTTTGGATGAATGGGATTGTGACGAATTTGGCATAGGGGAAATATGGGGAGGACGAGACGTAGTGATGAATTGGTAAGGGTGTAGATTTTTGTAAATATGGGGTAAGGGCAAGGGTAGAGTAGGTAACAGGGGGGGGGGTGACGTACGGTAGGGACGAGCTTTTCTCCGCTCAGTCTCCAGACGCACCTCACTCTGCATTGCCTTCGTTGATGTGTACCCTTGTGACCTTACCCCTCACTCACCTGTCTTCTCTGTCTTCCTTCCCCAACCCGAGGATCATGCTCTCTGGGCACTGAGGGGAGCGTGCGGGGCAGCCGCGTCGGTGTGCCCGAATCCTTGCAACCAGCTGCCTGCATCCACGCACCACTTATGGACCACATGTCTGTGGCTGAGCACCACTCATGGACCCCACGGGTTGGGGCATGGCCCCTCTGCTGGGACCGGCCACGATGGCCCAAGATCTTGCTTGCGGACCCGGTGAGGTGGCACCAAGCCCACAGGTGAACCACCCATAGTCGGCCCCTGTGGGCCATAAATAAAAATGGACGCGTTGTGTGCCTTTTTATTTCCATCAAATAGGCAGCAAAACAAGAAGAACAAGTTGACAACATCTGGAAGAACAATGGCCAGCAGAGGGAGCCGAAGAGGAAGACCACCAACAGGGTTTTGTTTTTTTATTTGAACTGTGGTGACTGTGCACTGACTGGTGCTTTATGGTGCTTTGGTGCTCTTTATTGGTGCTGGTGCGTCGATGCAGTGCATGCTGTCTCCCCCCCCCCCCCCCCCCAAAAAGAAAATCGCAGGTCCTGGGTTGCAGTGTAAATACAATCAGCGTCACTTGTAAATAATGCTCCCCACCGTTCATGTGTAGTTTGAAAACAATTCCGCAATTCGGTTATCCTGTGGGCGTGAATCTGTTAGGTAGGGTGCAATGCAGCAGAGGGACATACTTATTTGTGTTTTAAAACTGTCGCACTCAGGGTCAGGTTAATTGTAGAGGGAACTACACCTACGTGTCACACTAAGTAAAGTTTTATAGGCCCGAGACGTGCCTGGAGGATGAGGGTGCAGTGTTGCGGATTTTGAGAATCCTTTGTTTGTAAATATCACCCTGTGTAAATGTAATGATTCTTGTAAATACCTCCGTTTTGTGTGTAAAGGTCAAAGGTCGTCCCCTTAGTTAATCCATCGCATGCACGTAGAAAATCATATACCCTTCTAAATAGTTATTTCCTTATTATGTGTATTAGCTTAAGGCTCTGTTTCCCACGAGTTGACTCTGCATTGCACCAAATGACATAAGATAGTTCCCTTTTCAAGTTTCCCCCAATCATCTCTTCGAAGTGCCAGTGCATTGGGCGGTTTTCTTCAGCCCAACCTCCATTACGCATGCGGTCAGCTCGGACAAGAAAGGCGTGTCTCCACCTTGTCATGAGAAGGAGGAGTGAGCCAGCCCCCGATCAACCAACCAAGGATGAGGGGTTTGGCCTGAGAGGGCGGAGAGAGAGCGTTCGAGGAGGTTCGCGAAAGTTCCATGGGCGTGGTTATATAACCCGTCATGCGGAGCCCCCACCTCAGTCCAGTTGGAGCAGATGACCGAGGAAGCCCCCACGAGCAGATGAGTGAGCAGTCCACCGGAGCCCAGTTGAGAGAGTTCAGTTGAGGAGGAAAGAGTGAGTTCTGGAGAGGAAAGCGAATGAGAATCGGCACGCCCTGCTCGTGATACCAACCAGCACTCTGAAGAACAACCAGTGCGGGCACGCGAACCTCGACGTGCCGCGGTCTTCAGATCTCCGTCGCCCGTTCTGTGAACCAGAGTGCGAGGAGTCGGAGCTGTCACCTCCAGCCCTGCCGTTTGCACGGACCTGAACCTTCTCATCCCTCCACCCATTCCTGCCATTCCATCCTTTTGTGTACGTGAGTTTGTTTTGTTTGTCTTGTCCCTGGGGTATAAGTAAGCCTGAATAGATAAGCTAGTATTGCACTGTGTCTTCTCCATCTGTCATTATTTTCGTATCTTTCCTTTTTCCTTGATTTCTTTGGCTTGTACATAATTAGTAATAAATCCTGTTATTTCCTACCTTCGTCTTCTTCTTCATGCTCGTCCGGTCGTCTTAGAGGTTTCCATCATTGAACACCTGTGGCACGATTTGGCCAACGAATAGGATCGGGTCTAGTTTTTGTTAATGGTTCGAGCCGTGGGCTGCTAATCCGCTCGTCAAATAACATCTTGTCCGCGGTCTCGAACGAGGTTGCTCACCTGCCTCGTGGAGGGAGCTGGGCAGCTTCAGGAGCGGAGACGGCCAGTGAAAATAAAAGGGGGATTAACCCCCTCTTGCTAAGGGGAAGAGCCGTACTCCATTTCCGCAACAATATCTACATATATATATATGTAGATCGACGTCCTGAAGCTACGTCCGCGTCTTATTTAATCTAACGATTATTTATTCAATACAAATGAGACGCCCTGCTCGTACTTTGGAGTTTCTACTATTTCTTACAGTTATATATATATATATATATATATATATATATATATATATATATATATATATATATATATATATATATATATATATATATACAATATACATATATATATATATATATATATATATACAATATACATATATATATATATATATATATATATATATATATATATATATATATATACATATATATATATATATATATATATATATATATATATATATATATATATATATATATATATATATATATATATATACAGTGAAACCTTGACTTACGAGTTTAATTCGTTCTGTGACCGAGCTCGTAACTCAATTTGCTCGTTTCTCAAATTAAATTTCCCCATTAAAATGCATTGAAATGCTATTAATCCGTTCCAGCCCGCCAAAAACCACACCAATTTTTTTTTAAATATACAGTATATATAAAAATATCTCGCGCTTTATATTTCACCTGTATGCAGCATACAAGTTGGCAGGATGGCCTGGACTGGAGGTACGCACACTTGACTCTAAACTGTCCAGCCTGGGTTTGAATCCCGACCCAGCTATAACCTGTCATGGGTGAATCACAGGCAGGGTGATTCATCAATATGTGTACCGCTAAACTGGGCGCCCCGTTTGCGTCCCATTAGTTGTTGGATGTTGAGGATCTCACCGTGTCTTCCACAAAGAGAAGGCGAGCTATCGCCGGCACTCTGAACAAGTTGTGGCCTGGCATGCTCTTCTCCTCTGCCGTTATATACGTCCTCCTCGGCATCTTTTTCCAGAAGAGCCCTGTCTCGTCACAGTTGAAGATTTGCTGGGGGATGTATCGTTCGGCTTCTATCAGTTCGGCAAAAGTTATAATAAAATGTCTCGGGCCTTCTCACACATGATGCTCTCGGTCACGGTATCTCCTGCGAGCTGCTTCTCCGTCAACCACACAAACAACAACTTCTCCATCTCTTCATGAATAGAGGTCCGGAGCTTTGAAATAATCGTAACGCCCTTGGCTGGCGTTATAGCCTTTATCGACTCCTTCTGCTTCAAAATCGTACATATCGTAGAAGTACTGCGATCGTACTGCCTCGCCAAGTCGACAACACGCACACCTCGCTCATGTTTTTCGACGATTGCGTGTTTTATATCCAAGCACATCATCCTCTTCTTCTTCTCAGTACTGCCCTTGGCACTCAATTTCTTAGGACCCATGGTTAAAACTAAGAAATTTTCCAAAATAACCAAAATGCGAAAACAAAGCAGCAGCTATATACGGCAGAGATGCTTGCACGGCAAGATAACCACGTGACCGGAACCCACCTGGTGGCGGGTGGCGTAAGCTCCAAAATAACCAAAATGCGAAAACAAAACAGCAGCGATATACGGCAGAGATGCTTGCACGGCAAGATAACCACGTGACCGGAACCCACCTGGTGGCGGGTGGCGTCAGCTCCAAAATAACCAAAATGCGAAAACAAAACAGCAGCGATATACGGCAGAGATGCTTGCACGGCAAGATAACCACGTGACCGGAACCCACCTGGTGGCGGGTGGCGTCAGCTCCAAAATAACCAAAATGCGAAAACAAAACAGCAGCGATATACGGCAGAGATGCTTGTACGGCAAGATAACCACGTGACCGGAACCCACCTGGTGGCGGGTGGCGTCAGCTCCAAAATAACCAAAATGCAAAAACAAAGCAGCAGCGATATACGGCAGAAATGCTTGCACGGCAAGATAACCACGTGACCGGAACCCACCTGGTGGCGGGTGGCGTCAGCTCCAAAATAACCAAAATGCGAAAACAAAACAGCAGCGATATACGGCAGAGATGCTTGCACGGCAAGATAACCACGTGACCGGAACCCACCTGGTGGCGGGTGGCGTCAGCTCCAAAATAACCAAAATGCGAAAACAAAACAGCAGCGATATACGGCAGAAATGCTTGCACGGCAAGATAACCACGTGACCGGAACCCACCTGGTGGCGGGTGGCGTCAGCTCCAAAATAACCAAAATGCGAAAACAAAGCAGCAGCGATATACGGCAGAAATGCTTGCACGGCAAGATAACCACGTGACCGGAACCCACCTGGTGGCGGGTGGCGTCAGCTCCAAAATAACCAAAATGCGAAAACAAAACAGCAGCGATATACGGCAGAGATGCTTGCACGGCAAGATAACCACGTGACCGGAACCCACCTGGTGGCGGGTGGCGTCAGCTCCAAAATAACCAAAATGCGAAAACAAAACAGCAGCGATATACGGCAGAGATGCTTGCACGGCAAGATAACCACGTGACCGGAACCCACCTGGTGGCGGGTGGCGTCAGCTCCAAAATAACCAAAATGCGAAAACAAAACAGCAGCGATATACGGCAGAGATGCTTGCACGACAAGATAACCACGTGACCGGAACCCACCTGGTGGCGGGTGGCGTAAGCTCGTAACTCAGATCTCGGCTCGCATCTCAAAGCAATAAACCGCCCGAGCGACGGCTCGTATCTCGGAAAACTCGTAAGTTGGTGCACTCGTAAGTCAAGGTTTCACTGTATATATATATATATATATACATATACAATATACATATATATATATATATATATATATATATATATATATATATATATATATATATATATATATATATATATTGTTACAGACGTGGCTTAGATGTTAGTTTACCGAGCGGTTTTGGTATGACCACGTCTGCACAAGTTACCGATTATACTCGACGTTGACGAAGCCGCGCCACGCTGGCTCAATAAGAAAAAGAAGACACCCGGCTGGATTACAATAACACAATACGACACCAATGTTTCGATTCTCAAGTATATTCGTACGGAAAAGGTTAGATTACAGGGGCTAGAGGTATATTACAGGAAGACAGGCACTTAGACACACTCTTATATTAACCCCGGACAGACGACAGACACACGGGACAACGGCTGACTCACACGGGGGTTTGATGGCTAGGGAAGGCAGGATCGATGGCTCCAGGTCCTCCTGGGCTCGGGGCAGGGTACAGTACGGTCCGGTCCGGTCCAAAGATGCGGAAGGTTGCACAGCGCTCGAGGTGGTAACGTTCTTTCACAGGCGGGTTCTCTTCCTCTCAGCGGTCGTAGGCAACGTTCTTTCTCCAGCTAGGGGCGCATCTGACTCAGCGCTCGCAGGTGGCTTTCCTTCTCCAAGCTGGGTGCGCATCTGACTCAGCGCTCGCAGGTGGCTTTCCTTCTCCAAGCTGGGTGCGCATCTCCTTTCACATCCGGCGCGTGGCCGCGTATATCCGGCGGGGAGTGACACGCCCTCGGCTCGTTAGCTCCGCCTCGTGGAATCGGCACGTTGCTTCTCATTGGGTGCGTGCGGGGGGTTTACCAGGCTCCGCCCTTGACGAGGAGCTGACAAGGAGCCCCTTCGTGGTAACCCCGTGGAGCGCATGGTCTGGAGCTAATCGAGCCGGTGTGAGGACGCATCCTCCCCCGCTCCGCCGCCATCTCCTCTGTTGTTGTTGTAATTGTTGGGGAAGAAGATGGAAGGAGGTATGGGAAAGGTCCTAAACTCACTACTGATGCCATATAATCACATTCTGGTGCAACGAAGAGTCATAATTAATGGAGACGAGGCCTTAACTGACATAGAATAAGAATAACTAGGAAGATGTCCGAAAGTTGTCTACGTGTGGTGCGGTGGACCTGGGCACGACATTTAATGGGGGAATAAGGGGAAGGTCGGCTCTACTGATTGTTATTTACATGCAATGGGACTAGGGAATGGGGGATCGGGGAAAGTTGGGGAGTATTGGAGAAAATAGGGGAATATTTACAAGCGGATATGGAGGCCAAATTCCATATTCGCAACATTGCACCCTTCTCTACCCTCGGGGCGTCCCGACCCGATAAATTTTTACCTACTTTAGTGTGGCACGCAATGTAGTTCCCTCTACTATGAACTCTACCCTGAGTGCGACAGTTTTACAGATATTCACAAATGAGTAAATATGTCCCCCTGCGACGTTGCACCCTTCTCCTCACAGAAACACACCCACAGGATAACCGAATCCGGAAAGAATTCTCAAACTAAACATACAGCCGGTAGGGAGCATTATTTACAAGACTACGCTGCTATTTACACTACGATCCAGGACCTGTTTTTGGAGGAACACATGCAGATGTTATGCATAGAGAGAGCGCGCTTGCCAACATCGATACACCAACCCACGAGTGCTCTGTGGCCGACGGCCTTTAATAACGTGCAGAGCACCCTTCCCGAGCATCAACAGCACCACCCCACCACCAATCGGTGCAGTCACCATTGTTCATTGGAATAAAAATAAATTCGACAACCCCTAACCCTGCAGGTGTCTCTTGCTCTTCTTGTGGTGCACTTGGTGGTGTTAACTATTAGTGGTTCACCTGTATGGCATAGGTGCCACGTTGACCCATAGGTCCATCCCCGGGTGGTGCTTGGCCGCAAACGAACTGCGGTCCATTGTGGGTGGCCACAAACATTGCGGTCCATATGGTGTATCGATCCCGGCAGCAAACAGCGAAAGTGCAGGCCCACAACTGCGCAGCCAGCACCTCTCTCTCCTCTCTCTCTACCCCAAAGCCAGATCCTCGGAGGTGGGAGACAAAAGAAGCAGACAAGTGAGTAAGGTGGTAAGGGCGCAAAAGTGCACGCAATACAAGGTGATGCACACTGGGGGCACATGGGAACCAGGTGAGACAGGTACGTTCCTATCGTACGCCCCCCCCCCCACCAGGTAACCTACATGGCCCCTCCCTTACCCCTTACTGTATCCACAAAACACAACACTACCCATAAACATCTACTTTACAAATCGACAAACATCCCTACTGTCTTCCCCGTTCCTCCCATAAACCAAATTCGTCTTCTCTCCCTCCTAACCAATCAAATTTGCCATTTTCAACTCTCATCAAAATTTGCCCTTTTCAACTCAACATCAAAATTTGCCATTACCAATTCATCATCAGTCCCTCCTAGGGAGGGAGAGATGGAATCACCCCAATGTCTCATCCACGTCGTGATGCGTCTCACAAATCCTCACAGCAATCTCATTTCCTGCACAAAACAAAGAAAACACAGGTGTGGAGTCATCATCATCACCACAGGTAAGTGGCTGCGTATGGTGCGACAGGTTCATCAATCCTAACTATTTCCTAAATGACTTTAACAACTTTACACTACCCGGGGTCTTCCTCCGGCCAAACCATTGGCCCTCTTACACTATGGGTTCTAAAAACCAATTCCCATTGGCCAAACTGTGGTGCTCTTCAATTTGGGGTCTCACTCCCCCGATTCATCTCCCGGTGCCCTCGTACAATTTCTGGGCTGCGACGTGTACCTCTCCCAGTGGGTCTACCCACCTGCACACCTCCACCACTGCAGTTGCCTCCGAGCTTACCTGCTCCTTACCCTAACCTAACTACCTGGGGAAGGCCCTCTGGCACTCTCCCCACTCGGTGCCCTCTCTGGCACTGGGCTGCCCGATCCACACCCGGGACCCTCAGGCACCCACTCACAACTACCGGCTCCCAGAGCCCACCTGCGGCCTCACCTGGCCGACATCCTCACAGTGGTGGAGTGCCCAACCAACTACACACACTAACAGGCTACACGCCCAGCCATTTCCACAACACTAATGCACCCATTCACAACACCATTCTGCAACCGCACCACAAATGCCAATATCCAACCACAATTTACCTGCCCCCTCTACCTAACACTTACACTACCCGCCCCGGGTACTCGTGAAAGGGGTCCACTCTTCCCCCATCCACACCTTCGCACCATGCACACCACTCCGTACCACTTACTCCAACTCTCTCCACACACCTGTACTTGCACACCTGTGCTCTCACACCTGGTGCCACCTGCACCCTTCTCTCCCCAAGCGCATTCGCGCTGATCCACAACACTCACTACTCATACACTGCTCCACACACCTGTCCAGTTGCACACCTGTGCAATCACACCGGTTCAATTCTCACAAACACGGCATCATCTCAGCTAACTACTCCCTTCTGAAACTTGCGCTTCCCAGTCGTCCCTTTAAACTATTGCGCTCCCACGTCATTATCATCCACACTAATCTACCTGCGTCCCTACTACAGGTATCAGTCACTAACTAAACTTAACGTTACCTAATGTCATCTTCTAGATCCCTACACACAATATCCTAACCCACCCGGGCTAGTTTTCACTGCCATCACCCCATAAACTATTGCGCATTTGCCCCCCGCTTTCTGTGAGGGATGGTGGATTTGCCATCCCACCACATCGGGGGTCTCTCACTACCAATTTCGCTCGTCCAAATCCAACAATTCAAAAATTTTCTATTTACTCCCAATTCTATTCACTTTTCTAAATTTTGTATCAAATCACTACTATCACTATCACCATTACCCGTCTACTTATTACTGCCTCTCGGTGCGCCAATTCCTGTCCAAAGCCCGGCTTCGTAAAGCCAAGCAATGGATGCTGGTTGTTTTGTGCCAGCGGCTGGCTGCATCCTGCCTTCGGTGCAGGGAAGGAGGTTTACCCGGCCCGAGATCCCACGCATCACCTCGGCGTGGAGCCATCCAATGTCCCGATCTCGACCTGCCGGCACGTCTCAACAAAACGTGGTCGCCATAACGACCCTTCCTATCGGGCTGCCAGCTCCGCCTAGTGGAGCCTGGACGCGGCCGTTCAAAGCGAGGCCCGGCACGCACCGAGGGCCTGCTTCGGCTAAAAGTCGTTCTAAACTCTACCCCGTCTAACGTCGATGCTTCACCTGCATGCTTACATCCCGCAGCCCGTTCCTTGCTCACACATCCAGCCGTGCCCATGCTCCTCGTACCTTTCCTTACACACCCAGGTACACTCATTCCACTCACAGCCTTGGTCACACACCTGACCACCGAACATTTTGGCACACATTCGTTGCTCGCACACCTCACCAATACACCTCTTCGCGCCCCCTCCTCTGTCACCTCCTCTGTGACAATCACAGGTGTGCCCTCATTCGCACACCCAACCACGTGCCTCACCACCAACTCCAGCGTGCATTCCCACTCACGCTCTACCATTCCAGGTGTGCATCCTTCCATCCCAGGTGTACATCCTCGCTCACCTGTCACAACTAACTCACGCTCCATGTCACTCTCACTACTTTCACCTCCATTCCTGACAGCGCACTCACCCTTACTCTTGACAGCGCACTCTTTCCTCATGCACCTGTCCGTCACACACCTTTCTCGCGCACACTCTCCCGTTACACCCTCTGTAACACTCACCACAGGTGGACACTCTTCCTTACTTCTGACAGCGCACTCTTTCCCCATGCACCTGTCCATCACACACCTTTCTCGCGCACACTCCTGCGCACACTCTCCCGTCACACCCTCTGTAACACTCACCACACCACGCTTCCATGTGCTCCCTCGCACACGCGCTACGACCGACTCACTCTCGCCAGCACACTCACTCCTTGGCACGCACTTTTTCCTCACACACCCCAGAGTCGGACTTTCTCGCACACCTCCTTTTTCGCACACCAGACCTGTCGCACACTTCACCAACGGCCTCTCACGAACACCCGGGTCCATCTCGACCCCCAAGCTTCTTAAATCACCTGGCGCATCATACGCACGACCATATTGGTCACCACTTACACCGGGTCCTCTTCCTCTTCGCTTCTCCTCCATCACCTGCGAATCCCTCATCCGGTTAATGAGCACATCATCACGATCCAAACACAGACTTTGGACCAATTCTTTTATCTCCTCTTTTATCTCTTTCTTATCCCCTCTCCGTCGCTTCTTAATTTCACTCATCCCTTCTTCCACTTCTTCTAATTTGTGCTTCACCTCTTTTATTCCCCGGTACGTCTCCTCAAGCTCGTCCTCCAAGGCTACCTTGACCGTTTCCAGGTGCGTCCTCACCTGCCGGTCCTTCGTCTCCATTACCTCTATCACCTCGTCCAACCTCGTTGTCAGTCCCTCACGTACCATCTGACATTCCCTCTTCGTCGCTATCAAGTCGTTTTTTATGTCGTTTTGTGTCGCTTTTAAACCTCCTAATACCGCAGTGTTCCTTTGAACCTGCTCCACTAACTCCGTTTGTCCCACCGTCAGCTGCTCCACCTCCTGCGTCAGGTCCTCTATGCCCCCTTGTAACTTTACAGTCCCCTTTCTCACCTCCTTCTCCATGTGCTCCTTACAGTGCCTCACCTCCTCGCGCACTCCTCCGACCTCCTCACTCACTCCTCTTCTGATCTCCTCTCCCATCACTTGCATCTCCTGCCCAGATGCCACCCTCATCTGCTCCATTTCCTCCCTGTGAGCATCCAGTTTGGTTTCTACCCCCATTCTGACCCCCTCTATCTGCTGCTCCATTTGTTTAACTTCCCTTTCCGCTTGGTCCCTCATGTCCCTCAATTTGCCTTCCATACTGTTTTCTAACCCCTCTAACCCATTTTTCACTCCCTCTATCTGATTCTCCTGGGCAGCCATTCTATTTTCTACCCCCTCTAACCCCTTTTGCATCCCTTCCATTTGATTCTCTTGAGCGGCCATTCTGTTTTCTACCCCCGTTAACCCATTTTTCACTTCTTTTATCCCGTTGTCTAACCCCTCAAAATTATTGTCTAACTTCTCACTGGTACCCCTCGCTTCGTCCCTCATTACCCCCATTTGGTTTCCCATTACCCCCATTTGGCCCTCCAATCGCTCACCCTGAGCATCCATCCGGTTCCCCAACCGCTCAATTTGGCTCCCCATACTCATCTGTACAGCTGCCTGTAGCTGCGCAATTAGGGCCTGTATGTCAATCGGCTGCATGTTAAAGCCCGTTGATACAGCGGGCTCGGCTACCGCGCGCTCTTGCGAGGCGCCATTTTGCGTGCCTGCTACCCTCGCTGTTTCGCTCTCCTCATGTCCCTCAATTTGGTCCTGGACCGACCCTGCTTCACTCTCCCCCACCGGACCCCAGCCGTCTTGATCCGCCATAGCGCGACTTGCAAAATTCGAGTTTCGTAAAACAAATCCAATTTTTTTTTTTCGTTATAATTTCGTCGAGCGCAGTACGCGCTCCGAATCGATTTTCCCTCCCAAAATTTGGGCCTAACTAATTTAGTCCCGGGTCCGAATCTCACTCCTCGACACCAATTGTTACAGACTTGGCTTAGATGTTAGTTTACCGAGCGGTTTTGGTATGACCACGTCTGCACAAGTTACCGATTATACTCGACGTTGACGAAGCCGCGCCACGCTGGCTCAATAAGAAAAAGAAGACACCCGGCTGGATTACAATAACACAATACGACACCAATGTTTCGATTCTCAAGTATATTCGTACGGAAAAGGTTAGATTACAGGGGCTAGAGGTATATTACAGGAAGACAGGCACTTAGACACACTCTTATATTAACCCCGGACAGACGACAGACACACGGGACAACGGCTGACTCACACGGGGGTTTGATGGCTAGGGAAGGCAGGATCGATGGCTCCAGGTCCTCCTGGGCTCGGGGCAGGGTACAGTACGGTCCGGTCCGGTCCAAAGATGCGGAAGGTTGCACAGCGCTCGAGGTGGTAACGTTCTTTCACAGGCGGGTTCTCTTCCTCTCAGCGGTCGTAGGCAACGTTCTTTCTCCAGCTAGGGGCGCATCTGACTCAGCGCTCGCAGGTGGCTTTCCTTCTCCAAGCTGGGTGCGCATCTGACTCAGCGCTCGCAGGTGGCTTTCCTTCTCCAAGCTGGGTGCGCATCTCCTTTCACATCCGGCGCGTGGCCGCGTATATCCGGCGGGGAGTGACACGCCCTCGGCTCGTTAGCTCCGCCTCGTGGAATCGGCACGTTGCTTCTCATTGGGTGCGTGCGGGGGGTTTACCAGGCTCCGCCCTTGACGAGGAGCTGACAAGGAGCCCCTTCGTGGTAACCCCGTGGAGCGCATGGTCTGGAGCTAATCGAGCCGGTGTGAGGACGCATCCTCCCCCGCTCCGCCGCCATCTCCTCTGTTGTTGTTGTAATTGTTGGGGAAGAAGATGGAAGGAGGTATGGGAAAGGTCCTAAACTCACTACTGATGCCATATAATCACATTCTGGTGCAACGAAGAGTCATAATTAATGGAGACGAGGCCTTAACTGACATAGAATAAGAATAACTAGGAAGATGTCCGAAAGTTGTCTACGTGTGGTGCGGTGGACCTGGGCACGACATTTAATGGGGGAATAAGGGGAAGGTCGGCTCTACTGATTGTTATTTACATGCAATGGGACTAGGGAATGGGGGATCGGGGAAAGTTGGGGAGTATTGGAGAAAATAGGGGAATATTTACAAGCGGATATGGAGGCCAAATTCCATATTCGCAACAATATATATACATATATATATACATATACATATATATATATTGTTACAGACGCGGCTTTTAGATGTTATATTGACCGAGCGGTGGTGTATTTAACCGCGTCCGAACAGTTACTCCCCGATTAGAACCCGATTCCAACCGAACGTTGACTAATCGCGCTACAGATATTCAATTGGGAAACCTCTAAAGCGACCGAAAGAGAAGAAGAGAGAAGAAAGACAGAGTTTGGAGGAAGAACAGATTTATTATACACACACAAGCAATATTTTAGAGCGACCAATATTATTTACAGCAATAGATGGAAAAGAGCAGTCACACAGTGCATTGTTAACTTATTCTATTTCATTTACTTAATCCCCAAGACAAACGAGTAGGACAGGACGTTCACACTCACACGATGGATATTGCAGGCAGGTAATGGCTCGAGGTTGATTGCTTGAGAGGAAGGCAAGGTCGGAGGCCGCAGCACCCCTCGCGGTTTTGGCGGGAAAACCTCCGTCGCGTATCCGCGGCCGTCACGCGCTGGCTCGGCACACCTGCTCCTCTTCCTGGGGTGGAGCCGTCTCCCTCCGTTCAGCGCGTCTCTCCAACGACAGGGGGGTATTGCAGGCAGGCAGGTAGGTAGGTAGGTAGGGCTTGCGGTGGATTGCGCTCCTCTTCCAGGTCATCCCCCAGCGTATCTCTCAAGGCCTCTCTCATCTGGTAAAGCAGTCCCCTGCAGTCGCTTTTATCACCTCCAGCGAAATCAAGCCGCCGACTCCGAGGGCGCGCCTACCGGGTCACTCACCGCGGTGTTGATTGGCTGTTAGGGCCGGTTCACTCCTGCCCTCTTCTGACGAGGTGGAGCCACGCCTTTCTTCTCCAACCTTACCTCGTGGCCAATGGTGGTTGAAGAGAAAAACCGACCAAAATGCGGAAGGCAAATGGAAGGGAGGTTTTGGGGAAATTGGAAGGGCCTACGCTTATTTTGTTTGATACAATGCAAAGTCAATCTAGTGGAAAACACATACTTAGCCTACATGGAATAAGGAAATACACTATTTAAAAGATATATCGTGACCTGCGTGTATGTTCTATGAAATTAATTAGGAGGACGGCTGCGACCATTATTTACATTACCAGGATGTTACCATACCAAAACCATACTCTTCACATCCGTTACCCTTCCTCCAAAATTGTTACACTCCTCAAAACCCGTTACACTTCTCAAAACCCGTTACACTTCTCAAAATCGTTACACTGCACCCTCCTTTCTTCAGGCACGTCCTCGGGCCTACTAGACTTAACTGAGTGTGACATGTAGGTGTAATTCCCTCTACAATTAACCTGACCCTGAGTGTGACAATTTTAAAACACAAATAAGTATGTCCCCCTATTGCATTGCATCCTGTCTAACAGACTCAAGCCCACAGCTAACCGAATTACGGAATTATTCTGAAACTATACATTTACGGTGGGGAGCATTATTTACAATGACGTGATTTCTTATTTACAACGCAACCCAGGACCTGTGTGTTTTTTTCTTTTTCTTTTTAGGGAACAAGAGAAAGAAATTCCTGTTGGGAGGGAGGAGACAGCACGCATTGCATCGATGCACCAGTACCAATACCACCAAAGCACCCAAAAGCACCAAACACCACAAAGCACCCAAAAGCACCATCCGGTGCGGTCACCATGGCTCATAATAAACACAACAAAACAACTGGTGGTGGTCTTCTCTTTCTCTGCTGGGCCGATGTTCTTCCCGACGTCTTCAGGCTTCATGCGGCCTATTTGGACATAATAAAAAGCACAACTTGTGTTCGTTTTTTATTATTATTTAGGGCCTCAGGGGCCAACTAAGGGTGGTCCACCTGTTTGGCATAGGTGCCACCTTACCGAGGTCCGCAAGCAAGATTCCCTGGCCACTATGGCCGGTCTCCAACAGAGGTGCTCTGCCCCAGAACCTGGGGTTCATCAAGTGGTACTTGGCCGCCGAACAGCGGTCCATAAAGTGGTACATCAACGCAATGCGTGCTGGTTCTGGGAATCTCGGGCGCACAATGGCCACCTCACGCACGCTCCCCTCGGCACCCAATGGCGCACAGGTCATGTGGGAGACAAAAGAAAGACAATTGAGCGAGGGGTAAGGTCACAAGGGTACACGTCAAACAAGGCAATGCAAGGTGAAATGCGTACGGAGGGCGAAGTGAGAAAGCTCGTCCCTACCGTACGTCACCCCCCTGTCACCTACACTACCCTTGCTCTTACCCCATATTTACAAAATCTACCCATTTACAAATTCGTCACTACTGTCACGTCTTCCCCATATTTCCCCTATACCAAATTCGTCCCCACAATCCCGTTACTTCAAAATTTGCCATCACCAATTCATCATCAATCCTCATAAGGAGGGAGAGATGGAATTACGCACAATGTCACACCCACGTCATGATGTGTCTCACAATCCAAACATTTGCATCATAAAAAATAATCAAAACATGGCATGGTGTGGAGTACCTGTCACCTCAGGTGAGTGGATGCAGATGGTGCGAGGAGATCCTTCATCCTAACTATCCTCTAAATGATTTTAACACACTTTACACTACCCGGGGTCTTTCCCTGCCAATCCATTGGCCAACTTACACTATGGGTTCTAATAACCAATTCCCATTGGCCAAACTGTGGTGCTCCTCAATTTTGGGGTCTCACTCCCCCGATTCATCTCCCGGTGCTCTAGCACAATTTCTGGGCTGCGACGTGTACCTCTCCCAACAGGTCTACCCACCTGCACACCTCCACCACTGTAGTTGCCACCCGAGCTTACCTAGCTCCTCACCCTAACCTAACTAACTGGGGACAGCCCCTCTCCTGGCTCTGTCACCCCTTGGTGCCCTCTGGCACTGGGCTACCCGGGTCCGTCCTCCGGATCCTCGGGCCCCATCCACACAACTACTACCGGCTCCCAGAGCCCACCTGCGGCCTCACCTGGCCGACATCCTTACAGTGGTGGAGTGCCCAAACCAACTACACACACTAACAGGCTACACGCCCAGCCATTTCCACAACACCAACGCACCCATCCACATACCATTCTGTCACCCGCACCACAGATGCCAATATCCAACTACAATTTACCTATACCCTCTACCTAACACTTACACTACCCGCCCCGGGTATCCGTGATGGGGGTCCACTCTTCCCCCATTCACACCTTCGCACCATCCACTCCACTCCACAATTTCCACCATACTCACTCCACGACCATCCATTCCAATACTCCATACCATTTATTCCATACACCTGCCCTCCATTCACCTGTCGTTGCACACCTGTGCAATCTCACCTGGTGCCACCTGCACCCTCCTTTCTTCCTGGACCACTTGGTCATCACAATACACAATCACCATCACTCACTCATACACTGCTCCATTCACCTGTTCAGTTGCACACCTGTGCAATCACACCTGTTCAAT
The DNA here is from genome assembly GCF_964187855.1 of Myxine glutinosa. Classification (NCBI taxonomy): domain Eukaryota; kingdom Metazoa; phylum Chordata; class Myxini; order Myxiniformes; family Myxinidae; genus Myxine; species Myxine glutinosa. The sequence goes on from NC_136272.1 coordinate 31,703,341, forward strand.
CACTCCCACACACGGCATCATCTCAGCTAACTCCTCCCCTCTGAAACTTGCGCTTCCCAGTCGTCCCTTTAAACTATTGCGCTCCCACGTCATTATCAACCACACTAACCTACCTGCGTCCCCACTACAGGTATCAGTCACTAACTAACCTTATCGTTACCTAAGGTCGTCTTCGCTAGATCCCTATCATTATCCAAGCCCTCCCTGGCTCGTTTTCACTGCCATACACCCCATAAGCTATTGCGCATTTGCCCCCACCTGTGAGGGATGGTGGATTTGCCATCCCACCACATCGGGGGTCTCTCACTACCAATTTCGCTCGTCCAAATCCAACAATTCAAAAATTTTCCATTTACTGCCAATTCTATTCACTTTTCTAAATTTCGTTTCAAATCACTACTATCACTATCACCATCACCCGTCTACTTATTACATCCTCTCGGTGCGCCAATTCACATCACCCGTCTACTTATTACATCCTCTCGGTGCGCCAATTCACATCTACAGCCCGGCTTCGTACAGCCGAGCAATGAACGCGGGTCGTTTTTTTTTGCCAGCGGCTGGATACGTCCCGCATTCGGGGCAGGGACGGAGGCTTACCCGGGCCGAGATCCCATGCACCACTTCGGCGTGGAGCCATCCAATGTCCCGATCTCGACCTGCCGGCACGTCTCAATAGAAAGTGGTCGCCATGACGACCCTTCCTATCGAGCTGCCCGCTCCGCCTTGTGGAGCCCGGACGCGGCCGCTCCACGCGAGGCCCAGCGTGGATCGCGCACGGCGGTCCTTTCGAACCCGCCGTGGCTCGGATCTCCGCTGGTTCTCGCGGCACGCGAAGCCCGGCACGCACCGAGGGCCCGATCCGGCTAAAAGTCGACCTAACCTTTAACCCGGTTACCGTCGACGCTTCACCTGCAGGCTTACATGCATACGCTACCTCTTTCTTGCTCATACATGCAGCCGTTCCCATTCTCCTCGTACCTTTTCTTTCACACCTCGGTACACTCACTCCGCTCACCGACTTGGTCACACACCTGACCACCGAACACTTTGGCACACATTCGTTGCTCGCACACCTCACCAATACACCGCTTCGCGCCCCCTCCTCGGTCACCTCCTCTGTGACAATCACAGGTGTGCTCTCATTCGCACACCCAACCACGTGCCTCACTACCAACTCAAATGTGCCTTCCCACACACGCTCTACCATTCCAGGTGTGCATCCTTCCATCCCAGGTGTACATCCTCGCTCACCTGTCACAACCAACTCACTCTCCTTGTCACTCTCACTACTCTCACCTCCACTCTCGGTCGCGCACTCACCCTTACTCTTGACAGCATACTCTTTCCTCATGCACCCGTCCGTTACACACCTTTCTCGCGCATCCTCCCGTGCACACTTCTTCGTTACTTCCTCCGTAACACTCACCACAGGCATGCATTCTCCCTTACTCTTGACAGCATGCGCTTTCCCCATGCACCCGTCCGTTACACACCTTTCTCGCGCATCCTCCCGCGCACACTTTTTCGTTACTTCCTCCGTAACACTCACCACACCGCGCTTCCCTGTGCTCCCTCGCACACGCGCTTCGACCAATTCACTCTTGACGGCACACTCACTCCTCGGCGTGCACTTTTTCCTCACACACCCCATGGTCGGACATTCTCGCACACCCCTTTTTTCGCACACCCGTCCTGTCACACACCTCACCAACGGCCTTTCACGAACACCCGGATCCAAACCAATCCCCAAGCCGACTGAATCTCCCCTCACATCATGTACATTGCCACTCACCTCCGTACCTCGTCGCACCTTCTCTGCCACCTGCAAACTTTTTATTTGGTTAGTGAGCACCGCATCATGATTTGAACACAGACCTTGTACACATTCCATCACCTCCTCCCGGATTTCTCTCTTAGTTTCTGTCCGTCCCTTCTTAATTTCACTCACCTCTTCTCCCACTTCCTCTAATTTTTGTTTAACCTCTTTTATTTCCCGGTGCGTCTCCTCAAGTTCGTCCTCTAAGGCTACCGTGACCGTTTCTACGTGCGTCCTTACCTCCCGGTCCTTCGTCTCCATTGCTTCTGTCACCTCTTCCACCCTCATTGTCAGTTCCTCCCGTACCATCTGACATTGCCTCTGCGTCGCTATTAATTCGTTTTTAATTTCTTTTTGTGTCGCCTTTAACCCTCCTAGTACCGCCGTGTTCTTTTGAACCTGCTCCACTAACTTAGTTTGTCCCTCTGTCAGCTGCTCCACCTCCTCCGTCAGATCTTCTATTCCCCCTTGTAACTTTGCCGTATTATTTCTCACCTCTTTCTCGATACGCTTTTCGCCTCGCTTTACCTCCTCGCGTACCCCCGAGACCTCCTCACTCATCCCTCTTCGTATTTCCTCCATCTGGTTCCCCATCTGTTCGATTTCCCGGGCGGATTGTTCCCCCATTTCCCGCAATTTGTCCTCCATCCTATTTTCTAACCCCATTAACCCATTTTTCACCCCTTCTATCCCATTGTCTAATCCCTCAAATTTCTTGTCTAACTCCTTAAAATTATTGTCTAATCCCTCACCGGTACCCCTCGCTTCGTCCCTCATTACCCCCAATTGCTCACTCTGAGCATCCATCCGGTTCCCCATTACCCCCATTTGGTTTCCCATCCTGTTTTCCATCCCTTTGAAATTATCGTCTGTTTTTACCATAAAGGCCATCATCTGTTTCATAAACAGGTTCCAATTCATTGGCATCTCGGGTTCGGCTACCGCGACCATGGGCGTGGCTAAATTTGGTGCCGCAACAACCATGTGCGCGAGGACGCCATCTTGTGCACCTGATACACCCTCAACCGCCTCCTCATTGCTCTCCTCCTCCCTTTCTTCCACATACATTTCCCCTGGTTCCTGGGTTACCCCTAACCCGTCTATCTCCCCCACCGACATCCGATCGCCTTGATTGTCCATGGCGCGATCTCAAAATTCGGGTTTTATAAAACAACACAATTTCGGCAGCTCGTAATTTTGACCAAGATTTTTTTTTTTTTTTAAATTTGGGCCTAACAAATTTAGTCCCGGGTCCGAATCCGACTCCTCGACACCAATTGTTACGGACACGGCTTTTAGATGTTATATTGACCGAGCGGTGGTGTATTTAACCGCGTCCGAACAGTTACTCCCCGATTAGAACCCGATTCCAACCGAACGTTGACTAATCGCGCTACAGATATTCAATTGGGAAACCTCTAAAGCGACCGAAAGAGAAGAAGAGAGAAGAAAGACAGAGTTTGGAGGAAGAACAGATTTATTATACACACACAAGCAATATTTTAGAGCGACCAATATTATTTACAGCAATAGATGGAAAAGAGCAGTCACACAGTGCATTGTTAACTTATTCTATTTCATTTACTTAATCCCCAAGACAAACGAGTAGGACAGGACGTTCACACTCACACGATGGATATTGCAGGCAGGTAATGGCTCGAGGTTGATTGCTTGAGAGGAAGGCAAGGTCGGAGGCCGCAGCACCCCTCGCGGTTTTGGCGGGAAAACCTCCGTCGCGTATCCGCGGCCGTCACGCGCTGGCTCGGCACACCTGCTCCTCTTCCTGGGGTGGAGCCGTCTCCCTCCGTTCAGCGCGTCTCTCCAACGACAGGGGGGTATTGCAGGCAGGCAGGTAGGTAGGTAGGTAGGGCTTGCGGTGGATTGCGCTCCTCTTCCAGGTCATCCCCCAGCGTATCTCTCAAGGCCTCTCTCATCTGGTAAAGCAGTCCCCTGCAGTCGCTTTTATCACCTCCAGCGAAATCAAGCCGCCGACTCCGAGGGCGCGCCTACCGGGTCACTCACCGCGGTGTTGATTGGCTGTTAGGGCCGGTTCACTCCTGCCCTCTTCTGACGAGGTGGAGCCACGCCTTTCTTCTCCAACCTTACCTCGTGGCCAATGGTGGTTGAAGAGAAAAACCGACCAAAATGCGGAAGGCAAATGGAAGGGAGGTTTTGGGGAAATTGGAAGGGCCTACGCTTATTTTGTTTGATACAATGCAAAGTCAATCTAGTGGAAAACACATACTTAGCCTACATGGAATAAGGAAATACACTATTTAAAAGATATATCGTGACCTGCGTGTATGTTCTATGAAATTAATTAGGAGGACGGCTGCGACCATTATTTACATTACCAGGATGTTACCATACCAAAACCATACTCTTCACATCCGTTACCCTTCCTCCAAAATTGTTACACTCCTCAAAACCCGTTACACTTCTCAAAACCCGTTACACTTCTCAAAATCGTTACAATATATATATATATCAAGTAATGAACGGCGGTTGGGAATTATATCCACGATATCCATTTTTCCGTTCTCCAACCTATAGCTTTGTCTTTGAAAACTCAACGTTTCGGCCAGCAACCCAGCGTGCGCCGAGCCTCCACTAGCCTTCATCAAGAGAAGTTCCCTTGTTCACCTCCTCCCAGATATATCCGGGGGGAGGGGTGGGCCTATTATATCAACCAATCACAAAGCTGCGTTGCGAGACCTCGTGACCATGGACCCATGCTCGGCTTATGTTGCAAGTGTTTTGGCGTGTTTGAGCGGTGTATAGTGTTTTGTTGTCCGTGTTGCCTGTGTCGGCTATGTCCCACTTTGTCTTTGTCCTCCTCCACGCATCAGTGTCTCTCTGGTGTATTTATGCATGAGAGGTCCGTATGCCTGTGGTAACGCCACAGTCTCCTCTGTCAATGGTGCCCGCGTTTGGCCAGTGTGCCAGGCCTCCAGTATTCGCCTCCTGGCCCGGTTCGGGGATGCCGCCAGCACGTTCACATTGTCCCATAGAGGAACATGGCCCGCCCTTATTCCATGCTTGGCGATAGCAGATCTTTCTGGGTGATTACACTCAAAGGCCTTGTGGTGTTCATTAATGCGCTGGCCTAAGGTTCTTCCAGTCTCGCCTATGTATTCTCCACCACAGTCACAAGGAATGGTGTATACCACACCTGTGCAATCATTCTTCAGTCTTTTGTCTTTGACCTTGGTCAGTGCACGTCTCAAGGTGTATATAGGTTGGTAGTTGACCCTCACCCCGACCGGTCTCAAAACATGGTGTCCTTTGACGTCATTTCGCTATTCACTAACGTGCCCACAACCCTGGCGGTTGATGTGGCGAGACAGAGGCTAATGGAGGATGATTGCTGGAAACAGGCCGCCGACAAGTTGAATGTTGATGACGTTTGTCACCTCCTCAGCACTTGTCTGTCTTCCACCTATTTTGTCTTTGACAGCACATTTTACAAACAGGTGTTCGGCACTGCGATGGGCTCCCCGGTGTCTGCGGTGGTTGCCAATATGGTGATGGAAGAGCTGGAAACACGCACCATCCCATCCCTCCCAACACAGCCACGTGTCTGGTACCGCTATGTCGATGACACTTTTGTCATCTGCCCCAGCACGGCTGTTAATGCAATCCAGGAGGGCATCAGTGGAATGTTTCCTTCCATCAAATTCACCTGTGAGGAAGAACAGGATGGGTCGCTTCCATTTTTGGACGTCCTGGTGAGGAGGAACCTCAATGGAAGCTTAAGTACCGCATTATATAGGAAACCCACCCAGACCGAGCGTTACCTCGATTTCACGTCTTGCCATCCACTGCACCATAAAAGAGCTGTGGTGAATACACTCGTAAAAAGGGCAAGGAATATACCGTCTACCTTGAAGGGCAAAAGGAGAGAGATCAAGCATCTCAAATGGGTATTGAAAGCCAATGGCTACCCAGACCACCTCTGCCCAAAAAATGAAATGGTACTGGCGGCTCCAAGAATCCAGGACGTGCCACAGGAACCACCTAAGGGCTTCTGCGTGCTACCATTTGTGCCACGGGTATCTCAAAGGATTGGCAGGATTTTGAGACCGGTCGGGGTGAGGGTCAACTACCAACCTATATACACCTTGAGACGTGCACTGACCAAGGTCAAAGACAAAAGACTGAAGAATGATTGCACAGGTGTGGTATACACCATTCCTTGTGACTGTGGTGGAGAATACATAGGCGAGACTGGAAGAACCTTAGGCCAGCGCATTAATGAACACCACAAGGCCTTTGAGTGTAATCACCCAGAAAGATCTGCTATCGCCAAGCATGGAATAAGGGCGGGCCATGTTCCTCTATGGGACAATGTGAACGTGCTGGCGGCATCCCCGAACCGGGCCAGGAGGCGAATACTGGAGGCCTGGCACACTGGCCAAACGCGGGCACCATTGACAGAGGAGACTGTGGCGTTACCACAGGCATACGGACCTCTCATGCATAAATACACCAGAGAGACACTGATGCGTGGAGGAGGACAAAGACAAAGTGGGACATAGCCGACACAGGCAACACGGACAACAAAACACTATACACCGCTCAAACACGCCAAAACACTTGCAACATAAGCCGAGCATGGGTCCATGGTCACGAGGTCTCACAACGCAGCTTTGTGATTGGTTGATATAATAGGCCCACCCCTCCCCCCGGATATATCTGGGAGGAGGTGAACAAGGGAACTTCTCTTGATGAAGGCTAGTGGAGGCTCGGCGCACGCTGGGTTGCTGGCCGAAACGTTGAGTTTTTAAAGACAAAGCTATAGGTTGGAGAACGGAAAAATGGATATCGTGGATATATATATATATATATATATACTAGCAGAAGTACCCGGCATTGCCGGGCGGGGGAGGAGGAGGGGAGGGGGAAGAGGAGGGGAGGGGAATGAGGGGGGAGGGGGAAGGGGGAGGGGGAGGGGGTTGGGGGAGGGGGACGGGGGGGGGAGGAGGAGGGGAGGGGGAAGAGGAGTGGTGGGGAACAGGGGGGGAGGGGGAAGGTGGGAGGGGAGGGTGTGGGGGTGCCCGGGGGAAGAAGGGCCCCTCCCCCCTCCCCCCTTCACCTCCCCCCCCCCACCCCTGCCCCCCTCCCCCCTCCCCCTCCCCCCCTCCCCTCCTCTTCCCCCTCCCCTCCTCCTCCCTCTTAACACCAGGGGGGTTGACTCAGCCTGTCATCCTACCGAGGTCGGCAAATTGAGTACCAGTTCACTGGTAATTCCCTGTGTGCCGCAAGAGGCGCCTAACAGGGTTGGCGGCACGAACCCGGAAGTCGGAACTCATTGTCGTCAAATAAATGTAGCATGTATGTTTCACTCTCTGTCACATGCCGTTGGTCCCATGTCAATCGGATGAAGTTGAAAAATTAACATTACGAAGTTTCTCTGGGACGTACTGATTCCGAATAATGAAGTTGAAAAATTAACGTTCCAAAATACGCTAATTACGCTAACAGAAGCGCTGGCGCTGCGAAGCGCTAGAGGGAGCGCTGCGCTCCCTCCCTTCGATTCCCTCCCTCTTCTGCTAGCGTTTCTGCGCTAATACGCTAATTTTAAAACCCGAAGTTTTTTAAAATTTAAGGTGTGCTGTAGTTGCTCTGAGACGTACTGATTCCGAATATGCCTTTGGTTTTTCTCTGCGATGAGTAGTTCTCGAGTTATAAGAGGACAAACAAACATACTTTACTGCTTTATATATATAGAAGTTGGTACGATTCGGCCAAGGAATCCCAGAGATAATTGCAATTAAGTGAGCCGTGACGTCACGGAACGCGCCGCCGGTAATATATTATAATTTATGGTAATCTATGCAGCACGACATGGTCATCACGGAAAACAAGGCGCCTTTGCCGGCGCAAAACGGCTCTCCCAGGGTCAAACTCGGTAACGTTGTGAGCGCACGGTTCAGCCCTTCAAGAAAAAGTTTATTTTGTAAAAATCGAACCACGCGTTAAAAAGATATGACTGGTTTTGTTCGCCGGCACGTCGGCGCTCGAATCGGCTCGCGATAAAATCCAACACGTCATTTGTCGGGGTCGTCTGAACCAACCATGGGGCCTAGAAGGCTGGGACTGGTCTCAAAAGTTAGGTCTCGATCATATCTCTTAATTCTGGAAGCTGCACGTCTCTGTGATAATCTTGTGGACCATGACAAGAGATCGTGCGAGTCGCTCGCAACGGCTTCAAGCACTTCCGCATTCGACCATTTCATGAACGCCATACGCCCCGCCCATCAAAGCGCGTACGTATTAAACGAACATACAGTGGCCCATGTATCGTCATTTGCGCATGCGCCAAAGTCTTTGCAGGAACATGAAGCATCAGAACAGCGCATTTGCGCATGCGCAAGAGTGAGAACCGCCTGTGTACCATTACGCTAACAAAAGCGCTGGCGCTGCGAAGCGCTAGAGGGAGCGCTGCGCTCCCTCCCTTCGATTCCCTCCCTCTTCTGCTAGCGCTTCTGCACTAATACGCTAATTTTAAAACCCGAAGTTTTTTAAAATTTAAGGTGTGCTGTAGTTGCTCTGAGACGTACTGATTCCGAATATGCCTTTGGTTTTTCTCTGCGATGAGTAGTTCTCGAGTTATAAGAGGACAAACAAACAAACATACTTTACTGCTTTATATATACTAGGGCATTGCCCGTACTATATCTATATCTAAAATTATATCCCCCCCCTCTATTTACATGAAATGGTTTGGTCCAAAGCGAACGGCTTGCGAGTACGGTGACAATCCCCCCCCCTCTATTTACATGCAATGGTTTGGTCCAAAGCGAACGGCTTCCGGAGTTTGGTAAAGAAATCGCCATCGCGTGCACAAACGCGCAGGAAAGCGAATGAATCGCAAATTCGGTTTTATTAGTTTTAAAACATAGTTTAACGCCAACATAGTTTGCAAACGTGAAATAAATGAATACGCTCTCAAATGTGCCATCCGAGGCAGAGTGTGTCCGCCACGTTCGGCACACGCGATCGTTCGCTGCTCTCTGATTGGTTGAATCGTTTTTTGGACATAGCTCGGTAAGTAATTGTCCGATTAATATGAAACCTTGAAAAGGCACATCCTCGGGTCCCCAGCAATATACCTGGCAAGTTAAAAGTATATCGGACCCGTGGTTGTCGAGAAACAGCGGTCACAGACAAACAGACGTACAAACGTACAAACGTACAGACAGAGATTACTGGAATATATATATATATATATATATATATATATATATATATATATATATATATATATATATATATATATATATTAGGGTGGTGCTCAAAATAATTTTTTTTAAATATTTACTGGGACATGGCTTTATGTTGTTCCTTTTGTTCCAAAATGAAAAGACACCAAATATGAAAGCAATCTGATTTTATTTAGGGGTGCCACATCAGCCTTCAAACTAAAGGTGTCTACAAAACTTTTCTATATATGGATCGAAAGCAAAACCAGAAGTTTGTTTTATGAAAATCCACCCTCCACTCACTTTCTTTGTATTCTAGCAAACACAAGTTACAATAGCTGCACAAATAGCACTATATTGCTATGAAAACTCAAATTCAATGATAACAATCCAAATGTTCAGTTCATAAAATGAAGAGACACCATATCACATAATATTAAAAAACCCAAATATAATGAGAAATGTAACTCCTATTTCTGGGCCTGTTTCACCACTGTTGCCTTCTTGGCATCGGGGTACATCTTCCTGTGAGCAGCAACAACTTGGAGCAGAGCTTGCTTTTGCTCTTCATCCTTTGTAAGGAGCTTATTGTAGTCTTGTATCAATGCGACACCCCTTTCTGCCCTGTCGTTCACCACGACTGAGCCACTGGCGGCTTTCTTTGCTTCCTGAAAGCTGGTTTCTTGCTCCGATGAACCAGGATCCTTATCCATCCAATCAGTTGGGGTCCCTAGGATGCTGAAGAAATGCTTGGTGTGTTTTGTTATGAGGCCAGCGATTGACAGGGCGGTTCCTCGTTTGATAGCTGGTCTCTTTGGAGAGGGGTTTTCACCGTCATTTTTCAATGCTTCAATCATATTGATCTTGCTTTCTTTGTCAATTCTGGTGTCAAAGAATGCAAATGCCACTAGTACTGGGCTCATGTACCACGTGTGGCGGCCAAGTGCCTTCAAGGCTGCCTGAGCCATCTTCTGATTGATTTGTTCAAACTTTTCCAACTTCTTGAAGAGGTTAATGTCATTCAGGGGAGCCTCAATAGCTTGTGGAGCCCGAAACCAAGCCTGTACATACACAAGGCAGACAAAAATGTTGAAGGCTCGGAGTTCTCTCGCCTCTCGAAGTGTCAAGTGGAACTCTGACCGAAACATGAACACCTGTAGTGAATATAGTGCTTTTGCCATCCATCTGGCTCTGTGCATTGCTCCTGGAGCCATGATCCGGATTCCACGAGGTGGGATTCCTCCCATGTAGATGACAGTCAGTTCTAGGAGTTCACGATAATCATCTCGTGGCTGCTGATCTTTCAAACACACAAGAACGTTTTTGCTTCCAACACAGTGTCTACAGATCCCATTGAAGCCTTCCTCTCTGAGAATTGATCGTGAAGAAACTTCCTGTCCTCGGGGTTGGTGATTATGGCCTCCGAATCTGCATGCCTAAGATCAAACGTCTTCTCCAAGGAGGCCTTGAAGGATGCTTCCTTTTTCTCTTGGGTCGCACCACCCCGCTTTGCACCTTTTTGGAGGCTCCTCCATTCTTCATATAGCCTCTCCAAACGATGGATGCAGTGCTGCTTCGTCGTTGTAGGTAGGTGAGCTTTTTCCCAGAACTTCACAACCTCTTCAATGGTGAGGGTTGCACTCTCCCGGGCAGTGCGATTCTCCTTCTTCAGGTGATGGAAAAACAGGACAAGAGATTGATGCACAGTCGGGAGCTTGGCACCTTTGATGGCATCTCCAGAAGTGGACCCAATGAGATACACATTATCCTGAGCCCGAGTTTTCAATGAAACACTGGTACTAGCACATGCCATATCTGCAAAATACGCAAGAATGTGGGTAAAATCCTGTTAATTCTTACTCCACAGGGTCACTCTCTACAAAAGAGCCACAGTCAATAAGTTAGGCCTACATATTACACACTAAAAAAGCGTACCCCTGACCCCGGGAACCTGTACAAAACATGCATGAAAATTGCCCAGATAGTGATCATAGGAAGTCTCAAAACTGTATGTATAATATATTGTATATAACTATATATACACAAAGAATTAAGTTAAGCACCCCCCCCCGTTTTTTTACAACCTCGCACATTACAAGTTTGTTGTCGTCAAAACAGTGTAATATACCCATGATATTGCTATATTTTCTGGAGAAGTGATATTATGGTCACATAAAAACATAACAATCATGCCGTTTTCAATATTTTATTCTGAATAATTTAAGGTGAAATTTTTTGGGAATTTTAGGCATATTTTCACCTCAATTTAAGTATGGAGCTATAGGTCCATCACGGACAGTGTGGATGACGTTTATGTTTTCTAACGTACAGTCATTGTTCTGAGAAGACCTCTAGCGATCTTTGCGTCAATAACGTGTGTAGGACCCACGTGAACGGATCACTGACTCAACCCTACGTCTCATAGACCCTGTGTATCTGCATTTCATCAATGGATAATTGCTAATGTCATACCAATCATTATTTGATCTCACATACCTTAGAATATATGCCAATGTATACATATACACAAATAATATATATTAGGGGGTGCTTACCTTAATTCGTTGTGTAGGGGTGCTTAACTTAATTCTTTGTGTATATAATGTATAATGTGTATTTATGTATATTTATTATTTAATGTATATTTTATGTATAAATTTAATGTATATTTAATTATAATGTATATATATTGTATAACTATATATTTATTTATTATATTTAAATTTTAATATATTATATTTATTTTTAATATATTATTTAATGTATTATATTTGTCTATATTTGTATAATTGTCTATCGTATAATTGTATATATAATGTATAATATAATATATATTATTATTATTTAATGTATATTTACTATATATTTATTTTTAATATTATATTTAATGTATATATATAATTATGTATTTATTTTGTGTATATACAGCCCAAAAAATGGGAATTCCTATTTTTGCATGGGGGAAAATTCATCACTGATGTGGCACCCCTAAATATTATTGGATTCCATTAAAATTTGGTGTGGTTTCCTTTGACACCAAAAGGAACAAAAATAGACCATGTCCCGGAGAAAATCTGCATTTTGATTTTTTGAAGCCCACCCTAAATATATATATATATATATATATATATATATATATATATATATATATATATATATATATATATATATATATATATATATATATATATATATATATATATATATATAGTCTCGATATAACACATTCCTAAAGGCCCACTCCTTTTGAACAGTAACGTAGGAACTTGAACATCCACACAGGAGTGCGAATGAGACAACCAACAACTCAGCTCCAAACCATTCTGGAAAAGGAACACATCAGTAAGATAACACAAGGCTTTACCCACTTAACGAACGAGTGACTCGTATTCCTATCCAGGGAGATCTGTCTGGCTGAGATGATAATGGCAGAATTTTTATTTATTTATATCGAGCATATTTTTTTGGCGTGGACAAAAAAAAGAAAAAAAAAAAAAAAACAGAGTTCATAGAACACCTTACCCTGCTGAGTCTTCAGAAACAAGGACATGGGCAGGGTTTGCAAGTGAAAGTTTTGATTGGTTATGATGATGTGGTAGTGGTTTGTGTGCAGCTTGTGGCTGCTTGTTGCGTCATTTTATTGGGGTGTGGCTGTGCCGCTGATGCAATGCCTCTCTGTATACACAGTCATCTGGTACTCATTTTGCTGACTACAGAACAATGACTGAGTCAACCCACCTAGCATTAATTCAACAGCATGACTGGGGCTTCAACTCAAGACCCTGAGATCTCAAGCCAGCCACCTTAACCATTAAACCAACACAAGGATTGTGATAATATAAAATGCTGTAATATTTTGAAATCAATCAGAGCATAGGTTACACTTGGTTGTTTGCCATTGCCTTTCTAGTGGTCAGTCAAGCCAGAAATTATGTAATTTTGCCATGGTTCCGGCAATAGCTCACCAACTCTTTGTGAAGGACACTGTGGGATCTTTATCGTCCATCAACAATCAGTGCTGGCAGACAGGACTCTCAGTTGAACGTCCTTCTAATGGACGGTACACACATTGATGCCTCGCCCTGCATGAGAAACACTAGGATGATAGTTTGTAGCTCAGTCAAGGTTCTAACCCAGGCTGGATAGCTTCGACATGTCTGATTCAAGGAAATCTACCGTTCACTCATTTCTAACAAACACTTGATAGAGTTGTGAAAGTTCAAAATAATTGCCGTTATAATGTATATAATTCAAACCAACCACTTTTTGGAACACATCATTTTGTACCGAGTGAAAATTACTCTTTACATAAACAATCATGTGGAAAATTAATTTATTTTCCATTGGTTTGAAATAAAAATCTAATGAGAAAACAAAACAGGTGAACCTTACTTTTCCTTGAGCCTTTGTAGTTCACTGTTCAAACCACCATCCTCATAGTCCGAGGCACAATCACTACTTGGGCAGGAGGAAAGTGAGTCAGAAGAATCTCGGTGCTGCGGATATGACCTGTCCGAGGTGAAAGACTTTGGTGGAACTGAGCTGTCCATACAGCTACTCTCATCACGAGTCACCTGATGTATCCATGGTTCAGGAGACGCCATTCCATCACTATTCACAAGCTCCACGCGCTCAGCTGGAAGGATGGGTACGATAACCTGCATCAGTGTAGGAGAAGCAGGGTTTTCTTCATGGACCTTGGCACCAGTTCCACAAAGAGCTGCAAGATGCTTGATAGGTGGTGAAGGACAGGTGCATATCATTGGCAGTTCAGATTTCCGACCAATCGTCGAATCGTGGATATTTTCATTTTCAGAAGGCTCAGAAGCTTTTCTTGTGGCTGTAGCAGGTTGTTCGTGCTTTGTCTCCCAGACTCCATCATGGACATTGGAGCCAATCTCCATGGTCCTGTCTACAAAACGTTCTTCTACTTGAGCAGGCATCATCTGCATCCATCATACATAGTGGAAGTCAATAGTGCGGCAAAAATGGCTGGAAAGGGGTACATGCTACAATATTGCCAACACAAGACCAAAATAATCTAAATATGGGGCGAAATATGTATAATATAGCAAAATAGAGGAATATTCAACCCTGTTCCCTTACACATGCATCTCTTTTTCTCTGCTAACTCTACAACAGGCCTCATCAATTTCATTTTACCCACCCCTTTGCATATGTAATTTGTCGATGCCCCGTTACTGCAAAAGGATCAAAAAATCCTAAGATTATACAAATGCATGATTCAAACAAACAAATGCAGGTTTTCCACCAGTACAGGAGCTACATGTTCCTCACCTGGATAGAATCACCAAAGGGTGTTGTTGGGCCATCATGTTCCAAAACGGATGACGGAACGTTGGTGGGTACTGAGGAATTCCGAAGTACAGGGAGAGGTTGAGAAGAGGAATCCTGTGAAGGTGCAGTCTGTCCTATCTCACCAGCGTTCGTTTTCACAGCAGACGAAGGCAACTGCTGGCAAGGACCATCAAAAACAGTGGTTAGCGTTGATGGAGCTGGGAGACCATTTGCCTTTGCTGGAGACAGCAGAAAACTGGAATCCGCGGAAGTCACATCTAGAGTGGTTCCAGTGCCATCACGATGTTCATCTGTACATGTAGCAGATTGACTCAAACTAGAATCCTGAAACAGAGTGCGCAGTTTCTCATCGAGATCTCTGATGTTTCCAGAAACAGATGAGCTCTTTGGAGTTTCAGGATCTGCTGTGCTCAGTCTACTCTCACCACTAACACCTTGTTGCATGTCCACAGATAATGGCAAAGGGATAGCACCGGGCCTCAGGCTGGCTGTTTCGTTGTTCTGCTGGAACTGGGGTGTATCTTGCACTGGAAGCTGGCCCAAAACCTCTGAGGAATCAGAGACACTACGAGTGGGAATAGCTGAGACTAATGGTAAGGGAAGGAATGTCAGAGGGCTCGAAGTGCCATTATGAATTACTGTGTTTTGGTCACTAGTCAAATTGACATGGCCACAACAAGGGGATGTGGTTGAAACAACACTCGTGCTATTGTGCAAGGAGTGAGCAGCTGAGTACTGAGGAATGAGGGGTTCAGAACAACTAAGTAATGAGTCCTCTAATGAAGTTGACGGGAAGGAAACAAATGGAGGTGGTTCAGGAAATTCGATGATGTGTGGTTGGTTGTCATTGGGCACAAGGTTTTGCTGGATAACTTGAGGTGGCTGCTGTGCATCTTGGGTCAATGGAGTCATGATGGATAACGTTGTTGGTAGGTCAGGTCCAGGAAAGGGGCTTGGCATCTGCTGGTCTACATCCACAGAATCCTCTGGACCTTGCCACAGGCTCATTGATGAAATGGAGCTTGACATTTCGTAATCCACTCTGTGGATCACTAACAAAGGGAGATACATGGATTTGGGGAGGGGGTATTGGGGGAGATAAGGGATGGTGGAGTCTCACTGCTCAGCAGCTTTATTTCATAAAGATCACAGAAAAACTAGACAGTCATGCCAATAAAGACCATTGTAGAATAAGACCGAGAGTCTGTGTTTTTCCATGATGAAAAGGTGGTTGGATGCCCAAATCAGTCATTTTTATAAATAATGGCATAAACTATTTTAACATGGCAAGGGAGCAAGAAAACACGACACTTTAATGTAATCATCCACCTTGTCCATCCATGTGTTGCACATCATCATGTACAAGATGACTTTCTGGCCTGTACAGGTTCCATTATCAAGGTGCCAGGGTGTGGGATGAGATGGCTAAACCTGAAACAGTATCAATGGCCAAGCATCACTTCTTATAACTATAAAAAAAAAAATAAGAGGACAACAAACAAAAATAAAATCACATAAATAATTATAATTGCTATTGCTATTTTGGGGCTATTTATTTAATTGTTATACGCCCATGATGTTTCGTTATCTGAATGCTCATTACGCAACAGTAGCCCACCGCACAATGTTGCACGAGATCAATTATTTTGTCGTGTTTTGTTCTACCTTGCAACGGATGTTTTTTGGTGTTTGTGACATGCAAACTGACTGACAAACACTCAAGCCATCATGACGAAAAAAAAAAAAAAAAAAAACAAGAACAAGATGATGTGCTCTGTGGATACCTTGGTGGCCGATCCCTGAGCAAAAGTCAAATATGGTATTTAGCAAAAGACAAACCGAAGGTGGACGGAGGTTGTGTTATCACTTCTGTTTGTGTGCTTCTGAGCAGCATATCTCAAAAAGTTATGAACGGAATCGGATGAACAGGTTTGGTGTGTGACAAGGACAAAGTGGTTCAGTCTCGGTGAAGATCCGGATCTGGATCGAGAATTCTTTAAATTACCTCCACCACCGAGGATGGACGGCGTTTATGGTTTCACCCATGTCTGTCTGTCTGTTTGTCTGTCTATTTGTTTGGCTGTGAGCATCATATCTCAAAAAATTGTGGACGGTTTCGGACAAAATTTGGTGGACAGTTTGGGTGTGTAACAAGGACGAATTGATTCGATTTTAATGATGATCTGGATCCGGATATAAAAATTTTAAAGTGATTCTTCACCATTGAGTTATAGGGCTAAAACAATATACAGACTTGGCATTTAATATGGAGTATTTTTTTTGTGGGGGTGAACTTACTTTTCAAAGTGACTTAGAACCAAAAGTTCATTGGAATTATGTTGAAATTATTCTAGATTTTGTTAATGTGACCTTTAAAAGAAACAAAAACCACATTTGACATTTCGAAGCAAATAAATTGATCCTTGAAAGTGATGTAAACTGATATCGAACTCAATTCACGGACAGTACTGTGTTAAACTTCTGTGCGTTTTCCAGAAGTATCTCTTTATTTTGCACATTAGCCAAAAATTTTTTTAACAAAAACAAAAGTTAAATTACGACTGGGATTACGGACAGTAAAATTACAGTTCAGTACTTCGTGTAACCCCCACGAGCATTCAGGAGAGCACGTACACGTTGAGGCATGCTGTTCACGAGATTTGCCAAGGTTTGGACAGGAATCGCTTGCCATGCAGTTACAATAGCCTGCTGCAATTCACGCACAGAGGCAGGCTGCTGGTCCTAGTTGTCGATTTGATGCGTTAATTCTGCCCAAAAGTTCTCTATCGGATTCATATCCGGGGACATGGCAGGCCACTCCATATGCTCTACACCACCGTCAGCATGAAAGTGTTGGATCATGCGAGCACAATGAGGCCGTGCATTGTCATCTTGGAAGACAAAGTTTCCTCGAAAGGCTGCACGAACAAATGGAAGCAATGTTTCTTCCAGAATGGCCCTGTGCTTGAACTGGTTCAGGTTTCCATTCAGAACAACCAGGTCAGTTTTGCCCCCTGCATGAAAAGCAGCCCAAACGGTCACCCCACCACCTCCAGCTTGGACTCTTGGCACTATACAATCTTCGTTGTAGGCTTCATGCACTTGTCTGCACACTCAGCCGCGGCCATCTTGACGATAGACCAGAAATCTAGACTCGTCACTGAAGATCACGTGATTCCAGTGTCCTGGCTGCCATTGACGGTGCTCTCTGGCCCACTGCAATCGGCGCTGGCGGTGTTGTCTGGTCAGACGGGGCTTTCTCAGGGGACGCCTGGCACGATAGCCTGCTTGAACCAGTCGTTGGTTGACTAGCCTTCTGGATACAGGCACATTTGTCAGTTGCTGCCACTCAGCCCTAAGCCGATTAGCTGACTTGGTACGGCCATTGCGGACTAACCGGTGCAGCTGGCGATCATCCCTCCTTGTGGTTCTGCGGGGACGTCCTGGCCTCGGTATTGGAGTAGGGACACCCCTCTGAGCATTTCGTTTCAGGATATTTGACACCTGACCTTGAGTGATGCCATACTGCCAAGCAATAGCATGCTGTTTCATGCCGGAATTTCGTAAAGCCACCACTAAATGACAAACAGCATTGTCGAGTTGACGGACCATCTCCAGGGGAAGCGGCAATAACTTTTGTAGACGTGCAGCAGTTGTTTTCCACTAATACAGAACGCAACAACCCTTATATACCCAATTGTGAAGCCAATCGTCAAATGTACCTGTCCGTATATTTTGTCACGCCACCTGTGATATAATCCTGTTATTGACTTCTTGCTGTGACAGACAATCAGTGACATGGTTCTTTTAACAAAGAAATCACCGAAGCGCAAAAGAAACTCACCAGATTGATATACTGAGTTCAGAAAGTAAACCCAAGTCAAGAAAAATATATATTCCATATTAAATGCCAAGTCTGTATAACACAATATCTTAAATAGTTATGGACGGATTCGGATGAACCTAGATGGACAGTTTGGGTGTGTGACCAGGACAAACTGATTCGATTTTGTTGAAGTCATTCGAGGTTCAGTCACTCAAACTCTTGGGTCTCACTTTCCGCCATGATCTCACTTGGACAAGCCACATTTCAAAGTTGGCCTCCAAAGCCAGACCTGGGTATCCTCTGTCGTGCTTAATTCTTCCTTGGCACAACTGAGTTCCTATGTACCTACAAGGCTTTCATCCACAGATTGATGCAGTACTGCTCTCCCCTCTGGGCTGGCTCCTCTGCCTCACATCTTGTTCAACTTGACGCTGTGGAAACGAAGGGCTTCAAGATCAATGGAATCTCTCGTGATGAAGGTGAGTCTATGGACCTATCACAACACCATCACCGACAGGTCGTTGGTCTCTCTGTCTTCTTCCACCTCATTTTTGGTCTTGCAACCTCTGCCCTCTCCGTGATCTGTCCCCCAAGTATCTTCTGGATGCATGCGTTCCACCAGCAACCCCCTCCTAGTGAAATGGCCTAAATCCAGAACCACTCCTAACCTCCACTTATTTATTCCTCTCTTTTCCAGTATGTGGAAAAGTCTTCCACACTCTCTTCGATCCAATTCTTCCCAACAAGGCTGAACTCTCAAACATGTCTCCCTCTTCCAAATCCTGGTAGCGTCTGGTCAAATCTGTTTTTGGTGTTTGTTCCCCTTCCATCCCCTCCCTTACCTCAAACGGTTACACAGCTGACACCGCACGTGAAATAGCCAAATGCCTCAACTCTGTGTTTGCCTCAAAATCTTGTGTCCCGAACCCATCTCTCTCTGTACCCACCTTACCCAGTCGAACCCAGCTGCTCCTGGACTCTGTGTCCTTCTCTCCTGACAAGGTGGAGAAGTTTTTGTAAAACCTCGACTCAGATTCTGCAACTGGACCAGACGGCATCAGCCCACGGATCCTAAAATCCTGCTCTTCAGCTCTATCTCACCCTCTCTCCATTCTTTTCACCCTCTCCTTTGCTCAAGGTCATCTGCCATCTGCTTGGAAATCAGCCAACATTACCGCTTTACACAAAAAGGTGCAAAAACAGATCCTTGCAACGACAGACCAATCAGCCTGCTCCCAATAATCAGCAAGGTCATGAAATAAATCATTGCTTCTGACATCAAATCCTTCCTCTTCTTCAATGGCCTGACCTCGGATCATCAATTTGGATTCAGACCAGGTCATTATACTCTGGACATGCTGCTTCTGCTGTCTCAACAATGGATGGAGGTCCTTAATGCCAAACAGCAAATCAGAGCTGTCTCCCTTGACAGATCATGTCCCTTAGATACGGTCTGGCACCCCGCTCTGCTCACCAAACACTCCTCCTCCTATGGTATCCATGGAAATCTCCACGCTTGGCTTGCGGACTTCCTCTCTAGTCATAGTCAACGTGTGGCCCTGAATGGGTTTCTCTCATCTCCCCTTCCTGTTCAGTCTGGAGTACCCCAAGGCAGTGTTCTGGGCCCTGTGCCTTTTCTGGTCTTCATCAATGATCTCTCTGACTCTGGAAAATCCTCTCTATCTCTTTGCTGATGACTCCACTCTCTGCCACTCCATACCTCATCCCTCAGATCAGCAGTCTGCAGCCTCCTCACTCTCTGCAGACCTGGACAAAATCACAGACGGGTCAAACAAGTGGAACATGTCTTTCAATCCTGATAAATCTCACACTCTTACTATGTCTCTCAGAAAAGACCGACTGGACAACCCTCCCATCTACTTTCTCAACTATCCTCTCCAAGAAGTTCTGTCACTCAAGCTTTTAGGTCTCACAATCTGCCATGATCTTTCCTGGGAAAACCACATTTCCAAGCTGGCCTCCAAAGCCACTCGCCGACTGGGCATCCTCCGTCGTGCGAAGTCCTTCCTTGGCACACCTGTGCTTCTCACCACATACAAGGCTTTCATCTGCAGCTTTCACAACAGGCAGGTTGGTGGTCTGTCTTCTACCGACTCCTCTCTGGCCTAGCTCCCCCAGCTCTGTCTGTGCTCTGTCCCCCCAAATATTCCTACACAAGATCTGCCAGCAACCCTCTTATGGTTAAACTGCCAAAATCAAGACTCTCTATTCACCTTCACTCTTTCATTCCTCTTTTCTCCCACCTCTGGAACAAACTCCCTCACTCTCTTCAATCCCACTCCTCCCTCCAGGTCTTTAAAACAGCTGTTCATCACCATGTCTTATCTTCCCCCATCCAAAACCTTGATCTTTTCTACCCCCGTTAATTCACCGCAGATCCACTTTTTTGAAATACCGACTTCTTTCCTGGAAGTCCGAGCAGTGTCCATGTGTTTTATACCTCTCCCACCCCCACCCCCTTCCTATGCCTCCTCCCCCCCAAGCCCTCTCCCTCCCACAGATCCCCTGATGACCCTGTTCTCTACTGTTGTACTTGTGTGCTTCCCTCGCTCTCCCCATCTTGTCTCCCGCTCCCTTTATCATATGTTTTATGTGTCAGTTTTTTTTTGTTGTGATTAATGAACTCTTACACGAGCCTCGATCTTGTATACCAAAAAAATTACCAAAGATCTTCAAGAAAACTGTTCACCACCATCTCACGTTCACTACCATCACCCCCCATCGAAAGCCATGATCTTTTATACAGCCGTTAAGCCACCGTCACCCCTCTCAAAAAATGTATGATGTATCCAGCTTGTCCAACCTTTGCGTTCTCCCCTAACCCTCATCGATACCTGCATCCCTCGTTTGTCCATCTCTGCTTACCTTATCCTTCCACCCTGCTATTGGCATTTCCCCTACATCATGCTGTTCTCTTTGTTATGTTGTATTCCCTGATCTGTTCTGTATCCTGGCTCTTCCACGAGCCAAGACCATGTTTCAAAAACTAGGTGGATGAGTTGGGTAAGTGACAAGTTCAAGTTATGAGATTTTGTTTCAGGTTCGGATACAGATTCAAACTATCAGTGGGATACAAAACGTAAACTGTTGAGCCTGGTGGAGGTATGTGCTCTACTGAGTGCCATTCTAGTTAACTTTTTTTGTTTCCCTGAAAAGTATCTTCTGCAAAGGAGATCATGTGATGTTAGCAAAACTCTGCATTAAACTTCTTTCATACCCCACCCCAAACATCCTCCCCAGCCCCCCCTCCCCCTAACGCCACATACCCACTCCCCCTATCCAACAAAACACTGATAACAACATAACCTGCTTTATTCACACCACTCCATATGTGATGTGGGGTGGTTGAACGCTCCATACCACGGCGTTCCTCTGGCCCAGAGGGGCCTCCTTTGCAACTGCAGGACAGAGTCATAGTTGGAGACAGCACTTGTGCCACATCTGTGGTTTGGATCTCCAGCACTGGATTCACAATGAACTTCCTCGCGCCAGTTCGTATCACCGTCGCACGCTTACTGACCTCACCTTGAAGACAGAACATAGTGTATCAAGAAGAAGCCAGACATCAGAATGCCCCAGCACCAGTTAAACTAGCCACAAGTAAATGACTTAATGTAAGCATAGACAACAAATTAACAAACGCATGAAGCACATTTACTTACCAGATTCGCCAAAAGAGGAAGTCTTCAGCAGAGAATGCTGCACGAAAATGTAAAAAAAAAAAAAAAAAAGTTACGGAATAATGCCGGCATAACCAATGGTTGTTTGGGAACTCGTCTACGCACCATTATAATCTCTGTTCTAGCCAGCAAAGGATGATTATTTTAATGTGTTGTATACACCACCAAGAGAACCGATCCTGGCCATAAGATAGTTTGGTTTCCTTGAAGCATTTCATATATTTTTCAATGGATATGCATGAGATAAATCTAGGATAAGCAAAGGTCACCTCAAAAGAATTGACAGCCTTCGATTCCTCCATCTGATGAGACTCTTCAACTTTATCGATTATGTCCTTTATCTGCTCAATAAAGGTATCCTTCTCAGAGTCCAAAATAAAGCTGTTTGTTACCTGCAGACACAGGGAACATCAAATCAAGGTCAACACCGTACAACTCCCCTCCCCCACCCCTAAAAAACTCAATATTTAGCACAAAACAAACTCCTTGTTTGCAATTCCAGTGAAGGTTACTATTCAAATAGCAATGTTTACCATGTAATCTGCTATTTCTTCCAAGTCATCGTATTCAAAGTCAAACTTGAATGTCACCGTTTTGTGGTTGTATGTTTCCATTTGACACTCGACCACTTTGTCACCTTGATCGGAAACCTTTTGAGGGCAGAAACAAACATTCAGTTACGATACTGCGCACAAGACCAAGATGGCAATGCAGGATTTAGCCGGAGAAACTCTTTCGACTTTTTAAAAACGTTCTCTTATTGACAGAGGTAATCGACCAACTCTTCTGCAGATAATTTTTTGCCATAAAAGAGCTAATGAAACAAAAATCAAGACCATGGCTGATAAGCGGCCAAAAGGGTAGCGATTGAGGGAGTGCTTACTGTGATGTTCAGCATGGTGACGTGAGGCTTCACGTGCTTATCCTGTCGTGAGCGCCGTGAGTACCTTCTGTGTCGCCTGGTCCGGCCCTCACTCTTGCTCACGGACGGAGTGGCGTCGTGTCGTCCGCTACTGTGCTTACCAACAAGGGTAGCGGGTCTGTGTCCCACAAATACGGTGGTGATTTCCATGTACTCATTTTTATTCCATAATTATCAAATATGGTGGTAATTGGTCTTTTGGCAATTCATTTGACCACGTGAACAGTGAAAACCAGAGCAGCAACTGACCTCCCGGAAAAGTAGGTGTGTTGTGCTATTGTTAGGCCACAATATGGAACACAGCAAACAACAACACCAAGGTCACACAAAGCAAGCTTAATTGTAATAGTTTTTGAGTGGACCTGCCATGTCTGTGAGGTGTAAGATAACCTGGCATAAACAAGCAGTAACCAAAGCAGAACAATGGCGGAAATGTCACGTCAAACAAATAGCTTAGGCACTGTGATACAACATAGAAAATACACACTGGACATTAAATCAGAAAAAGGTAAATACACATTGAGATTACTTGCACTTGCAAGAACATTTGATTTATAAATTTCAAATCCAAAAATCAGGCGGCACTTCGACAGGACAGATTATGTTACAATACCCGAAGATTGTGTGGCCTACATTCCCTAGAACATTATATTACATTTTATATTGGCTATTTTCCCAGCCTTCCCTCAACCATAATGCAATGAGAATTGTCCGTAAGTGCAGCGTCAAATAGGGCTGTCAATTAGGATTTTAAAAATCTCACCTTACACTCATTGAAACATGCTGGGGTGACTGTTGACCTCCGACAACAAGCCCTGGAGATATCTGCAGCATGACAAAAGAAGGAATGAAATGATGCATTTGAGGTTATGGAAGTTACATTTCGCTGTTGATTTACACCAACAGAACCGTACAGTGTACCAGGTCAATGAAAAAATTAAAAGTGTACAAAAGTAAGCTTCTCACAGATGCTACAATTTGTTTCTTCTGGCGTTTAAGGCCGATAAATGAGCATGTACGTGCAGGAGGACGTTACAAAGCCATTAGAAGATGAGACACAAATCAACAAAGCATAAGGGATTTCAACTTTGGATATCAGTATCCTGATCTCTGTGCATAGATGGGAACTCAAAACAAACAATAAATAATTGAATAATAAATTAGCAATGCCATCAAATACAACAAGCCAAGTCTAGGAACATTGATACGGCTGTAACTATGGAATAGAGAAACAAGTTCAAGCATTTAAAAAAAAACCTTCCTCTCCATTGGAGTCGGGTCTGCCAAAGCAGTTTCAAGGTAAGGAATGCATACTGTAGGGGTAGGCAATGCAATACCATAGTCCAGGTAGAATTGTATAGGGAGTGTGCTCTGACTGTCGTGAAGAAGAAGAACCACCATGTACCATAAGTAGGGATCCGTTTAGACCGGATGTCGTGTAAGTGTATCTTTGTCCCCATGACGAGGAGTGGGATTATGTTAATTAGTTAGGGATTAAGGGTAATTCATCCCCTGTATGTAATCGCCTCTGTACTTTTCCCCTTGTTCCTTATGACACACACCACACCCGCCATGCACTCCACACCTAAAATAAACATGAAATAAAAGTAACTGGAACAATACCACTGGCGCCACCTGCCGCCACCTGCCACATCACAACATCAAGCAGGCAGGTCAGTGAGGCTATGCCCCGAAGAGCAGGGATTGGTCCGGTATGGTCGAGCGATGAGAGCGACTCGCTGATTGGAGCACGCACAGGGGTTGTTGGATGACATAAGAGCTTTGAGAACAAAAGACTTGAGTACCGACATGTTTTCCTCTTGCGTGGGTACAGTCATTATGAGCAGACGCAGTATATATCCTCTTGCGCAAGGGACATTGAAAAAGAACAGTTGGATTCATTACCTCGCTTGGGTCCTGGCTTTGGTGGCGAGCAGACGTGGACATTTACTCCTCTTGTGCCAGGGACATTGGAGTCGGCATTTTATATCCCTGGCTTTGGGTTTCGACGATCGTGAGGAGGTGAGGTCGAGGCTCATGGACTGTGGTGTGCTTGGCCCGTAGCTTCATGACGGCTGAGGGCTGTGCCGATTTAACCGGAGAGACCGCGGTGCTGTTTGGAGCAGACGGCGAGGACAAGCGTGGCTGGAGTGAACGAGCGTCGCACTAAGGCCTGCTTACCGCGCACGGACTTCGCACCAGGGCGTGCATTTTCCGCGCACAGACCTCCGGGACCCGTTCGCGGACTGACAGGGTTAAAGAGCCGCTCAGATCTAAGT
This sequence comes from Myxine glutinosa, assembly GCF_964187855.1. Lineage (NCBI taxonomy): Eukaryota > Metazoa > Chordata > Myxini > Myxiniformes > Myxinidae > Myxine > Myxine glutinosa. The sequence continues at coordinate 31,728,412 of NC_136272.1, forward strand.
ACACAAACACACGCATTATTTTCCAGTTATTTTTCCCCTCGGGTTGTATACATGTCCGCGTGGAGGATCCCTCGATTAGGAATTTTAGTTTACCATGCATTCTTTTGTTACCAGCATTTCTTTCAATAAAGCTGGTATTTTTACATTATAATTCCGTGTCGGTTTAATTAATTATCGCAGGGTGAAAGACGTTATGTGGAGTCCGTAAATGTAAGAGCTTCGCTACCCCCCGCTGCTCTCCCCAGCGCGTATAAGGAAGGTCCGCCATCATTGACCGAGTGCCTCGGAGTGTAAAGCTCGTTCGGCTAATCCGTCCCCAGGGGTGTTCACCCCGGGAACGCGACAATACGTTAGGTGGTTTGTCATTACCTGCCCAGCTAAACAGCCATATGAATCAAATGGCAATGCACCAAGGCCTAACCCACTCATTTCAAGCACTAGGACAGACTAGTTAAGCTGCACATGCATTCAGATGAGCAAAGAACATCATTAATCAGAAACAGTGTGAAGGATAACAGGGGAATACAATTTTTTAAAATAATAACAGACAAAAAAACAAAGTTTATTCCTGTGGTGTCCCCAAGGAGAGAATAGTCTAAACCAAAACATGTAAATAAATCTCAATAAAACTCATTGTGCAGTCAACAGTTTATACGATCACCTGCCTTATATGCCCAATGTATAGTGAAGCATATTGTAATTTAAACTACAGGACCTCCTTCATATAAAGTCATTCTTAACTGTTGCATAAGATGTGCTTCACTGTATTAAATGATTAATGTTACAATTATGAAAAACAAATATATGTAAGGTAGTGTAGAGGCAATTCATATATTACATACACATAAGGTAATGGGTGTACATTGGGTGAAATCAAAATTGAGAAGGGGGAGTGTATAATAGCGGGCAAAGGAGGACAGGAAGTGAAGTGAAGCGAATGAGGGGAGTCATGGAGTTGTATACAAGTCGTGGACAAAACAAAATGGAAACACCCATGTGATGTCACTTAATAGAGCGTTGGGCCACCAAATGCGGCCAGTATGGCCTGGATGTGCCGTGGCAGTCCACCAGCATCAGGAATTCTGAAGAAGGGATGCGGCACCATTCTTCCAAGAGAAAGTCAATTAACTCACACCTGTTTGATGCAGGTGGAAAACACTGTCTCAGGCATCGTTCCAGAATATCCCATAAATGCTTGATTGGGTTCAGATCTGGTGACTGAGAAGGCCATGACATATGGATGACATCAGTGTCATGCTCAGCAAACCATTGGGCGACCACACATGCTCTGTGGATGGGGGATTGTCATCCTGGAAGACACACCTCCTGGCAGGATAGACATGCTGCACACATGGAGTGAAGATGATCACTCGGTACCATTAATTAGTGACTGGCATTGACATTGCCTTCTAAGGGAATGACTGCACCCAAACCATGCCAAGAAAATGTGCCCCATAACATTAAATAACCACCAGAACCCTTCACTGTTGGAACCAGGCACTCAGGGTTGGAGAGTTCTTTAGCTTGGCGCCACACGTGCACACATGTTTGTCGAGATCATGGTGAAGGATGATTCATCTGACCATATCACGTTTCTCCACTGTTCGGTACTCCATTGCCTGTGCTCTTTGCACCACTGAACTCACAAGTGTGCATTTCCAGGTGTGATGAGTGGTTTGTGCACTGTAACCCGACTATGGTATCCTGCTGTGTGGAGTTCTCGGCAGACCGTTTTTTGATGAAACTGGTTTTTGATAAAACTTTTTTGATGAAACCCCAGGTTGAAATTTACAGTCAATTGATCTGCAGTTGCTTGCCTGCTTTGCCTTGCACTTCAAATTAATAAACGGATATCACGATCCTGGAGTATGCGCTTCCGCCCACTGTTGTCATTTTCTGAAGACGTCTTTCCCTCAGTGTTCCATGCCAACATCACCTTAGACACCATTGCTCATGAAACATCAGCAAGTGGAGCTATCTTTGTCACTGAAGTTCCTGCCAAACGCAACTCAACAATCACCCCTCTTTCAAAGTCACTGAGGTCTTCTCTTGCAGCAATGTTAGCCATAATTATAGGCAAGCAGGCCTGTGCAGCATCTTTATACATTACCCGAAGCATGTTTGGATATTATTTGCTTCATTAACACATTGGCCACACCTGTGTGGAAGTCGTTGCTTTCAATATACGTGGTGTCCTTCATTTACCCAGGTGTTTCCATTTTTTATCCACTACCTGTATACCAAACCATTTGGGAGGGGAGAGGAAAAAGTCTGTGTTCTAGCTCTTCCATGAGCCTTGACTTTGTATACATAAAAATAAAAAAGCCAAATTTACAGTGCAAAAGTCCGTTTCCTTCCTGTACTCAACCTGTTCATTGCCTTTTAATGGTTCATGGCGAACAGCAAAATGTATTACAATAGGATAAACTCATCACCATCAAATACTTTTCCAGGTACAAGGAGAGGTGCTCTGGAGGTCATGAAGTAGTGCACCCCAACCAATGATGTTATCAAATAAAAAGCTTACTTCTTCTTGAGCTTGTAGGGCACAAGGAGAGGTGCTCTGGATTAGGTCCGTGTGGACAACGAATGGAGGCAGTGACCCCGAGGTCTGCGTGGAAATGTCAGACTTGGATAGGCTCACACTGATAGCAGTCAAGCAAGAGCAGTTTGCATTTGCAATGTCTGCAGCATGAAAGGCACTCGGTGCTTGGGATGAATGTAGGTAAACAGTTGGAACTCCATTCTGTCCACCATCTCGCTGTGCAAAGACAAAAATGGGTGGTAGGAGAGCATCATTCGGATTACGATCCTTACACTGGCTCGGAATCCTGCAATGACCATGCTATCCTTGACTGCCAACCCATTTATTTGTTATTCTCATAATAAACCAAGTAATTGCTCGGAAATAAAAGGTGACTTAATGCTGGAAGAATTTCATTAATTCCTCTGTGAATAAAATACTCCTGTCTTTGTATCAAGTAAAACACCACTGGGCTGTTCAATCTCGGTCTGAATCTAGACTCAGCTATAAACTGTCATACCGGTTGGTGTTTCACAGGCAGAGCGATTCATCAATGTGTGTGCCGTCCCTCAGTTGGGCGTTAAACGGGTGTCCCATCTGCCAGCCTTCGTTGTTGGATGTTAAAGATCCCAGGGTGTGCTTTGTGAAGAGTAGGCGAGCTATTGTTTACAAATTCCTGATCTAAACATTACAATTTCCTGCTCAATTTCCTGAGTGAAATTAACAGGGGTAGAAAAGATCAAAGTTTTGGATGGGGGAAGATAAAAGATGATGGTGAACAGCTGTTTAAAAGACCTGGAGGGAGGAGTGGGATTGAGGAGAGTGAGGGAGTTTGTTCCAGAGGTGGGAGTAAAGAGGAATGAAAGAGTGAAGGTGAGCAAAGAGTCTTGATTTTGGCAGTTTAACCATAAGAGGGTTGCTGGCAGATCTTGTGCAACCTGCAGGAATATTTGGGGGACAGAGCACAGAAAGAGAAGGGGAGCTAGGACGGAGAGGAGTCGGGAGAAAACAGAAAGTCCACCAACCTGCCTGCAGTGAGTGAGTAAAAGACCCTCGGAGTTAGCGTCATCGCGGGAGATTCCAATGATTCTGAAAGCTTTGGTTTCAACAGCGTGACGCCGGGCTAGGTGTGAGGCAGGAGCACCAGCCCAGAGGGGAGAACAGTATTCCATTGAGCTGCGCATGAAACCCTTGTATGTGGTGAGGAGATCAGGTGTGCCAACGAAGGACTTCGCATGATGGAGGATGCCCAGTCGGCGACTGGCTTTGGAGGCCAGCTTGGAAATGTAGTTTTCCCAGGAAAGATCATGGCAGATAGTGAGTCCCAAAGGTTTGAGTGACAGAACTTCTTGGAGAGGATTGTTGAGAAAATAGATGGGAGAGTTGTCCAGTCGGTCTTTTCAGAGAGACATAGTAAGAGAGTGAGATTTGTCAGGATTGAAAGACATGTTCCACTTGTTTGACCAGTCTGTGATTTTGTCAAGGGCTACAGAGAGTGATGAGGCTGCAGACTGCCGATCTGAGGGATGAGGTATGGAGCGGCAGAGAGTGTAGTTATCAGCAAAGAGATAGAGAGTTTTCCAGAGAGTCGGAGAGATCATTGATGAAGACCAGAAAAAGCACAGAGCCCAGAACATTGCCTTGGGGAACACCAGCCTGAACAGGAAGAGGAAATGAAAGAAATCCATTCAGAGCCACACGTTGACTATGACCAGTGAGGAAGTCCGCAAGCCATGCGTGGAGATTTTTTCATGGATACCATAGGAGGAGAGTTTGGTGAGCAGAGCAGGGTGCCAGACCGTATCAAAGGCACGTGATATGTGAAGGGAGACAGCTCTGATTTCCTGTTTGACATTGAAGACCTCCATCCATTGTCGAGACAGCAGAAGCAGCATGTCCAGAATAGAATGACCTGGTCTGAATCCAAATTGATGATCTGAGATCAAGCCATTGGAGAAGAGGAAGGATTTGATATCCGAAGCAATGATGGATTCCATGACTTTGCTGATAATTGGGAGCAGGCTGATTGGTCTGTTGTTGCAAGGACCTGTTTTTGCACATTTTTTGTGTAAAGCGGTAATGTTGGCTGATTTCCAAGTGATGGCAGATTACCTTAAGCAAAAGAGAGGATGAAGAGAACAGAGAGAGGGTGTGAAAGAGCGGCAGAGCAGGATTTTAGGACCTGTGGGCTGATGCCGTCTGGTCCAGTTGCAGAATCAGAATCGAGGTTTGACAGAAACTTCTCCACCTTGTCAGGAGAGAAGGACACAGAGTCTAGGAGCAGCTGGGTTCAACTGGGTACAGTGGGTACAAAGAGAGATGGGTTTGGGACACAGTTCCAAAGTTTGGGACAGTTTACTCTTGAGACACACAACTCAACAGGCATTTTAAGGCCATTTTCCCTGCTAGAGCGGGAGTTAGCCTTACGGTCCCCATGACAATCTTCTCCATTTTGCCCTATTTTCTGCATCTCCCCTTGTTAACCCACTTGCACGCATTTCTTCTTCCACCATCTTTAGCCAAGTCTTTCTCGGTCTTCCCCGTCCTCTACTTCCTTCAACATTCATTTCCATCACTCTTCTCAACCAGTCACTTTCATCCTTCCTCAACACATGATCCAACCATCTCAACATGTCTCTCTTCACTGCATCCATCACAGGCTCTATTCCCATCATCTTTCACAATTCATCATTTGTCTTCCTCTCTTTCAACGATACTCCACACATCCACCGAACCATTCGCATTTCCACCCTTTCCAGCCTTGGTTGCTGCTCTATGTTCATTACCCATGTCTCGCTCCCATAAATCATAACACTTCTCACACATGCAGCATACACCTTTCCCTTCACCTTCAACGACACTGGTCGTTCTCGTCAGCTCCTCGTCAGCCCCTCTCGACCTCCTCGTCAGCACGCCACTCAGTTCCCGAAACTCCTTCCATGCACATCTCACTCCAGCAACCGTTGCCGAGTCTGATCCACCTTCTCTATTCAGCATGTCTCCGAGGTAGCAAAAAGTTTTCACACCTTCCAGCTTCATGCCGTCTCCAAGATCCAACTCAAGATTTCCTCCATCTGCAGCTGCCTCTGTGCACACCTTACACTTGAATGTAGTTGCCACACTGGTTAATGACCCTCTCAAACCACGACATTTTTGATGAACCCACTCAGTGTACATTGTACATTGAATGGAGTTCACTCCGACACCCTTCCTGCACACAGCACACGGCCACTTCCCAGTTCTTTCCACCTCACCACATGCTTTACCACTTGTCATCACCTTCGTCTTTCTGATATTCACCTTCAGACCTTTTGTCTCGATACATTCCTTCTACTTGTTCATCTTCTCCTTCAGTCCATCCATACTTTCTGCAATCAACATCAGATCATCTGCTTCCAACAATTCCCACGGCAAACCCTCCTTTACGTTCCGAGCCAGCACCTCCATCACAGCTACACATAGTAGTGGACTTAGTACCGACCCCTGGTGCACTCCCACCTTCACCTCAAACTCACCACTGTTCCCGTCCTTCGTCCTTACAGCTGTGCGCACTCTTTCGTACATTGCCATCACTACTCTGATCAACCATTCCTCCACTCCTAACTTCCTCAATGCCCATGTCACTACTTCGCGTGGAACCCTCATCGAATGCTTTCTCCAGATCAACAAACCCAATAAACAAATTCTTCCTCTTCTCCATGTACTTCTCCTGCAACTGCCTTACAATAAGAAGCGCGTCTGTCGTTCCTCTTCCTGGCATAAATCCAAACTGCATTTCGTCGATCTTCACTTTCTTCCTTATCCTCCTCTCCAACACCCTTTCCAATACCTTCATTCCATGCACTAATAACTTTATCGCTCGATACAAGCCACAGTCCAGAGGGTCACCTTTCACCTTGTATAGAGGGACGAGGGTACTCAGTTCCCAATCCACTGGAATGCGGCCTTCTTTCACCACCAGATTACAGATCTGTCATTTTCTTCACACCCCAACTTCCTGCTGCCTTCAACATATCTCCCACAACTCCCGTCGGCCCTCCCGCTTTTCTACTCTTCATTGCTTTTATCACTTCCTCAACTTCCTTCTCAGTTATATTCTCTGTCGGTGCTAAAACTGTGTTACTCTATAACTTGCCATCCCATTCATTCTTTGCATTCAACAGCATTTCCATATATCTCTTCCATCTTCCTTTAATTCCATCTGGGTCCACAACAATTTGGCCCACTTCATCCTTCAAGCAACTCACCCCCATCACATCACATCTCTCTTTCGCTATCTGCTTTGCAATCCTGAATACCACTCTCTGACCCTCTTCCGAATCCAAGGGTTCTCCAAATATTTTCCTACATGCCTCCTGCGCCTTTGCTACCTCTTTCTTTGCAGCCTACTTGGCTGCCTTATAACTTTCATGTTCTGCCTCTTCTGCCCCCTTACCCTTCGCCTTCTGCGACTCCTTGAACTTCTTCCTCTTCTCGTCAATCCTCTTTCCAACTTCATCATCCCACCACCATGTTTCCGGGTGCCTCGGTGGTCCTTTTGTCCATCCACATACCTCACCAACGACTCCCAACAGACTATCTTTCATTGACTTCCAACCACTTTCAAGCTCAACCACATCATCCTCTACCATACTCAGCCTCTCTTTTAATGCCTCCCTCACTGTCACCTCTTTCAACCTCCACACCTTCATTCTCGGTTGGTACTTCACCCGCCGAGCTCTCCTCGCACCTTTCACCCTTATGTCGCAGACAACCAAGTGGTGCTGTGAAACAGCCTCCTCCCCCGGGATCACCTTTGCGGAGTTATGCTCCGCACAGCATCAGTAATTGCGTTTTTCAGTTCGTCAATAGTGTGGGATTATTTCCAGAGCATCAGTCTTTCAGATATCCCCATAGAAAGTAGTCGCATGAGTTGACATTGAGTAGGGAGGCCAGCTCTACCCTTATCCAAAGTGACTGGGATACCGATTCAAAATGACCCGATGTCCAAAACGAGTATTTGTGAAAGGAAATGAGATTGCCTTCCATTGGATTTGCCTTCCAGGAGGCGAAGGCAAGTTGTTTCAGGGCAACTGCCTCACCACAAGATTCCGTGTACCATGGACGTGAGGAAGGGTATGACAACTGAAGACGAGATGGGATAAATCTGTGCATGAGAGAGAGAGAGAGAGCAATTTACTTTGGAAGAATTCCCAGGATGAGTTGATGTCAGAGGCAGTAGAGATGGGAGACCAGTCCAGATGATTGATGGCTGCTTGAAGACCATGCCAGTTGGCCTGAGTGAAATGCCAGACTCGTCGACGCTGAGGAGGCTCTCTGAGAATGGCCAGAGAGATGTCCACTTTAACAAGCATATGGTCAGATTACCCGACTGGAGCAGAAGAAGAGCAGCTGACATTTGCAGGGAAGTTTGTCATAACCAAGTCTGGAAGAGAAGATGCTCCATTGACTGAGATCCAGGTTGAGAAATTGACAGATTGTGTCAGTCGCAGTTGGTCGCAGAAGTCCTTTGCTGAGGTGACATGGCTGGTGTGGGAGGTACCCACACCCAGACAGCTGGCATGATGACAGTTGAATTCGCCACATATGAGGAAGAGAGAGTTGGGATGCGTAGATAGAAGTTGGTCCATGTTATCAGACAGCGAGATGTAGATGGAGTCATCACTGTTTTGTGGACGGTACAACACATATATGAACAAAAGGTGGGAGCGAAGGGGAAGCCGTAGCCAGAGGTACTCCTGGGGATGAGGTGGAGAGAGGGCAGTGCAGGGAGAGTGAGGAAGAGAGGTTTTGATAGAGATAGCAACCCCACCTCCAGGACGAGGCTCAGGTCTATCACACCGGAGGAGCGAGTAACAAGGGAGAGATATTAAGGAATCAGGGGCAATCAATGTTGTTACCATCAGCCATGTGCTGCATACCTCCAATGATACAATTGTTTTTGGGTGGTTATTACCAAGCTTTGATGATCACAAAGCTTTGGATTCTCGATAAATAAACAAGAAGACTTCATGCGGAGCACGATACTTGCAAAATCCCCACCCAAGAAAAAATAATTCCATTGATACAGCAAATTGTCCATTTCATCAAGATTAAAATTGACAATCTTGATCAAAGCTCGGGTCAATAGGAAGAAAAGTAACGATTTTTCAGATGAAAAATGATTTTGGAAGGTTGACCTTGAGTTGACCTTTGACCTTTTGACCTCAAAAATAGTTAGTTTCCCTATATAGTGACTCAATGTGCAAATGCTGTTCAATTTTCAAGTCAATCGGATGAAAATTGAGGATTTTTGAAACTTGGCCTATGTTGACCTTTTGGCCTATGTTGACCTCAAAAATACTTGGTGGCCAGATATTCAGTGACCAGATATGCAAGTCCTCTTCAACTTTCAAGTAAATCAAACGAGTAAGTACAGACACATTCAAAGTACACCGCCCCCATGCTAAATAAATAAATAACATCCTCCAGCACAGCGCATCACTGCCGGGGCACCTCTGGCGCCCGGCGATACCGCCATGCAGCACATAGAGATGGTATTGGGAGGGAGAGGCATTCAATAATTGATTGATTAATTGCATAATTAAAATCAATAAACGATAATCATAAAATAATTTCTTAATCAATTGGATAATAGCATACCAAAACCACCAGTGTTTCATCTGAAGCTGTAACTGTTTGAAAATTAATTTAAATACTTAATCGAAAATTAAATAATGAATTGATTTATCAATAAATAAAAAATATCCTTCATAGCCACATCACTTCATCACTGTCATGTCTAAATATCAGCGTCCTAGCTCAAAAGGTGCCTGAGATATTGCCCAGATGATAAAGAAAATAAATAAATGATTAATAATGAAAATAAATAAATAATAATCATAAAAAAATTAAATAGTCAATCAATTGGCTAATAGAATACATAAACCACCATCATTTCATCCGAATCTGTAACTTAAAAAAATAATTAAGTCATTCATCGAATAATTAAATAATTAATCGATTAATTAATTAATCAATACATCAAAAATACCATTTACAGCCAAATCACTTGGTCATTGTCATGTCCAAATATCAGCTTCCCAGCTCAAAAGGTGCCTGAGATATTGCCCAGATGAGAAAGAAAATATATAAATGATTAATAATGAAAATAAAGAAATAGTAATCATAAAAAAGTAAATAATTAATCAATTGGCCAATATAATACATAAACCACCATCATTTCATCCGAATCTGTAACTTTAAAAAAATTGATGAATTGAATCATTAATCGAATAATTAAATAATTAATTGACAAATCAAAAATACCCTTTACAGCCAAATCACTTGGTCATTGGCATGTCCAAATATCAGCTTCCTAACTCAAAAGATGCCTGAGATAATGTCCATAAGAGAAAGGAAATATATAAGTACTTAAGTAATCAATAATAATCAAAGTAACTCGTCAATTAATTGATTAATCAAAATACAAAAAAATACAGTTTTTGACAAAGTACTTACTCACTATTGTGCACAAATTTCAGCTTCCTAGCTCAAATGATGGCTTAGATATCGCCCGGACAAATAAACAAGAAAACAAGAAAACAAACAAGAAAACAAGAAAACAAACAAGAAAACAAGAAGACGTCATGCCGAGCACGATAGTTGCAAAATCCCCCCCCCCCCCCCAAAGTTTCCATTGATACAGCAAATTGTCCATTTCATGAAGATTAAAATTTACGATCTTGATCAAAGCTCGGGGCAACAGGATGAAAAGTGACGATTTTTCAGATGAAAAATGATGATTTTAGAAGTTTGACCTTGAGTTGACCTGTGACCTTTTGACCTCAAAAATAGTTGGTTTCCCAATTCAGTGAGGCAATACACAAATGCTGTTCTAATTTCAAGTCAATCGGATGAAAATTGATGGATTTTCAGATGAAAATGAATGATTTTGGAAGTTTGACCTAGAGTTGACCTTTGACCTTTTGACCTCAAAAATAGTTGGTTTTCCTATTTAGTGACACAATTTGCAAATGCTGTTCAATTTCCAAGTCGATCAGATGAAAATTGACAGTTTTTTCAGATGAAAATTTATGATTTTGGAAGTTTGACCTTCAGTTGACCTTTTGACCTCAAAAATAGTTAGTTTCTCAATTCAGTGAGGCAATATGCAAATGTTCAATTTTAAAGTAAATCAGATGAAAATTGATGGTTTTTCAGATGTGAAGTGATGATTGTGGAAGTTTGACCTTGAGTTGACCTTTGACCTTTTGACCTCAAAATCAATAGGCATCTCAATTGGGACGACCTATACAACTTGGTGAAGTTTCGTGACGGTCGGTTTTGAATTGTGACCTGTAGGCCGGTGACAAACAGACAAACAGACAGACAGACAGAACCACAAACGCAGCCGACCAATATACTTATAAAATCTTCGATTTTGCAAGTCACAAACAAGAAAACAAACAAGAAAACAAACAAACAACCAGAGTGAAAACTGAGTACTCCCTTTCAGCATGCGTCATTGCCGAGCCCCCTTCAGTGCCCGGCAATGACGTTATGCATCGCCTGGAGATGGCATAGGAAAGGAGCGATGTACAACAAGAAACCGGAGTGAAAACTGAGTACTCTCTTTCAGCGCGCGTCATTGCCGGGCTCCCTTCGGTGCCTGAAAATGATGTTATGCAGCGCCTGGAGATGGCATAGGAAAGGAGTGGTGTACAATATAACGATCGGCAACAGTAGCAATGTAGTTGTTATACACATTGCTTACATTAACACAGTTTTATTCAGTGTTCCAGGTACATTTGAGGTTTTGTACAACTAGTACAACCAATCTACATGGAAGCAGCAGAAAGGGTCATGTTATTATTCTCTCTGGGGTATATAGATGACAGTATATCTAGGCGTGGACCTCAAGAATGTCAGGGGTGTATTCAGTTACAACGTTTCTTGTAGAATATAGTATTTGCCAACTGGCTTAGGTGTTCAAGCAAGCACTCCATTTGAAACCGTTGCTAAGGAATGGCTGGCTTGGCAATATCTAGCTTCCTCCATCGTAACTGAACTTGGGTCTCCTGTTTTTCAGTTTAGTGTTAACCAGTAGTAGCGAGCCTGGTGTTGGCTTAGCGGTTAGGGTGCCGGCTTGGGATCCTAGGATCCTGGGTTCGAATCCCGGTTGATCGCTGAATTAACGCCAGGGGGGTTGACTCAGCCTGTCATCCTTCCGAGGTCGGCTAATTGAGGACCAGTTCACTGGTAATTCCCTGCTTGTCGTTAAAGGCGGCAAAAAGGGTCGGCGTCAGGAAGGTCAGGAAGGCCTTAAGACAGGGAACCATGATTGTCATGGGGCCCGCAAGGCTAACCCCCGCTCCAGTGGGGAAAATGGCCTTAAAACGATCATTCATTCATTCATTCATTCAGTAGTAGCGATTGTTTCAAAAGGTAATCATAGGAGTTTGTGGTTTATAATTTTTTTTTACTTCTGGTAGGCTTGCCCCTCGATATGCCACAATAAGCTATTTATTCACGTTACCACGGTGTTTGTCCAAGGAGGAACAAGAATGACCGCACAGTGGTCACAACCTGTGACAAAATCTGGTAACGGGCCGAATGAGAAACACACATTCAAAGCACTCTTAAAAAATGAACAGCGTGATTGGAAAACACACATTTAATGTGTTGTTAAAAGATTAACTCAACACCGCTTCGCCATGTCCCCATTCCCACAGTTATATCGGAACGAGCTGATTCATCACAGTCACGGATTGCTTAACCCCAATATGGGGCCATTCAAAAATTATAGAATACTATTCGCTTTAGTAATTTGCATAACATAACGCTTGATTATTTAAAGTAATGCTTGATTACCGTGCATTTTGATGTACCATTTGTTCTGACGGGTTTGGTTAAACTTTACTATTATTTGACATATGATAAGATTTTTCGGGGTACCTCATCGTGAGTTTCACTTGACCCAAAAAAGCCAATGGAAATATGACACAACAATCCCGAGCAGTGTATAATCAGCAGAGGCCCACAGGCCTAATGTGTTAGGCCCACCATAAACCCAAGATGACAGCCATATCATTTCGTCTATGTGCTATGGTGGGTGGTGTCAAGTGACAGCTGTGGGTGTGGTCGGGCAGCTGTCAAACCAATGGGTGCACATTTCAAAAATCGACCCCACCAAGAACCCAAACAACAACAACAACAATAGCAACAACAGCAATGTGAAGCTCTTGTAGACCTGTGACAAGCTCTTGTCACAAGATATTATTAGAATTTATATTGTTTTGCAATAACATTAATATTATGCTATTATCAATAGTGTTGTTATTGCTTTTTTATTAGCTTAATAACGCCTAGAAGCCTAGAAGTGTAGAAGGTAAATGTTGAAGACGCCGAGAAGCAGCTTTGAAAATATGCAACTATTAGCTATGTTAACATGGATATACACCTTAACACGGATTTTGCCCAATGAGGTCAACCCCCTTGGGGGGGGGGGGGGGGTGGGGGGGGAGGGGGAAGGTGGGGACAGATTTAGTCACCACAACCTCCAGCATGTGACCCTAAATCCTCCTGTCAAGTTTCGTTGAGATGGGATAAGTTATGACCGAATGTATACAGACACCAAATGTCAGACATACAGACACAAAATTGCGTATTTTATTATGAGACTTTAAGTTTAAGCATTCATAGATTTGTTTTATTACACTCGCCAGAGGAGAGGGTATTGTATTTGAATCCGTTAGGCTGTCTGTCAGTTTGTTACTTGCAAAATCGAAGATTTTTCAAGTACAGTATATTGGTCGGTTGCGTTTGTGGTTCTGTCTGTGTGTTTGTCTGTTTGTCTGTTTGTTTATCTGTTTGTTTGTTACCGGCCTGCAGGTTACAATTCCAAACCGATCGTCATGAAACTTCACCAAGTTGTATAGGTCGTCCCAATTGAGAAGCCTATTGTTTTTGGGGTCAAAAGGTCAAAAGGTCACCAACTTTGCCAAATTTCTAAAATCCTCAATTTTCATCCGATTGACTTGAGATTTGAAGAGGACTTGCATATCTGGTTACTGAATTCAACCACTAAGTATATTTGAGGTCAACATAGGCCAAAAGGTCAACATAGGCCAAATTTCTAAAATCCTCAATTTTCATCCAATTGACTTGAAATTTGAAGAGGACTTGCATATCTGGTCACTGAATTCAACCACTAAGTATATTTGAGGTCAACATAGGCCAAAAGGTCAACATAGGCCAAATTTCTAAAATCCTCAATTTTCATCCAATTGACTTGAAATTTGAAGAGGACTTGCATATCTGGTCACTGAATTCAACCACCAAGTATATTTGAGGTCAACATAGGCCAAAAGGTCAACATAGGCCAAATTTCTAAAATCCTCAATTTTCATCCGATTGACTTGAAATTTGAAGAGGACTTGCATATCTGGTCACTGAATTCAACCACCAAGTATTTTTGAGATCAACATAGGCCAAAAGGTCAACATAGGCCATATTTCTAAAATCCTCAATTTTCATCGAATTGACTTGAAAATTGAACAGCATTTGCACATTGTCACTAAATAGGGGAAACAACTATTTTTGAGGTCAAAATGTCAAAGGTCAACTCAAGGTCAACCTTCCAAAATTATTTTTCATCTGAAAAATCGTCACTTTTCTTCCTGTTGACCCGAACTTTGATCAAGATTGTCAATTTTAATCTTGATGAAATGGACAATTTGCTGTATCAATGGAATCTTTTTTCTTGGGGGTAGGGGGGCGAATTTTGCAAGTATCGTGCTCCGCATGACGTCTTCTTGTTTGTTACTTGGCAAAAAAAAAAAATTGTTGACAAGTATGTTGATCACTCCGGTTTGTGTGTGTTTGTTTGTCTGTTTGCTTACTTATACTTGCGTACAGGTCACAATTTCAAACAACTTCACGAAACTTCACCAAATGGTAGTTCGTGATCCGACAAAATCCTACATATTTTTCAGGTCAAAAGGTCAACATAGGCCAAAGGTCAACCACTTTCTTCGATTTTCTAAAATCCTCAATTTTCATCCGATTGACTTGAAATTCGAATAGGATTAACATAAAAGCTAACTGAATTCAACCACCAACTATTTTTGAGATCAACATTGGTCACAAGGTCAACATAGGCCAAAGGTCAACCACTATTTTTCAAATTTCTAAAATCCTCAATTTTCATCCGAATGACTTGAAATTTGAATAGGATTTTCATATCAGCGAACTGAATTCAACCACCAACTATTTTTGAGATCAGCATAGGCCAAAAGGTCAACATAGGCCAAAGGTCAACAATCTTAGATTTATAAAATCCTCAATTTTCATCCAATTGACTTGAAACCTGAATAGGATTTGCATATCAGCTTACTGAAACTACCCGACAACTATTTTTGAGGTCAACATAGGCCAAAAGGTCAACATAGGCCAAATTTCTAAAATTGTCAATTTTCATTCGATTGACTTAAACTTTGAAGACTATTTGCATATCAGGTCACTGAATTCAACCACTAATTATTTTTGAGGTCAAAATGCCATTCTACTTTGTTCTATTTTGCCAAGTGTCGCTCTATGAGTGATTTTTCATTTGTTTGTTTGTCCATACAGAATAAATAAATATGATTTTCTCTGCAACCGTTGGTCCGATTGCCAGGAAACTTTCACCATTGGTGCACCTCCTCCTGTAGAATTTTTAATGATAATTATGACGTCAAATGTCACGTGGTAAGGGCGCAATTTTGGAAAAACTGAAAAAATTGCACCTCTTTTTCTCTGAAAGCGCTGCATAGAAACAATTGAGACATGGCTCATTGTAAAGAACTCTCCATGGGGAATAACATATTTAGAGAGTGTGCAACATTATTAGAGATTACTGAATTTTATTATCAACTCACCTAATGTGAACATTAAAACTGGGAATTATTAGACCTGATCATTATGGCATTTTCCACTTAACATTCTTATGTGAAAATTAAATGAAGTAAAAAAAAAACAGCACCACAAAGCAGTAAATCTACTTTTTCCCCAATTAATTCTGTGGAGGCAGCCAAGTGTTGCCTTTACCCGTCTCTGATTGGCTCTGAAATTATGATGTAAAATGTATGTTTCACAAACTGCATATACATGCTTCATGGTGCAATTAATTTTTCCATATATTGCAGCTCCACTACGAATCTTAGATAATGTTAAAAACCTGTGAAATGAAACATTTCATTATGATCACATCTTATACATAGAACGGCACTCAGCATAGCGCATACCTCTGCCAAGATGAACAGTTTACCTTTTGTATCCCACTGATAAGGCGGATCTGGATTCGGACCTGAACCATAATTTTGTTGGCTTGTTCTCGTCACCGACCCAACTGATCCACCAAGTTTCGTCCGAATTCGTCAACAACTTTTTGAGATATCGTGCTATTTATCGTTTTTGGCCCCATCCTTCCATGGTGAAGAATCACTTAAAATTATCACATCCGGATCCGGATTTGGACCTTCACCAAAATCTAATCAATTCGTCCTTGTCGCACACCCACCCCGACCACCAAGTTTCGTCTGAATCCGTTCATAACTTTTTGAGATATCTTGCTCAAAGACAGCCAAACAAATAAACAAGCAGACAGGGGTGAAAACGTAACCGCTGTTCGGTGGCGGAGGTAATTAATCCGTTTTTGAAATTTGACTTCAGATTTTCCTTTAAGCACGAACGACAAATTGTAACAAGTTGTGATTTGCCCTTAATTAATGAGAAAGATGAGCAGCAAATTACTTTAAAAAATAAATAAACGAGGTGTGTGATGCCTTTACCTCAGTCACCTGCAAGGGTTGAGACAAAGGGCGCTCAAGAGGCTGCAGATAATCTTGAGAATGTAGCCCAACTGTAGGTACCATACCTAAGCTTTCTCCTGCCTGTTCTGCCATCCTCATGGCACCCATGTTCTGTGGCTGGGCTTCAATTCCCGTGCATTTGTCAGTTGTCATCTGAACAAGAGGGCTACTGTAAGGTGAACTCGGAAGGACAAAACATTGCACTTCTTGAATCCCACTTAAAAAGGCTGGATTAGGTTGCGGTGTCGTAGAGCCAAACGGTACTGCTGTACAGCTGGCAGGAGCATTGCCCTCACCATGGGATGGCACAAGCTGTGGGAACAGCAAAATGGCATAAGCTGTGGGAGCCTTTTATAGCAACTCACAGATAAATAATTCAAGGTAATCACTTCTAACCAAAGCCACACATTATTAAGATTGACACAGGGGACACCTGCCTTCCAGCTACCAACCTACACGTAAACTTACACGGACACTTAAGCATATACTTACACACACACACACACACACACACACACACACACACACACACACACACACACACACACACACACACACACACACACTCAGGGTTAAAAAGAGCTTGTAATACAGCTCAATTGATTCAAAATTTCCAGTACAGATATCACAAATGGAATTTTTGTATATGCTGCTTCAATAATCAAATCAGGGTTTCTCTTCTTATCCAAAGATGGCCAATCACATGTGACATGTGGACAATCCTGTGGTGTGAATTTCTTTACAGTGGAGAAGCTGCTGATCAGACAACAACCACACTCTGAGATAGCAAGCTGTGTAACCTGGCCAGACCACTCGCTCCCTGCAATAATCCTACCCGCAAGACAAAAATTAGTAATTTGTTTAGGGTGCCGGTGATAACTCGCCTATTCTTTGCGAAAGACACTGTGGGATCTCTAACATCCACCAACGACCATTGCTGGCAGACGTGACACCTGGCTCAACGTCCATCCAATGGACGGCGCACACGTTGATGCCTCGGCCTGCATGCGAAACACCAAGGCAACAGTTTACATGTGCGTCGGGGTTCTAACCCAGGCAAGACAGCTGAGGAGCGAGTGCGCATACCTCTAGGCTATCCTACCAGCCATTGAAGATACACAATGACCCGATGAACTACAAAATACCAGCGTGCGAATACAAAAAGTAATCCACGAATTACAAACCATGCCCAAAGAATTTCAATTTAAGAGAGTGCATTTAATCTTAAAATACCCTCAACATTGTCATTAAAGCCACTAACAGTGATGAAGTCGGTGGTGTCAAAGGCCTTTGAACAACTTTAAGACAAGTTGTCAAAAAGCTTTTCTGCAACGAACTTGGAAAAAGACAGACTACCAAAAGCAATCAGGGGATTTTTTTTTGTTCATTATTGCAATTCCGCTGTGATCAGTTTCCAACATACAATTCCATTACAACGAGCAATTCAATCACAAAAATCATACAATTATCTTGAATGGCAATGTTCCCAAAATGTAATCGATATAGATCTCCTTACACACCTTCTTCTCACTTTTGACTTGTCTTACTTGTTTGTTTGTAAAGTATTTGGCAACAACCACAATGCAAACCTTGTCACCAAAACTTTGTACCATAGTTTGGTCGATAGCTGAGGCATGTTCTGCTATCGCTTGCCAAGCTAGCCGTTCCATATCAACCACTTTGCAAACCTCTTGCCATTCGGAGCAAGCTATCAAAAGAGGTGCTTGGCGAGCAGTAAACGAGCCAATTGCTAAGAGAGAGTGCCACTTATGTTAGCAAAATGGCCACGTAGTAGGATTCAAAATGATTGGTGGCTATTTCTTCAATTTTGCTACCAAAGAGGACAATGTTGAAATGTGCAGTTCATACTTTAATTGTTGCTTCTACTTTTCATTCGAATTCTTTAAAATCTACAAACATGAAAAACCCCTCCAACCAACTCCCAAAATGCACAGTGGAAGGTGCATTGATAAGCTTGGCAAAGGCTCCTCCTTTTGACTCCCCATTTTTTTTCTCATTATGTTCCTCTTCCTAATACACTCTGTAGCCACTGCTAAAACAACCAGGGAGTTCATAGAACACAATACCCCACACAGTGTTAATGTGTATAAAAACCACCTTTAGAGGCCATTTTTCCCCGCAAAGCGGGGGTTGGCCTTTTTCAGGGACCGTGGTTGTTGTTGTTTTTTGGTCCCCTTTTTGAAGCAATGTTTTACGGCCGGATGCCCTTCCTGCCACCAACCCTTTTTGTCGCCTTTTACGACAAGCAGGGAATACAGTGTTCATGTGTATACTCAATTTAAATAAAATAATGATTTTAACACGTCGATTGCCAACTACGAGTATACTCGTAGTGCTGGGTGTACCAGATTCTGCCACTACGAGTATTCTCATAGAAAAGATTATGCTACTGTATTGTAAACAGAACATGCTGCCATGCCAGATAACACAACAAATGATCTGCTGGCAGTTCGGTGAACATAAATCTATGTAATAATCCTTGTCATCATTATCAGTCTCAATGACAAGCTTTGCCATTTCATCTGCATTCATACATGCCATTTTATAGGGTAATTGCAAGTAGCAACAAGAAAGAGCAATCAGATTGCAGACCCTCGCCAGGACATGTGTTCAGTTGTTTTGAAGGCTTTTGTAGTAAAACAAATATGGCGGCCGAACCACGTGACCGATGACGTCATCTTTTTTTTTTCTCCACCAATTTATCCCGAGATGATGCTCAAGAAATTTCATCTTGATCTTGGATGAAGTTTTGTACTCGTCTAATTATGACGTAATAATGGAGGCACCTATGACATGGAGGCACCTCATTAACATATTTTATTCCACATGGAAGGGTTCTTTACACTGAGCCATGTCTCAATTTTTTCTATTCAGAGCTTTCGGAAATATAGAGGTGCAAAGTTTTTCGGTTTTTCCAAGATGGCGCCCATACCACATGCTCTATGTCGTCATAATTATAATTAAAAAATTATATAGGTGGAGGTGCACCTGTGGTGAAACTTTCCTGTCAATCGGACCACCCGTTGCAGAGAAAATCATATTTATTCTGTGCGGACAAACAAACAAACAGACAAACAGACGGCTTCAAATGCAATAACCTCTCCTCTGGCGAGGGTAATTAGATTGGCACTCGGTAGAGCGCATAGTCTTGCCTCACACGTTCATTCTTAACACAAATACCATCGTTAATTGAACACGCTACTATTGTGGCCCATATACCCATATCATCCACGCAGCCTATTATGTCACATAGTTTATTGGCATGGATTATGTACGTCATAAGCATAATTATTCCCTCACATCGGGTCAAATATCAGATGTATGAAGTTTCAGATTTTTTGGATAAAGATTTCAACTCAACCAATTATGGCTGGAATACCACTTCACTGATGATGTCATCGTTATCATCCTATATACCCCATGTGGAGTTGATGACATGCCAAGTTTAAATTTTTCATTGAGCAGTTTCAGGGAAAAATTATGTTAATTTTTTTCCCCTTTAACCCTATGTGGCTGCCATTCCATGTGACCTATGATGTCATTAATTTAATTCTTCACTGACATTGGGTCATAGATCAGATATATGAATTTTTAGATTTTTAAAATAAGGATTTCAATTCAACTAATTATGGCTGGAATACCACTTCACCGATGACAACATCGTTATCACCCTATATACCTTATGGGGAGTTGATGACAAGTGCCAAGTTTCAATTTTGTTCATTGAGCAGTTTTGGACAAAATGATGTCCTAATTTTTTCCTTTAATCACATATGGCAGCTACTGTATATCATGTGACCGATGACATCAGAGTTAGCAATAAAATATTCTGCATGTGGAGTCCCTCCTATTTTTAAAGTTTTGAATTGATCAGGTAAGTGGTTGCAGAGAAGAATATTTTGCATTGCAATAGTCTTGCATCCTCTTTGGGGCGAGACTAAAAAAAAAAAACATGTGGTACTCAGCAAGCAATCTACCATTAGCAATGGCGTCATGTCGATTCAGTGCTAAAAATAGTCCTACCAGACAGCTCGTACCTGGCTGGCATCCGGAATTGAAAATCTTTTCCTACTGCCTGCTACGAGTTTCCTCATAACATGGGGTCCCCCAACAATGGATAAGAAAAGCTTTGCTCATAGAAGGGTAAAATTAAAAAAAAAAAGTATGTATATGCACATGCATACCTGGCTTGCAAATGGGAGTGGTGTATCGGATACAATTTTGCAGTCAACGTGTTAAAGATCATTTTTTAAAATCCAGAAGTTTAGCGCGATTGAAGCAGTCTTATAAATCACCTTATACACTGTAATAAGACGACGTTGAGTTGCAGTTTAGTAAATTTACGGAACCCCCGATACTGTACTATCTCATGTTTATAGAACCCCTGGTACTGTACGATACTGTACTATCGATACATAGCGTGGTTCTTGGAAGCACAGTATTGTGAAGGCGATTTTTGTTCTCGTGTAGAAGTGCATAATTCATTTAAATAAAGTGTTAAAGAGGTATAAAGGTGTACAAATAAAAACATTCCAGGTTTAACCACCATTTTCCCCAGTGTCTCTGACACTACCCTATCGAACACGTTAAATTAGTTATTACCTGCGCCACCAAAGGTAAATGGACGTTATGTTTTCACCCCTGTCTGTCTGATTGTCTGTCCGTTTGTCTGTCCGTTTGTTTGTCCGTTTGTCTGTCCGTTTGTGATCAAGATATCTCAAAAAGTTGTGGACGGATTCGGACGAAATTTGGCAGAGATGTAGCGTGTGTGACAAGGACGAAATGATTAGATTTTGGTGAAGATCCGGATCCGGACGAGGCTACTAGAATTTTTTAAGTGATTCTTCACCATTGGGAGATCGGGCCAAAAACAATACATAGCAGGATATCTCAAAAAGTTATGGATGGATTTGGACGAAACTTGGTGGACAGGTTGTGTGTGCGACAAGGAAGAATCTTCAATTTTGGTGAAGATCCAGATCCAGATCCAGCTAGTAGAATTTTTTAAGTGACTTCACTATTGAGTGATATGGCCAAACAGGTAGAGGTATGCTCTCTAATGAGTGCCATTCTAGTTCGTACCTGTCATATGTCTTCATTATAACATCCTTAAAAACAGCAAGTTTCTGTTCAGAATGTTTTTCAATTTTGGTTCACTGCCACGTAAGCAGGCAGTGTAAAAATATTTTCTCACTCCTCTCTGCGCATGTGCAACCGGACCAAATTCAGAGGGAAGATATGGTAAAAGGAAAGACTTGTCTTCTTATTCATGTTCCGAGATACAATACCAAACAGATCCTGATGCAAGATAGGAAAAATATGTTTATGCAATTTGGGAAGGTTCATATCAAGTTTGTTTTACCGTCCCAATACCTTTGTCAAAGTAAAACTAAATTCGTGCATATCTATCGATTTAATCTACCGATATATCTGATCAATCAATCTTTTTTTTTTTTTTTTCTTTTTTTTTTTGTATACTGAATCGAGGCTCGTGAAAGAGCTAACATTAATTTCACAAACAAATCAACCAGACAAACAAAATATACAAAAAGAGGGAGCGGAAGACAAGATGGGGAGAGAAGGGGAAGCACACAACCACAACATTTGAGAGCAGGGAGAAGTGTGGGAGGGAGAGGGCTTGAGGGCAGGAGGCGTGGGAAGGGGCGGGGGGGGGGGGGGGGGAGAGGTATAAAACACAAGGGGACCGAAATTAGCGGGGGTAGAAAAGATCAAGGTTTTGGATGGGGGAGGATAAGAGATGGTGGTGAACAGCTGTTTTAAAGACCTGGAGGGTGGAGTGGGATTGAAGAGAGTGAGGGAGTTTGTTCCAGAGGCGGGAGAAAAGAGGAATGAAGGAGTGAAGGTGAGCAGAAAGTCTTGATTTTGGCAGTTTAACCATAAGAGGGTTGCAGGCAGATCTTGTGCGACCTGTAGGAATATTTGGGGGACAGAGCCCAGAGAGGCCTGGGGGGGGGGGGGCAAGGCCAGAGAGGAGTCGGTAGAAGACGGAAAGACCACCAACCTGCCTGCGGTGAGTGAGTGAAAGGCCCTTGGAGTTAGCTTCATCGCGGGAGATTCCAATGATTCTGAACGCTTTGGTTTCAACAGCGTGAAGACGGGCTAGGTGTGAGGCAGGAGCACCAGACCAGAGGGGAGAGCAGTATTCCATAGAGCTGCGGATGAAAGCCTTGCATGTGGTGAGGAACTCAGGTGTGCCAAGGAAGGACTTCGCACGACGGAGGATGCCCAGTCGGCGACTGGCTTTGGAGGCCAGATCTGAAATGTGGTTTTCCCAGGAAAGATCATGGCAAATAGTGAGACCCAAAAGCTTGAGTGACAGAACTTCTTAGAGAGGATTATTCAGAAAGTAGATGGGAGGGTTTTCCAGTCGGTCTTTTCGGAGAGACATCGTAAGAGTGTGAGATTTATCAGGATTGAAAGACATGTTCCATTTGTTTGCCCAGTCTGTGATTTGGTCCAGGTCTGCAGAGAGTGAGGAGGCTGCAGACTGCCGATCTGAGGGATGAGGAATGGAGCGACAGAGAGTAGAGTCGTCAGCAAAGAGATAGAGAGGATTTTCAAGAGAGTCAGAGAGATCATTGATGAAGACCAGAAAAAGCACAGGGCCCAGAACACTACCTTGGGGAACTCCAGCCTGAACAGGAAGAGGAGATGAGAGAAACCCATTCAGGGCCACACGTTGACTACGACCAGAGAGGAAGTCCGCCAGCCATGTGTGGAGATTTCCATGGATACCAAAGGAGGAGAGTTTGGTGAGCAGAGCAGGGTGCCAGACCGTATCGAAGGCACGTGAAATGTCAAGGGAGACGGCTCTAATTTCCTGTTTGGCGTTGAGGACCTCCATCCATTGTTGAGAAAGCAGAAGCAGCATGTCCAGAGTAGAGTGACCAGGTCTGAAACCAAATTGATGATCAGAGATCAAGCCATTGGAGAAGAGGAAAGATTTCATATCTGAAGCATTGATGGATTCCATGACTTTGCTGATAATTGGGAGAAGGCTGATTGGTCTGTAGTTGCTGGGATCTGTTTTTGCACCTTTTTTGTGCAAAGCAGTGATGTTGGCTGATTTCCAAGCAGATGGCAGATGACCTTGAGCAAAAGAGAGGGTGAAGAGAACAGAAAGAGGGAGTGAAAGAGCGGAAGCACATGATTTTAGGACCCGTGGGCTGATGCCGTCAGGACCAGTTGCAGAATCAGAGTCGAGGGTTGACAGAAACTTTTCCACCTTGTCAGGAGGAAAGGACACAGAGTCCAGGAGCAGCTGGGTACGACTGGGTACGGTGGGTACAGAGAGGGATGGGTTTGGGACACAAGATTTAGAGGCAAACACAGAGTTGAGGCATTCAGCTTTTTCACGTGCGGAGTCAGCCGTTAAGCCGTTTGAGGTGAGGGAAGGAGGATGGAGGGGGAACAAACACCAGAAACAGATTTGACCAGACGCCACCAGGATTTGGAAGAGGGAGACAGATAAGAGAGTTCGGTCTTGAGAACGGTGAGATATTGTTTCCTGGCTCTCCTGAGGGTGGACACACACTTGTTTCGGGCTTTGTGAAAGGAAATGAGATTTCCTTCCGTTGGATTTGCTTTCCAGGAGACGAAAGCAAGTTGTTTCAGGGCAACAGCCTCACCACAAGATTCCGTGTACCATGGACGGGAGGAAGGGTATGACAACTGAAGACAAGATGGGATAAATCTGTGCATGAGAGAGAGCAATTTACTTTGAAAGAATTCCCAGGATGAGTTGATGTCAGAGGCGGTAGAGATGGGAGACCAGTCCAGATGATTGATGGCTGCTTGAAGACCGTGCCAGTTGGCCTGAGTGAAATGCCAGACTCGTCGAAGCTGAGGAGGCTCTCTGAGAATGGTCAGAGAGATGTCCACTTTGACAAGCACATGATCAGATGAGCCGATTGGAGCAGAAGAAGAGCAGCAGACATTTTCAGGGAAGTTTGTCATAACCAAATCCAGAAGAGAAGATGCTCCGTTGACTGAGATCCGGGTCGGGAAATTGACAGATTGTGTCAGTCCCAGTGAGTCGCAGAAGTCCTTTGCTGAAGAGCCATGGCTGGTGAGAGAGGTACCCACACCCAGCCAACTGGCATGGTGACAATTGAAATCACCACATATGAGGAAGAGAGAGTTGGGATGGGTAGATAGAAGTTGGTCCATATTATCAGACAGCGAGATGTAGATGGAGTCATCGCTGTTTGGTGGACGGTACAACACACATATGAACAAAAGGTGGGAGCGAAGGGGAAACCGTAGCCAAAGGTATTCCTGGGGGTGAGGTGGAGAGAGGGCAGTGGAGGGCGAGTGAGGAAGAGAGTTTTTTATAAAGATAGCAACCCCACCTCCAGGACGAGGCTCAGGTCTATCATGCCGGAGGAGGGAGTAACCTGGGAGAGATACCAAGGCATCAGAGACATCATGAAGGAGGAAAGTTTCTGTTAAGCAGATCACATCTGGTTTGTCAGAAGCAACCTGTATGGAGAGATCAGTCAAGTTTGAGCGAAGGCCCCGGATGTTTGAGGTCCATACCGTTAATGAAGAGGAAGGGGGAGCATCGGGTCCAGAACAGGGGGGGGGGGAGGGGTAGGGTAAGATGTGGAAGAGGAGGAAGAGGTAGGGAGAGCTGTTGAAGGTGTGTCAGAGATTTCAGAGATTTCAGAATAGCTTGGAGAAAGGGAAGAATGGGGTGGACAAAAGGTTTGATGGAGATTGGGTGAGGCACAGTGAGGTGTTATTTGAGGAGGGGGAAGAGCGAGGCAGAAGGTTGGGGGAGATGAAGGTGAAAGTTGGAAGGGGGAAGAAGCAGGGAGGATGCTTTGAGGAGGAGGGGTGAGAGGGGAGTCTAGGAGGGGAGGAGCGAGGGAGAGTCTCGGAGGGGAGGGGTGTGGGGGGAGTTTAGGAGGGAGGGGAGGGAAGGGGCAAGGGGGGAGATTTGAAAGGGATGGGTGATGGGGAGGATTTGGAGGGGAGGGCTGAGATTGGAATTTGAAAAGTGTACGATTCATGGGAAACGAACATTTTTTGCAAATTGAGTTTGAGACCTTCGAGTCAAAAATACGTTTGAGGACACTGAAGGAGGGGTGGAGTTCTGGATAGTTTAGGGAATTTAGAAAGGAGGAACTGTAAGAGATGGTATTATATATATTTTTTGGAATGAATAGATTTGGTGAGCAAGACGAAAGCATCCTTTTGTAGGAAGGGAGACAATAAAGTAGGCCATAAAAGTAGGCCATAAAGGCCTAACCTGCAGGTTAGGAATTTGATAATCCACAATGAAAAATGTTAACATATTTTTCTTACCTCTGCCACCGAAGGTGGATGGAGATTATATACAGTCACGTGAAAGAGTAAGTACACCCCATGTAAAGTTTTGACTTTTTCAACATATTTCAACATACAGCTATTGGATCTTCATTTCAACAATATTGAAAGATAAAGGTGATATAATATAACAAACATCATGAAACATTTACATTTTGTAGTCCATTGTATAATTTAAATAAACATAAATGCAAATTCCGCATGTGGAAAAAGTAAGTACACCCCTACATTTATCACTACTTCAAATACCTCAAATTAGAATCAGGTGCACCAGCTCAGGTGCAAATGATTAGAACATCGTTAGAGAGGATCTTGGAGGAACCTGTCTTATTTAAACCTCAGACGTTTAATTTGGTTTGCTCTTTGTTGTTGAAGTGGGCGGCGTCACCATGCCTAGATCAAAAGAGCTCTCTGAGGCCTTCAGAAAGAAGGTCATAGATGCCTACGAGTCTGGGAAGAGATTTAAAACGATCTGCAAACAATTTGAAATCAATCATTCGACTGTCCGGAAGATCACCTACAAGTGGAGAAGATTCCAAACAACTGCCAACTTGTTCAGGCCAGGCCGCCCCAGCAAGTTCAGCCCAAGAGCAGACCGCAAGATGCTGAAAGAAGTCTCTAAGAACCCCAGAATGTCATCACAGAACCTACAGGTAGCTCTTGCCACTGTTGATGTCAAAGTGCACGAGTCTACCATTAGAAAGAGGCTGCACAAATTTGATCTACATTGGAGGTGTGCCAGGAGGAAACCTTTACTGTCTAGAAAGAACATCAGGGCAAGACTAAAGTTTGCCAATGAACACCAAGGCAAAGACCAGCACTTCTAGAACAATGTGCTCTGGACAGATGAGTCAAAGGTAGAGCTATTTGGCCACAGTACCAGAAGACATGTTTGGCGAAAACCAAAGACAGCATTTGACCACAAGAACCTGATACCAACTGTAAAGCATGGTGGTGGAAATATTATGGTTTGGGGCAGCTTTGCTGCATCAGGGCCTAGGCAGCTCACCATCATATAATCCACTATGAATTCTTCATTGTACCAGAGGGTGCTTGAGGATAATGTGAGGCCATCTGTCGGAAAGTTGAAGCTCAACCGAGGGTGGACCTTGCAACATGACAATGACCCTAAACATACCAGTAAATCCACCAAGGAATGGCTGAAAAGAAATAAATGGAGGGTTCTGGAATGGCCAAGTCAAAGCCCGGATCTAAATCCCATCGAGATGTTGTGGGGGGATTTGAAACGAGCTGTGCATGCAAGAAACCCCTCAAACATCGCACAGCTGAAATAATTCTGCATGGAGGAGTGGGCAAAAATTTCTCCCAGTCGATGTCAGAGACTGGTAGACAGTTATAAGAAACACCTTCTTGAGATTGTTTTTGCCAAAAGGGGCAACAACAACAACAACAACATGCATTTTAAGGCCATTTTCCCTGCTAGAGCGGGGGTTAGCCTTGCGGTCCCCATGACAATCTTCTCCATTTTGCCCTATTTTCTGCATCTCTCCTTGTTAACCCCCTTGCTCGCATTTCTTCTTCCACCATCTTTAGCCAAGTCTTTCTCGGTCTTCCCCGTCCTCTACTTCCTTCTACATTAACTTCCATCACTCTTCTCAACCAGTCACTTTCATCCTTCCTCAACACATGACCAAACCATCTCAACCTGTTCCTCTTCACAGCATCAATCACAGGCAATATTCCCATCATCTTTCGCAATTCATCATTTGTCTTCCGCTCTCTCAATGATACTCCGCACATCCATCGAACCATTCGCATTTCCACCCTTTCCAGCCTTCGTTGCTGCTCCACGTTCATTTCCCATGTCTCGCTCCCATAAATCATAACACTTCTCACACATGCAGCATACACCTTTCCCTTCAGCTTCAGCGACACTCTCCTCCTCGTCAGCACGCCACTCAGTTCCCGAAACTTCTTCCATGCACATCTCACTCGAGCAACCGTTGCCGAGTCTGATCCACCTTCTCCATTCAGCATGTCTCCGAGGTAGCAAAATGTTTTCACACCTTCCAGCTTCACGCCATCTCCAAGATCCAACTCAACATTTCCTCCATCTGTAGCTCCCTCTGTGCACACCTTACATTTGAATGTAGCTGCCACACTGGTAAATGACCCTCTCAGACCACTACATTTTTGATGAACCCACTCAGCGCACATTGTACATTGAATGGAGTTCACTCCGACACCCTTCCTGCACACAGCACACGGCCACTTCCCAGTTCTATCCACCTCACCACATGCTTTACCACTTGCCATCACCTTCGTCTTTCCGATATTTCCGTTCAGACCTTTTGTCTCCATACATTCCTTCCACTTGTTCATCTTTTCCTTCAGTCCATCCATACTTTCCGCAATCAACACCAGATCATCTGCATACAACAACTCCCACGGTAAACCCTCCTTTACGTTCTGAGCCAGCACCTCCATCACAGCTACAAATAGTAGTGGACTTAGTACCGACCCCTGATGCACTCCCACCTTCACCTCAAACTCACTCCAAAACTCACTCCAAAGTGGACTTGGTACCAAATTTTAGCACTGCCAAAAGGAGCAATACCACCTATTAGAGCCAAGGGGGTACTTACTTTTTCCACATGCAAAATTTGCATTTATGTTTATTTAAATTATACAATGGACTTCAAAATGTAAATGTTTCATGATATTTGTTTTATTATATCACCTTTATCTTTCAATATTGTTGAAATGAAGATCAAATAGCTGTATGTTGAAATATGTTGAAAAAGTCAAAACTTTACATGGGGTGTACTTACTTTTTCATGTGACTGCATTCACCTGTTTGTTTGTCTGTATATTTGTCTGTGAGCAGGATATCTCAAAAAGTTATGGACAGATTCGGATGAAATTTTGTGGACAGGTTGGGTGTGTGACAAGATTAATGATTAGATTGATTAGATTTTGGTGAAAATCTGGATCTGAATGCTCGAATTTCAAAAGGGATTCTTCAGCATTGAGAGATACAGCCCAAAACGATATATAGCACGATATCTCAAAATGTTGTGGATGGATTCAGATGAAACTTGGTGGATGAGTTCGGTGTGTGACAAGAACAAGCCGATTCAATTCTTTTGAAACAAGACAAACAAACAAACAAAAACTTTGTTTCATATATACAGTCACGTGAAAAAGTAAGTACACCCCATGTAAAGTTTTGACTTTTTCAACATATTTCAACATACAGCTATTTGATCTTCATTTCAACAATATTGACAGATAAAGGTGATATAATATAACAAATATCATGAAACATTTACATTTTGTAGTCCATTGTATAATTTAAGTAAATGTAAATGCAAATTTCGCATGTGGAAAAAGTAAGTACACCCTTGGCTCTAATAGGTGGTATTGCCACCTTTGGCAGAAACAACCTCAAGTAGGCGTTTCTTATAACTGTCTACCAGTCTCTGACATCAACTGGGAGAAATTTTTGCCCACTCCTCCATGCAGAATTCTTTCAGCTGTGTGATGTTTGAGGGGTTTCTTGCATGCACAGCTCGTTTCAAATCCCCCCACAACCTCTCGATGGGATTTATAGATCCGGGCTTTGACTTGGCCATTCCAGAACCCTCCATTTCTTTCTTTTCAGCCATTCCTTGGTGGATTTACTGGTATGTTTAGGGTCATTGTCATGTTGCAAGGTCCACCTTCGGTTGAACTTCAACTACTCCGACAGATGGCCTCACAATATCCTCAATTACCCTCTGGTACAATGAAGAATTCATAGTGGATTCTATGATGGTGAGCTGCCCAGGCCCTGATGCAGCAAAGCTGCCCCAAACCATAATATTTCCACCACCATGCTTTACAGTTGGTATCAGGTTCTTGTGGTCAAATGCTGTCTTTGGTTTTCGCCAAACATGTCTTCTGGTACTGTGGCCAAATAGCTCTACCTTTGACTCATCTGTCCAGAGCACATTGTTCCAGAAGTGCTGGTCTTTGCCTAGGTGTTCATTGGCAAACTTTAGTCTGCCCTGATGTTCTTTCTGGACAGCAAAGGTTTCCTCCTGGCACACCTCCAATGTAGATCAAATTTGTGCAGCCTCTTTCTAATGGTAGACTCGTGCACTTTGACATCAACAGTGGCAAGAGCTACCTGTAGGTCCCATGATGACATTCTGGGGTTCTTAGATACATCTTTCAGCATCTTGCGGTCTGCTCTCGGGCTGAACTTGCTGGGGCGGCCTGGCCTGAACAAGTTGGCAGTTGTTTGGAATCTTCTCCACTTGTAGATGATCTTCCGGACAGTCAAATGATTGATTTCAAATTGTTTGGAGATCTTTTTAAATCCCTTCCTAGACTCGTAGGCATCCATAACCTTCTTTCTGAAGGCCTCAGAGAGCTCTTTTGATCTAGGCATGGTGACGCCGCACACTTCAACAACAAAGAGCAAACCAAACTAAATGTCTGACGTTTAAATAAGACAGGTTCCTCCAAGATCCTCTCTAACGATGTTCTAATCATTTGCACCTGATTCTAATTTTAGGTATTTGAAGTAGTGATAAATGTAGGGGTGTACTTACTTTTTCCACATGCAAAATTTGCATTTATGTTTATTTAAATTATACAATGGACTACAAAATGTAAATGTTTCATGATATTTGTTATATTATATCACCGTTATCTATCAATATTGTTGAAATGAAGATCAAATAGCTGTATGTTGAAATATGTTGAAAAAGTCAAAACTTTACATGGGGTGTACTTACTTTTTCACGTGACTGTATATATATATAAGAAGCTAGATAGATAGAAGATAACCTTGAAAAAAAAGTTTGTGTCACAAACGTGCTGGATGAGTGGAACAGGAAGTTCATAAAGAACAGAGGTTCATAGAAGCAACCAAGGTTCATAGAGGTTCAAAGAGCCTTTTTCGCATGTTTCACTTCATTTTGCATTCTCATTAAGAATCACAGAGAGACGTGCAATAAGTTTGTGAAGTGCAACCTACTGTCTTCTGATTTAACCCTCCAGCAAAGCGATGGGTATGCACCGCTAGCAATGTTTTGAAAATGCGAAAAATAAAACGAAGATAACGTCATCATCAAAAGCATATTTCAAAGTGAAACCTACACAATGATAAAGCATTTGGTGTTACCTGTACTTGGATGGGTGTTCTCCCTGAGGATTGTGTGGTCGTAAGCTGTGGCTCTAGCCCTTGGTAGGTTACTGAACCCAGGAAAGATGCATTATCCACCTGCTGCACACGCATGCAACCAATCCTACACCCATGAACTTAACTGTGGAAGACTTGGATAAGACTCATAAAATAAAATTCAAGTTGTGCTGTAACAGCAAAAGGAAGCAAAGAAATTGAACTGATAGCACCTGGGATTAGTAAGTTCCAAAAGTTGACCAAGCTCCAAAAGATGCAAGTACAATTTTTACACCTCTAAATTTTCAGCATAAAACACATGTTATAAACGACCTTATGAGAGATTAAATTCATTTTGCTACTTTTACTTATTTTCTTATTTATTTACCAGCTCTAAGGCTCATGGACGAACTGCAACACAAATCACGCACTCATGTAGAGAGATACGTGAGACAACGCCACACTTGATCTTCACACAAACACAGCTGCTGATATTGGGAAAAGTGATGTCACTTCTCAGAGTACTCTGGATACCAGTGACATAATCTTTATGACATCGCTTTTCTCTTTGCACTCAGAGCAGATGCTCTAATCATTATCCCGCCAAGTCTGGTAAAAAAATACTTTAGAAATAATCGAAATATTCTACTTGAATCAAGAAATTTTTTCTTAACTGACAAGAGGGCTTACCATCCCAGCATGAAGACTTGAGTCACTCCAGGCTTGGGCAAAACCTGGAGACGCACTTGTGGGAGGCACAGGCAAGCCCAAAGCATGTCCATTTGACTCTCGTCTCGGTTGTTGAAACTCATTTTGTGAGGGAAGAGCCCAAACGTTGGTCATTTCTACGGTTGTGGTAGTAGTGCACGGTTGGCGATCTATTGCTACTGTTGGTACTTGAGCAGCACTGAACATCGACCCAGTCTCAGAAACATTTGCGAACTGCTGTCCTTTGTCAGCTTGAAATGGTCCTACGGGTGATGCAAAGGTTTGGGTCCTGGTGTCTCCTGAAACCACTGGTAACGGTGCCTGGCCTTCAGGCTGAAACATCATTTCTCCAGCTTGTGCATGCTGAACTGCACTGGCCATATAGGTGCTTGGCTGTAGCTGTGGAGGTGCAATTTGGGTGGCTGAGACCTCCACCATGTGCACTGCTGGGCCTGTCATGCACGCTGGTTGCGTAGGAGCTGCAAAACCGCACTGCAAGCAGCTGTTGGGAACTTCTTGTGCTGCAACAGGCCGTGTCAATTAATTCAAAATCATATTTTAATGAATCAAGTTATGAAAAAGTTAAAAACAAAAAACAAACAAAAAAAACCTTCTGTGACGATTGATGTCTGAGAAGCAGGAGGAGCTTAACCAGTGAGTACAATACCAAATGCTATACTGTACATTTGAGTTAATTTACAGGAAAATCTAATAATTATAAATACACCTAATTTAAACCTTATTAAATCATCAAGTTTGAACGCTGCAAAAAGGCAAAAGAAAATCAAAATGATAAATAAGCAAAATGAACTCGAACAAAACTAGAGTGGCCCTCATAGAGCGCATAGCTCCGATAGGCTGAACAGTTTGTTTTGTATCCCAATGATAGGCCGGATCTGAACCAAAATCTAATTAGCTTGTTCTTGTCACCTAACCAACACATTCACCTAGTTTAGTCATGTCATCCATAACTTTTTGACATATATACATATACATACACAGTATATATAGATGCAGATGGTGCAAATGGATATTTAATTAATTATGAAACATACATTACAAGAGTTGTCAAGATTATATCTACCCTCTTTTAACACAATCAACTGATTGTTATTATATTATAAATTTGTTATTACAATTATAAAAAGTTATTATTATTAAATTGTTATCATAAAGATTGTTATTATAAAAAGAAAAATGTAAAGCACTGAGAATCACTGAAACAATTAGCATATCAGGTAAGTTTCTTACTTTGGTGTAATGGAGGGCGGACCTGTTGAACATCAACTCCTCCAGGTTGTACTGACTGCTTGTCCATCTCCTCAGCTACTTTCTTAAACTGCTCACGCTTGTGCCCGATCATCACACCCCGGTCCCGAATTGCCTTTGCCACGATCTTGACATCACTCTCATGGATAATTCCCGAAGTTATCTGTAGAAGACCAGCATACAATACATTTTTTTTACAGAATTCATTGGCTGGTAGAGACCTTCAACTGCTTGAGTAACATGAATGGCATACTCACCATCTCTTGAGCTATTACTTCAGGGATGTCCTTATGCAGCTCAAAAGTGAACTCGATTGCCTCATTTTCCTTGTACTTCCCTTTCAGCTTCTTTGGATCTTCCACACGAAGTCTTAAGGCAATGGTGGACTTTATTCCATCATCTTCTTCTGCAAGTTCAACTCTGACACCAGTATCCTCGGTGAAGAAGGGATGCATAAGAAGCTCCTTTATTGTGTACCTGTGTAGCAGAGAATAAAATACTGAAATATTACTTTCAAATCTTTTGTCTAACGACATTAGGAAGCGACAATGGTACACGGTAGGGCGAATACCTCCGCCAGGCTGAACAGTTTTGTATCGCACTGATATGCCGGATCTGGATCCGTATCTGAACAAAAATATAATCGGCTTGTTCTTGTCACGTAAACAACTCATTCACCAAATTTCGTCCAAATTGGTCCACAACTTTTAGAGATATCATGCAATATATCGTTTTTGGCATTGGACTCTCACTTTGTTTTTTAAATCTCGTATCCGAATCTGGACTTGGATCTTCACCAAAATCGAATTGATTCGTCCTTGTCATACACCCAACCTGCCACCAAATTTCGGCCAAGTCCATCCTGAACTTTGTGAGATATCTTGCTCACAGAAAGACAGACAAACTGGGATAAAAACATAACCTCTGTCTACCTTCGGGAGTGGAGGTAAACAGGTAACCAGCAATCCAAAAATGACATACCTTTCATCTTTATCGGACTTGATGCAGCCTTCTATTATCTCCTTAAGCTCTGGCACTGTAACTTTGTTAAAGCTTCCAGGTTTTATTCCCTATGGCAACAATGAGAGAGGGCAAAGCATTCAACAAAACATTCACAATCAGCATTACCAAATGTGGATTAGCATTTCACATGTGTACTCGTCCAGTAGCCTCTTAACGTTTCCATCCATTTAACGCACAATAACTCCAATTACTGTTGTATCCTCATATCAAGTGCTTTAGCAGTTAAAGTATAGTATTTTCACTACTGAAAGATTGTTTAAATATTCAAACTCAAGGCTCATGGAAGAGCGAGAACTCATAAAAGAACAGGACAGAACATCTAGAGCTGGAACACAGTGGTCAGTGTGGAAAGTACGACGACAGCACGGTAGAGGGACACTAAAGAAAGATGAATGCCAGTTTGCAGATTGAGGGACCATTTGCTGGATTTTTTGTGTGCAATATGAAAACTGGATCGATAATTTTAAACGGGTAGCAATTAATTGAATTATAACGAGTTTAATTGAGCAATTTCTTGACATTAAAATCATCATCATGCACCATGATCTATGCAGAGCGTTGGTGCTTTCAAAAAATTTTCTTGGCTAGGGATACAATCCTGAACTAATCTTAATCTCAGTGATTATTTGTCATTTGATAGCTCGCCTACTCTTTGCAAAGGACACCGTGGGATCTTTAATATCCACCAACTAATGGTGGCAAACGGGATACCAAGTTTATCGCCCATCTGTGGGACGGCTCCACACATTGATGCCTCGCCCTGCCTGTGAAACACCTGGGTGACAGTTTTTACCTGGGTTAGGATTCAAACTCAGGCTGGACAGCTTAGAGGCGAGTGTGCGTACCTCTCGGTCTAGGCCATCCTGCCAGCCCGAAAAAATAATATGCAAGAAATGTTACTGAAATGTAATCATAAACATCCTAGTGAATTAATCACCTAAAAAATGATGCTCGGCAGTAAGTAAACCCCATATTACATCATATCACCCCTGTCATATGACCAGATCATCACTTCTGATTGGTGACCTTTGTGAGGGACATACATACATACACCGGATGGACAAATGTTGGCCCAGACGGCATTGCACTATGGCCTATGTCGTAAAAATATGGCTGCCGAACCACGTGACGGATGACGTCATCCAGTTTTCTTATATTGACCAATTTATCCCTATAGTCTGGAGGCATATCCCCAAAAGTGGCCTAGAAAAGGTGGTAGGGGTACACTCATGTTACAAGCTGGCAACAATGTTTTTCTGAAAGCCCAGACCTCTAGGAACCCAAAAAGTCTTGTTGCCAGCTTGGGAAATGGTTTGGACCAGATTTGTGGCCATTTTTCAAAATGGCCGCCTACATTTTTGGTGTTTTCTAATATTTGAGCTCTAGAACTTATATCTGGCTGTCTTAAAGGTCTCTAGGGTTATGACCTTATAACATATAGTCATACAACAATCCTCACCCAAATTGGGGTGCATGGCATATCTATAAGTGGTTTTATTGAAGCAAAAAGGCAAAAATATGCCTGAAAAACGCCTTCATTTTGATTTTTCCAAATCACTAAATTGCATACTGTGAAGTTGTTCTTTGGTCAATTTCTTTCAAAATAGTTTTAAAATTTGCCCAGATCCCTCCTCTTCATTAGCAAATCTTCAGGAATATACCCAAGTTCTCAGAAAATATGTTTTATGCATGATCAGCTACCCCTACCCCCTAAATCACAAAACGTGCCAATTTTCAATATTTCCAGATTCCAACCAATATCATTGTTGTATGACTTTTTCTCATCATGATAGGTCCAAATTAACTTACTCTATGTGATTAGGTGTTAATAAAAATTGAATTTCACACTTTAGTGAAAATCCAAGATGGCTGCCAAATGGCCATAGAATATTTGGTGGCGCGAGACCATAAGACTGCAATTTCATTCAGAGGCACTTCTAAAATGTTCCATTTATACTAAATATATGAGGCACTACTATTCTATAGGTCACATGTATGTGAAAGAGTCTTGATGAGTTGAAGATGTATTATTTTAGAGGGGGACTTTATGTAAAATTTATGTTTTATAACATTTGAATTTCAGGAAAGTAGTGTGGATTTGGAAGTGCCTTGTTTGCGGAGTATATTAGTTCCAACATAGCTGACAAACAAGGCACTTACATAAATGAAGACATAGAAGATTGTAAAATATAAGCTATATTATTTTATGTAAAACAAAAATAAACATACATAACTTGTATACATAATGCAAACATTATTATGTTACACTGATCCAAACAATACAAACGTCAATGCAATGCTTGCACCTTTAAACTAAACAAATATTTGGCACTGAATTAACAAAGTCATACCCAACAAGCTAATCTGGCTATTCATACATAAGTGACAGAATGTGGGATACAGTCATATCATAGACTAGTAATACATTGGTGGCCCACTAATACACCAAGCATCACCACTAGGTTTTTGCATTTGTCTGGTTTGGCCCACTGCAACATCTTGGCTTTACAGTACAGTTGCTCATCAAAGGTAAGTACTGTATACGTTTGCCCTAGTGCAGCAGTCATCCTTTGGCAGTTTTGAATCACTGTCCAGATGGTGTCAAACTCATGTGCAGGCTCATTGATTTATCGGCATAGGCCCTACTGTAGTCTTTGCTGGATTCACATCAGACACACGCTGGTTAAATGCTGTCCAGCCTGGAACATGCTGGTCCTCGGTGTGAGACTGACGTGCAAGGAGCCATGACACATCTATGGCCATAGCCTCAGAGATAACCTGGGCATCCGATTCCATATACCAATCAGCTTTCACAGCTACTGGAAATGTTGCTTCGGGTTTCTGGGTGCCCATGCCTGAAGGTTGAATCTCATTGAAATGCTCTGGCACAGTTACAGATCTGCTACTGCTTGACTTGACATCAGGTGCAATGGTCTTTTCGCCAGGTATGCTTCTTCGAAAGGCAGCAGACTGTGAGGCATGAAAGGAGCCTTGACCGTCAAGGGTCTCCTCTATGATGTCAATGTTATCATTAGCATATCTGATGTATCCTTGGTAGGTAGCTTGTGCAAAATTCAGGGGTATTATTGTGTTGTTTTGCTCAACATGTCTGGCCAAGACAGAGTTTGCAAGGGCAGTGTCAGCTCTTCTTACAGTTTCATAACTAACACCATGTCCTGCAGCATGCATTAGTTGCACCAAGTCCTTGGACCTTGTTGCTTGGTGAACAGTGAGAGCTAGCCCTAGTTGCTTTGGTGTCTGCTTTCTGCCACCAGATGCCAAACATACTATGTCCTGTGCTATGCTCAAAATCCTTTTGCTTTCTCCATCATCATCACCTTCGGAGGTCCCTTCAGAATCTTCAAATATGCTGTCACAATCACACAGCAGGCGTAGGAAAATGTAAAGGCTTTCAGGAACCACCTTCTGTGCACTTTCAGTATTGATGTCTCCAATATCTGAGTGTCCTGGCATTGTCTTGATGTCATTTCTCATTTTGACTGCCACTCTGTAAAGCCAACTCAAGAGTTCCTTGTCCTTTGTTTCGGCTGAGAAAGATGGAATGTGCTGGGAGGTTTCATCAGAATCTTGTATCTCACTTTGTTCTAGCTCATCTGCCATCTCTGCTAAGTTCTGAACAACAATACCTGTTTGAATTAGTGGGAAGACTAGAAGTGAATCCTGTTGATTCATGGACTGTACAAAATCTGCCCCATCTCCTAATACCCTTTTGACTTTGTTCTTGAATGCTTTGTAACTCTGTCGGTCACATTGCTCCACACAGACACTGAAGTCTCTTCTCATCATGTAACAGTATTGGTGCCAGATGGTTTTCATGGTATAGATGTCTCCTCCAGACAGCCCAGCATCCACCTCCTCGATCATTTTGTTGAAACAAACATCTGGTGGATATTCTGGGCCTTCTTCTACCACAGTTGACTCAGACTTCCTCCTGAAGGTTACATAACAAGGAAGGTGGTACTTCCCTTCAGCAGCTATTAGGTCACTTATTCCTGCCAACCGGCATCTCATAATCTTGTTCTTTTGAGCATCATTTAGTATTCTGTCTGAGGTCTCTAAAGTGGCTACATTCCTCAATTGCTTTCCTGCCTTATCCTCCTGACAGAAAATACATTTGTCCCAGGACACTGAAGCAACTGATGCTCTAGAAGAGGGGCGAATGCATGTAGATGGTTGGTCACACGAGTCCTTTGCTTCCTTTTCATGCCGATTTTTCAGTCTCTCAATATGGTTGGCATGTGTAAACTTTGAATAACAGCCCCTGTGCCATACTATGTGTTCTTTTTCATCATCAAGGTCAATACTCTGTATTCTGTCAAGTGTTGAGATGTACTCATGGTCATGGTATTTCTGTCTCGTAATCACACAGTCTTTAAAGCGTTTGAGACCAACATCTGTGGGCTTGGTTGTCTTTTCATTTTTTCTGTTGCCTTGGCAAATGAAGCATGTGCTCCAGTCGATGTCCAGTGCAACTGATTCTCTCTTCCGTCTCCCGCCTATCACAGCTACAGGTTCCATCTTCATTCATATCTGGAAAGAGACAAAGACTATGTCTACCACAACACTGAAAGCTATTTACAGCACATGCAACAAGCAATATGTTATAGTACATTGTTAACACAACAATTATGTTAAAATGATGATTCGGGCAGGACCTGAGGAAGGATACAAAGGAAAGCATCATTATTGCAATATATTATGTCTCAAAAATGTGTTGGTATCAAATGGTAGACTGCATTACCTTAACTTAACGTCATAATGTGAAATATTATATTTTATTGGCCATTTGGCAGCCATCTTGGATTTTCACTAAAGTGTGAAATTCAATTTTTATTAACACCTAATCACATAGAGTAAGTTAATTTGGACCTATCATGATGAGAAAAAGTCATACAACAATGATATTGGTTGGAATCTGGAAATATTGAAAATTGGCACGTTTTGTGATTTAGGGGGTAGGGGTAGCTGATCATGCATAAAACATATTTTCTGAGAACTTGGGTATATTCCTGAAGATTTGCTAATGAAGAGGAGGGATCTGGGCAAATTTTAAAACTATTTTGAAAGAAATTGACCAAAGAACAACTTCACAGTATGCAATTTAGTGATTTGGAAAAATCAAAATGAAGGCGTTTTTCAGGCATATTTTTGCCTTTTTGCTTCAATAAAACCACTTATAGATATGCCATGCACCCCAATTTGGGTGAGGATTGTTGTATGACTATATGTTATAAGGTCATAACCCTAGAGACCTTTAAGACAGCCAGATATAAGTTCTAGAGCTCAAATATTAGAAAACACCAAAAATGTAGGTGGCCATTTTGAATAATGGCCACAAATCTGGTCCAAACCATTTCCCAAGCTGGCAACAAGACTTTTTGGGTTCCTAGAGGTCTGGGCTTTCAGAAAAACATTGTTGCCAGCTTGTAACATGAGTGTACCCCTACTGTCACATTTCCTGGAAGTGCCTCCAGACTACTAGATACGCTCAAGAAATTTCATTCTGATTGGATCAAGCATTCTACCTGTCGATTTATAACGTCATAATCAACGCTACTATGACATCATCATTAACATATGTTATTCCCCATGCGGAGTAGTTTACAATGAGCCAACTTTCAATTTTTTTCCACTTTCCAAAATCTTCAAATGGTTTCGAAGATAGAGAGGCACAATTTTTGGGGGCTTTTCCAAGATGGCGCCCCTACCACATGACCTATGGCCGTCATAATTATCATTAAAAAAATTACATAGGAGGAGTCACTCCTATGGTGAACATTTTGAGTTAATCGGACCAACGGTTGCAGAGAATTTTTTTTAAAGGGAATAAACGTGCAAAATGCCAGCAGAAAGGACATGCATACATACGGACAGACAAACCCTGTTCCAGACAGCATTGCCCTATCGGCTACGCCGTAAAAAAGGAAAATCGGAATATACTTTTTTACATACACGATAAATGGGTACAAATAGGGATGAAAGAAAATGGCAAAAGTTCGTGATGCCAAATCAAATTTCACTGGAGAAGCACATCCTTAATAACAATGACTTAACATCTTCTTAGAACAGCACATACAAGGCACCACAAGATAAGATAATCAGCTTGTAAAAGCTTATCAACACAAATAAAATAAACAAATAAAATAAACCTGTTGTATCAAATTGGACTAAGGTTTCATTGCCGTCATTAAAGAACAATATGGTTCTCATCTCAACAAAACGTTACTCATAAAAAGACTGTAAATGAATATTTCCTTGTAAAAATGAAAATAAAACAAAAATCACCGTTAGCCATTTGATCCAATCTTGATGCAAGATATCGATATCAATTCAAATAAATTAGTTTGAATATACTGTTGCAGTTATGGAAAAGACCCGGGGTGACACACTCAACATACATGTTTCAGGGATCCTAAGTTAGATATTTAAATAGTAATTGTGTTAAAGCGATGTTACCTTTCCCCTTGTAATAGGGACAAGGAAAATGTGTTGTGTGTGTGTTTAGCAGGTTCTATCCCCCGTTGTCATTCTGCACTT
Organism: Myxine glutinosa; assembly: GCF_964187855.1. Classification (NCBI taxonomy): domain Eukaryota; kingdom Metazoa; phylum Chordata; class Myxini; order Myxiniformes; family Myxinidae; genus Myxine; species Myxine glutinosa. The sequence continues at coordinate 31,768,829 of NC_136272.1, forward strand.
TCTTTAAACCCACCTCTTCATCAACCCATTCCAATCCCTCTCCCCCACCCTCTCAAACCTCTCCTTCCCCATATCTTCATAAACACCCTCACTTTTTCCCTCTCAATCACCCCCTTTCCCGTACCTTCCTAAAAACCCCTCTCATCATCAATCCCTTCCAATCCCTCCCATCATCAATCCTTTTTAATCATTTTCCCCATCCCTCTTCAACATATCCTCCCCTGCACATCCCCACAGCGCAAACCATGCACACAACATGACATGCCTTACAGTACACGCATTATGTTACAATACACCCTCAATCAAAGCCATTTGCAAAAGCAATTCCTGCATTGGGTGTGTAAACCCACACTGCACAATTGCAGCACCACCGAGACTGACCCTCCCAGCGGCTATGGGGGATGCCGCATGCGAGTGCCAGCTGCATGACCGACCCTCATAGCAGCTATGGGATGTGTGCACCAATGAGGAAGCGACATGTGGGGGCCAAAGAGTGCTGCCATGACTTTTGTTCCCCAAAGCCACGCCTCACCCAGGGCCGACCAGAGAGCACGACTGACTTGCGCCTAGGGAACTGAGGAGACACCAGAACTGCCTGCCTGCTTGATCCGAGGGACGGGGCAGGGTGAGTTACGCTGGAGCGAGGCTCCAAGAGTGAATAGAGGCACAATTTCCTTGGGACGCAATGCCTACATACTGACTTGCACGATTTTTCCTTTCTGTTTCAACATTCTAGTTCTACTAGAGATGCACAAAAGAGCTCTCGAAGAGCCACAAAGAGCTATCAACTATTACCCTCTTGACCCATCTGGGAGAGGGACTGACATGCATATCACATTTTCCTCTCACGCTTACACTGCATATGCCAAACCTCTCCCAACACACTGCACACACAGCGACCTCATTTCTCTCCTAACTCCCCCTCCCTTCCCTCCCCTTTGGGACCAACGGGAGCCCGCTGCATTGTGTCGGGTGAGCAAGAGGCCAACCCTATGCCTCAAACTATATCTCCCTCTCTACTTTTCTCTCTTCTTTCCCCGGAGCTATTGAGGCATGCCTGTCTTGTGTGCAGAGTAAGCTAAGATTGGGTAAGGGGTTATTCTGTGCATAAGGGCCAAGTGCTTTGTTTGCAACACTGCATTGCTTGAGAATATTACTTGTAAATATGTGCCTCTAACGTCGATAAACTTTCCAACCTGCTTGATTGTCTGTTTCCCATTGGTTAGACAAAGCGTACATAGTAAATAGACTAAGTTGTACCCCAGTGATTCACTGTGCTAGATAGCAGACGTCCCACCTAAGGTTTCGCTCGGCCGTATGTAATATGTAGATAGGGTGGGAAGTTGAGAGCACATTTCCCCATCTGGGAGGGGATAAGTCTCTATTTACCCTACACCCCCACACACATTATTACCTTCGCCACCAAAGGTGGATGGAGGTAATGTTTCCACCCATGTCTGTCCGTTTGTCCATTTGTTTGTTTGTGAACAAGATATCTCAAAAAGTTGTGGATGGATTAGAACGAAATTTGGCAGAGATGTAGTGTATGTGACAAGGACGAAATGATTAGATTTTGGTGAAGATCCGGATTCGGATCCGGCTCCTAGAATTTTTTAAGTGATTCTTCACCATTGGGAGATAGGGCCAACACTTTACATAGCAGGATCTCTCAAAAAGTTTTGGACGGATTTGGACGAAACTTGGTGGACAGGTTGTGTGTGTCACAAGGACAAACAGATTCGATTTTGGTGAAGATCTGAATATGGATTCGGATGTGACGATTTTTTTTTAAAGTGATTCTTCACCATTGAGTAATAGGGCTAAAACCAACATATAGCAGGACATCTCAAAAAGTTATGGACGGATTTGGACGAAACTTGGTGGACAGGTTGTGTGTGTGTCAAAGAACAATTGATTCAATTTTGGTGAAGATCCGGATGCGGATCCAGCTCGTATAATCTTTTAAGTGATTCTTCACCATTGAGTGATATGGCCAACCAGGCAGAGTTATGCTCTCTACTGAGTGCCGTTCTAGTTTTTATGTTCTGTATTGAAATACATTGAACTTGGCCATCACCTTCAGAGTGGATTTGGGATTCGATTACACAATGACTGGATCACAAACAGGAGCTCAGCTCATTTAATGAACGCCTAACTCATCAAAACGAATTATAGTTTAAATGCCTCACATGGTGCATAACATATCTTTACACTTTTCATATTCAATGTGACACGCATAGATAGCTACCATTCAGCAACAATTGTTCGATCAGCAACAATTGATCAAGTCACATGCCGCTTCGAGCCAGTCACATGCAGCTTCGAGCCACAATGTAGATACCTGGCAAGTCCGAGATCATTGTCTGTGCAGCTTCGCAATTTTTGTGTTACAGTTTGATTTTTACATCGTGCTGGTTAAATCTTATGTCTGACACTATATGTACTGCCCTCCAATGACCAATGAATGTTACCTGCCAGTATTCTGAAGATGGCTTGGTTTGAGGAAATGGAAGATAGTATCTCTGGAGTTGAGTTACATCCATCTGGCATCATGACAGAGGTAAGCACTGTTCCCAGTCACCTGTCTGCATGGAGTAATTGAAAGCAATTTCTACCATACCATGGATCTATAGTACACACGAAAGATTCAAAGGTTTCTTCGGTGGTTTTCTGTAGCAGACGTGGTCGCTTGCCCAGTGTGTGGGTGAAACACCACGAGACTCAAGGGTTTGTTCCGTTCTCAGTGTGGAAAAGCCAACTATCCAAAATGTGTTGAATTTCTGGCTCTGTGTTCCCTTGGTTCTCTGTGCCTACTTCTAAATGACTGGCAAAGGCATTGGGTTAGTAGGAGAATAATGATTGCCAAAAAGCTAAAAACGTAATTCTTGCTATGTTTCAACACTTTCCTCCCTCATGTATGTAGAGTTATTACCTCTGCCACCGAAAGTGGACGGAGGTTATGTTTTCACCCCTGTCTGTTTGTCTGTGAGCAGGACATCTCAAAAGGTTCTGCATGAATTTGGCCAAAATTTGGTGGGGAGGTTGGGTGTGTGACAAGAACTAATCGATTAGGTTTTGGTGAAGATCCGGATCCGGATAATACAATTTCATAACTGATTCTCAACTATTGACAGATAGGGGCCAAAAAAAGATGTGTATAAGACGATGTCTCAAACAGTTAGGGATGGATTCGGACGAAACTTTGAGGACAGGTTGGGTGTGTGACAACGACAAATTGGTTCAATTTTGGTGAAGATTTGGATCCGGATTTGATAAGTCTTTTAATTACATAAATGATTTTTCACCATTGCGAGATGGAGCCAAAAACGATATGTAGCACGATATTTCAAAAAGTTGTGCACAGATTATGACAAAACTTGGTGGATGAGTTGGGTAGGTGACAAGAACAAGCTCATTAGATTTTGGTTCAGGTCTATAACTGGACTATCAGTGGAATACAAAACGTGAACTGTTTACAGCCTATCTGTACCGTGATTTTATTTTGTTATCATCCTGTGCACAAACGCCTATTGTCTTATATTTTGAGTGAATACAAGTTCAGAAATGTTATGCTAACAACAGTTCGGGAATCCAATTTTCCAGGCCGTGTGTTTTCGTTCCTTTCACACTTTATCCTAATGTTCTGCTGCACGGGCAAGCTCTCTCATGAGCACTATCTCTTTCTGAAGATGAGCAAAATTGCTTGCTTCTTCAGAGCTATCACTGTAAGCACTTCATAAGCTACAGCGCATTACACTCATAATTCTTTTCTTCAATGCAACCAATTTTCCAAGGCTCACAAAAACACATTGAGAAAGTCAATACCATCACCCATTACCTCTTCAACATTGCTTGCCAATCCTCATATCTCAAATGCTGCATTGGCAACACAGCACAATCAATGCTTTTACGTTCTGATACTGCAACAAACTTTAACAGCTTAATGGTACACTTTCAATGTGTATTTTCAAGAAGCAATATAAATAGTTAACATATAAAGAAACTGGAAAGCTGCGTTAGCTGCCACCCCTTCCAAATTATATATTTTAAAGTAACATTTATTTTGCAGTGAAAGCACAAATCACTGAAAATAATATCATACATTTTAAAATTCTCGGTTAAAAACAGTAAACCTCCTTATCTACACCACCGAAGCTCTGTATGTCTGCCTGTAAGCAGGACATCACAAAAGATTATTGACGGATTCAGACGAAACTTGGTGGACCGGTTTGGTGTGTGATAAAGATTAATTGATTAGATTTTGGTGAAGATCCAGATCCGGATACTAGAGTCATTTAATTTTTGAAAGCGATTCGAGCGACATTTCGATTTGAGAGCGAGAGATAGGACCAAAAACGATATATAGCACATTTCACAATGTTGTGGACGGATTATGACAAAACGTGGAGGTTAGTTGGTTAGTTAGGTGACAAGTTCAAGTCAATTAGATTTTCGTTCAGGTCCGGATCCAGATCCGGCCTATCAGTGGGATACAAAACAAACTTTTCAGGCTGGTGGAGGTATGCGCTCTACCACGTGCCCTTCTAGTTACCCCATTTGAGTCCATTTGTTACTTGCAAAATCGAAGATTTTTCAAGTATATTGGTTGGTCTTGTGCGTTAGTTATTCTGTCTGTCTGTTTGTCTGTATGTCAGTCACCTACAGGTCACAATTTTCAACCGATCTTCACGAAACTTCACCAAGTCGTAGAGGTCGTCACAATTGAGAAGCCTATTGATTGAGGGCAAATTTTTTAAATCGTCATTTTAAATCTGATTGACTTGAAAATCGAACAGCATGTCCACATTGAGTCACTAAATTGGGAAACCAACTATTTTGTTTAGGTCAAAACGTCAAAGGTCAACTAAAGGTCAAATTTCCAAAATCATCAATTTTCATCTGAAAAACCATCAATTTTCATCCGATTGACTTGAAAATAGAACAGCATTTGCATAGTGCCTCACTGAATTGGTAAACCAACTATTTTTGGGGTCAAAAGGTCAGAGGCCAACTCAAGGTCAAACGTCCAAAATCATCAATTTTCACCCGACTGACTTCAAAATAGAACAGCATTTGCATATCGAGTCACTAAATAGGGAAATAACTATTTTTGAGGTCAAAATGTCAAATGTCAACTCAAGGTCAAACTTATAAAATCATCAATTTTCATCTGAAAAATCGTCACTTTACATCCTATTAACCGGAGCACCATGGATAAATTCCTAATTGGTACCCGAACTACTGCTGGGAAGGCGATGGCAAACCACCCAGTATAACCATTGCCAAGAAACTGCTTCGGCAGCACCAGCGCTCTAATATAGTATGGTACATCAGAATATATATGTATGCATGTATGTATGTATGCATATATCTATGTTTATGTGTATGAATGTATATATGTATGTATATAAACGGAGCTTTGATCAAAATCATCAATTTTAATCTTGATGAGATGGACAATTTTATGGATCAATGGCAACATTTTTGGGGGAGGAGGGGCAGGGGGGGGATGAGGTGGGATTGGTGGATTTTGCAAGTAGTGTGCTTTGCATGACATCATCTTGTTTGTTTGTCTGTCTGTCTGTCTGTCTGTCTGTTTGTCTGCACAAAACGTGAGTATGCTTATCTCTGCAACTGTTGGTCCGATTGACACAAAATTTTCACCATAGGAGCACCTCCTCAGGTATAATTTTAATGATAATTATGACGCTATAGCCCACGTAGTACGGGCGCCATCTTTGAAAAACCGAAAAACTTTGCACCTCGATATCTCCGAAACTGCTCCATGGAAATTTTGAAACATGGCTCATTGTCAAGTACTCCCCATGGGGAACAACATGTATTCATGATGGTGTCGTTGATGCCTTCATTATGACGTGGTTAGAACACTTGATCTGATCAGTTTGAAATTTTTTGAACGTGATCTACACAAATATTGTATGGAGTAATTAAATTGATGCTGTCAACGGTCACGTGGTTCAGCAGCCATATTGGATTGAACATAAATCTACGCCATCAAAAACCACACAAATACAGCAGCTGATAAACATCACACAAAATACACCACACAAACACGTCCTGGCAAGGGTTGCAATCTCTGATTGCTCTTTCTTGTTATCATATTGCAATGCCCTCACGAGCAGAAACAAATGATGGTTAATTGTCTGGGAACCAACAGGTACCAAGCTTTGTGGCATTAAATTTACTGTCTTTGCACATTTCAAATCCCCCTCCCAATTAAGCGCATTCTCTAAAAAAAAAAACAAAGATCAAAGTGAAATGTTGTCCCTGTTCGTGTTACCACCTGAACCTCTGGCTCATGATGTGGGGAACCCAGGTTAAAATCCCACATACCATATGCATTTGTCCATTGTATACTGATGTTATTGTGTATGTCATGTGAAAGTACAATAATGCCCATGTCCTGCATTTTTTTTTTGTGAAAGTCCTCCATAAACTTTACATAATGGAAAAGAATAATAATAATAATAATAATAATAATAATAATAATATGCCTTCCCAAGTGAAATGAGGGCAAATGAAGGACTTTTCCTTCATGACACTGTTTTGGGTCATTAGGAGAGAATTCACCATTGAATTTCCAAGATCTCTGAACTGTAAAGGAACGTAGTGTGGTATCCCCATCCTTCCCAACAAAGTGAACCAGTATGTTCATCATTCATGTGAACAGAATGTTTTTTTTCCCCGAACCCTCCCTCGTGTCATGATTTAAAGGTCACCTAATAGCCAACGGCTCTGGAATACACACCATTCCCTTCTTGGTTAAATTACATGCTTCTCCACTATAACAGAACCAAAGGAATAATTGAAATCACAAGCCACGATGGTATAAAATCACAGATTGCATTTTGCTCATGTGGTGGTAAAACGTACGCTAGTGACTCTTCGGTAGATCTGGGCAGCATTCTGGCACTCTGAGTAAGGGTACTCTGACGTCGCCATTTCCAACACACACATCCCAAACGCATACACATCTACAGACTCATCATAATGCTCCTCGTACATCTCTGGAGCCATGAATTCTGGAGTGCCTGTAAAGCAGCAACAATGCAAAATGGAAACCATTCAACGTGATAAAATTGATTAAAGATTGAAAAACATGCATGCAACAGGACAAATACATGTAAACATTCTTACCGATAACACTTTTGGCAAATGAGGCACATTTTAAAGTGGCAAGTCCAAGATCACCGATTTTGACGGAGCCAGTGGGACCCGTGATGAATATATTGTCACATTTGAGATCACGATGGATTATTGCAGGGGTCCGTGTATGCAGAAAGTGCAAACCCTTCAGAATCTGGCGACACCAACTTTGCAGAACTTTTATCTTCATAACTTTAAATCGCTTCAAGTACCTAATGGTTGGATAGAGTAGAGTAAAATAAAACAGGGGCAATGCCAGTAATGAGTGGGTAAGTATCAAATGTACAACAAATCAAATTTTGCTTTTTATCTCAACTTGTTCTCTCTTCCACTATTTCAAAAACTCTCTCAAACATTACTTTATCAATTCAAATTTATATCCCTTCAATCTTATATTCTCCATCTAAAATGATAACGTTTTTATTATTATTTTAAAAGATCTCATGCCCAAGACCTGCCCTCCTTGGTGCCATCCTAGTTGCTCTATGCTGAATCCTCCCTACTGCAGCTCATTCGTATTTCCTAGATTGTGGTGACTTGAACATTTCAAGTGCAGCTTAATGAGACATATATACAGTCATGTGAAAAAGTAAGTACACCCCATGTAAAGTTTTGACTTTTTCAACATATTTCAACAAACAGCTATTTGATCTTCATTTCAACAATATTGATAGGTAAAGGTGATATAATATAACAAATATCATGAAACATTTATATTTTGAAGTCTATTGTATAATTAAAATAACCATAAATGCAAATTTCGCATGTGGAAAAAGTAAGTACACCCCGACATTTATCACTACTTCAAATACCTAAAATTAGAATCAGGTGCACCAGCTCAGGTGCAAATGATTAGAACATCGTTAGAGAGGATCTTGGAGGAACCTGTCTTATTTAAACCTCAGACATTTAGTTTGGTTTGCTCTTTGTTGTTGAAGTCTGCGGCGTCCCCATGCCTAGATCAAAAGAGCTCTCTGAGGCCTTCAGAAAGAAGGTTATAGATGCCTACGAGTCTGGGAAGGGATTTAAAAAGATCTCCAAACAATTTGAAATCAATCATTCGACTGTCCCGGAAGATCATCTACAAGTGGAGAAGATTCCAAACAACTGCCAACTTGTTCAGGCCAGGGCGCCCCAGCAAGTTCAGCCCGAGAGCAGACCGCAATATGCTGAAAGAAGTCTCTAAGAACCCCAGAATGTCATCACGGGACCTACAGGTAGCTCTTGCCACTGTTGATGTCAAAGTGCACGAGTCTACCATTAGAAAGAGGTTGCACAAATTTGATCTACATGGGAGGTGTGCCAGGAGGAAACCTTTGCTGTCCCGAAAGAACATCAGGGCAAGACTAAAGTTTGCCAATGAACACATAGGCAAAGACCAGCACTTCTGGAACAATGTGCTCTGGATAGATGCGTCAAAGGTAGAACTATTTGGCCACAGTACCAGAAGACATGTTTGGCGAAAACCAAAGACAGCATTTGACCACAAGAACCTGAAACCAACTGTCATGCATGGTGGTGGAAATATTATGGTTTGGGCAGCTTTGCTGCATCAGGGCCTGGGCAGCTCACCATCATAGAATCCACAATGAATTCTTCATTGTACCAGAGGGTGCTTGAGGATAATGTGAGGCCATCTGTCGGAAAGTTGAAGCTCAACCGAGGGTGGACCTTGCAACATGACAATGACCCTAAACATACCAGTAAATCCACCAAGGAATGGCTGAAAAGAAAGAAATGGAGGGTTCCGGAATGGCCAAGTCAAAGCCCGGATCTAAATCCCATCGAGATGTGGGGGGATTTGAAACGAGCTGTGCATGCAAGAAACCCCTCAAACATCGCACAGCTGAAATAATTCTGCATGGAGTGGGCAAAAATGTCTTCCAGTCGATGTCAGAGACTGGTAGACAGTTATAAGAAACGCCTACTTGAGGTTGTTTCTGCCAAAGGGGGCAATACCACCTATTAGAGCCAAGGGTGTACTTACTTTTTCCACATGCGAAATTTGCATTTATGTTTATTTAAATTATACAATTTTTTTTTTTTTTTTTTTTTTTTTTTTTTGTATACAAGATCGAGGCTCGTGAAAGAGCGAACATTAATCACACAGAAAGACAAACAGACACATAAAACAAATAACATCGGGAGCGGTAGACAAGATGGGGAGAGAGGGGGAAAGACACAAACACAACATTTGAGAGCAGGGACCGAGAGACATGGAGACATCGAGAGATCTGTGGGAGGGAGAGGGCTTTGGGGGGGAGGCATGTGAAGGGGGGGGGGGGGGTGGGAGAGGTATAAACATATGGACACTGCCAGGATTTCCAGGAAAGAAGTTGGAATTTCAAACAAGGTGGATCTGGGGTGAATTAGTGGGGGTAGAAAAGATCAAGGTTTTGGATGGGGGAAGATAAGAGATGGTGGTGAACAGCTGTTTTAAAGACCTGCAGGGAGGAGAGGGATTGAAGGCAGTGTGGGAGTTTGTTCCAGAGGCGGGACAAAAGAGGAATGAAAGAGTGAAGGTGAGCAGAGAGCCGAGATTTTGGCAGTTTAACCATCAGAGGGTTGCTGGCAGATCTTGTGCGACCTGTAGGAATATTTGGGGGACAGAGCACAGAGAGAGCTGGGGGAGCAAGGCCGGAGAGGAGTCGGTAGAAGACAGAAAGACCACCTACCTGCCTGCGGTGAGTGAGTGAAAGGCCCTCAGAGATAGCTTCATCGCAGGAGATTCCAATGATTTTGAAAGCTTTGGATTCAACGGCGTGAAGCCGAGCCAGGTGTGAGGCAGGAGCACCAGCCCATAGGGGAGAACAGTATTCCATTGAGCTGCGGATGAAAGCCTTGTATGTGGTGAGGAGCTCAGGTGTGCCGAGGAAGGACTTCGCACGACGGAGGATGCCCAGTCGGCGACTGGCTTTGGAGGCCAGCTTGGAAATGTGGTTTTCCGAAGAAAGATCATGGCAGATAGTGAGACCCAAAAGCTTTAGCGACAGAACTTCTTGGAGAGGATTGTTGAGAAAGTAGATGGGAGGGTTGTCCAGTCGATCTTTTCGGAGAGACATAGTAAGAGAGTGAGATTTGTCAGGATTGAAAGACATGTTCCACTTGTTTGACCAGTCTGTGATTTTGTCCAGGTCTTCAGAGAGTGAGGAGGCTGCAGACTGCCGATCTGAGGGAAGAGGAATGGAGCGGCAGGGAGTGGAGTCATCAGCAAAGAGATAGAGAGGATTTTCCAGAGAGTCGGAGAGATCATTGATAAAGACCAGAAAAAGCACAGGGCCCAGCACACTTCCTTGGGGAACTCCAGCCTGAACAGGAAGGGGAGATGAGAGAAATCCATTCAGGGCCACACGTTGACTACGACCAGAGAGGAAGTCCGCAAGCCATGCATGGAGATTTCCATGGATACCATAGGAGGAGAGTTTGGTGAGCAGAGCCGGGTGCCAGACCGTATCAAAGGCCCGTGATATGTCAAGGGAGACAGCTCTGATTTCCTGTTTGGCATTGAGGACCTCCATCCATTGTTGAGACAGCAGAAGCAGCATGTCCAGAGTAGAGTGACCTGGTCTGAAACCAAATTGATGATCAGAGATCAAGCCATTGGAGAAGAGGAAAGATTTCATATCCGAAGCAATGATGGATTCCATGACTTTGCTGATAATTGGGAGCAGGCTGATTGGTCTGTAGTTGCAAGGATCTGTTTTTGCACCTTTTTTGTGTAAAGCGGTAATGTTAGCTGATTTCCAGGATGCTGGCAGATGACCTTGAGCAAAAGATAGGGTGAAAAGAACAGAGAGAGGGTGAGATAGAGCGGCAGAGCAGGATTTTAGGACCCGTGGGCTGATGCCGTCTGGTCCAGTTGCAGAATCAGAGTCGAGGTTTGACAAAAACTTCTCCACCTTGTCAGGAGAGAAGGACACAGAGTCCAGGAGCAGTTGGGTTCGACTGGGAAAGGTGGGAACAGAGAGAGATGGGTTTGGGACTAAGGATTTTGAGGCGAACACAGAGTTGAGGCATTCGGCTTTGTCACGTGCGATGTCAACTGTGTGGCCATTTGAGGTAAAGGAGGGGATGGAGGGGGAACAAACACCAGAAACGGATTTGACCAGACGCCACCAGGATTTGGAGGAAGGAGACAGGTTTGAGAGTTCATTCTTGAGTGAGGTGAGATAATGCTTCCTGGCACTCCTGAGGGTAGACACACACTTGTTCCGAGCTTGGTGGAAGGAACTGAGATTGCCTTCAGTTGGATTAGCCTTCCAAGAGGCAAAGGCAAGTTGTTTCAGGGCAACTGCCTCACCACAAGATTCAGTGTACCATGGACGGGAGGAAGGGTAAGACAACTGAAGGCGAGATGGGATAAATCTGTGCATGAGAGAGATCAGTTTGCTTTGGAAGAATTCCCAGGAAGAATTGATGTCAGAGGCAGTGGAGATGGGAGACCAATCCAGACGATTGATGGCTGCTTGAAGACCGTCCCAGTCGGCCTGAGTGAAATGCCAGACTCGTCGACGCTGAGGAGGCTCTCTGAGAATGGCCAGAGAGATGTCCACTTTGACAAGCACATGATCAGAAGAACCGATTGGAGCAGAAGAAGAGCAGCAGACATTAGCAGGGAAGTTTGTCATAATCAAGTCTAGAAGAGAAGATACTCCATTGGCTGAGATCCGGGTCGGGAAATTGACAGATTGTGTCAATCCCAGTGAGTCACAGAAGTCCTTTGCTGAGGTGCCATGACTGGTGAGAGAGGAACCCACACCCAACCAGGTGGCATGATGACAGTTGAAGTCACCACATATGAGGAAGAGAGAGTTGGGATGAGTGGATAGAAGTTGGTCCATGTTGTCAGACAGTGAAATGTAGATGGAGTCATCACTGTTTGGGGGATGGTACAGAACACATCTGAACAAAAGGTGGGAGCGGAGAGGAAGCCGTAACCAGAGGTACTCCTGCGGGTGAGGAGGAAAGAGGGCAGTGCAAGGAGAGTGAGGAAGAGAGTTTTTGACAAAGATAGCCACCCCACCACCAGGCCGAGGCTCAGGTCTATCATACCGGAGGAGGGAGTAACCAGGAAGAGATATTAAGGAATCAGAGACATCTTGAAGGAGGAAAGTCTCTGTTAAGCAGATCAAGTCTGGATTGTCAGAAGCAACCTGTATGGAGAGATCAGTCAGGTTTGAGCGAAGGCCCTGGATGTTTGAGGTCCATACCGTTAATGAAGAGAGAGGGGGAGCATCGGGTACAGGACAGGGGAGGGGAGGAGTAGGGTAAGATGAAGGATGAGAGGGGGAGGTAGGGAGAGCAGTTGATAGTGTGTCAGATGTTGCAGAAGAGTTCCAAGAAAGGGAAGGATGAGGAGGATGAAAGGTTTGATGGTGAAGGGATGAGGCACAGTGAGGGGTTGTTTGAGGGGGGGCAGAGGAAAGTAGAAGGTTTGGGGGGGGTGGAGGTATGAGATAGAAGGGAGACGAAGTGGGGAGGAGGCAGCTTGGAGGAGGAGGGGGGAGGAGGGAGAATTGGAGAGGAATGGTATAGGGGGAGAATTGAATGGGAGGGATTGGGGGGGAGTTTTGAAGGGGAGGAGTGAGGGGGGAGTTTAGGAGGGGAGGGGCAAGGGGGGAGTTTTGGAGGGAAGGGGCAAGGGGGAAGTTTAGAAGTGGAGCGGCAAGGGGGGAGCTTAGGAGTGTAGGGGCAAGGGGGGGGATTTGGAGGGGAGGGGCAAGGAGGGAGTTTAGGAGGGGAAGGGCAGGAGGGGAAGGGCAAGAGGGGAGATCAGGAGTGGAGGGGCAAGAGGAGGGATTAGGAGGGGAGGGGCAAGGGGGGAGTTTAGGAGGGGAAGGGCAAGGGGGGAGTTCAGGAGTGGAGGGGCAAGGGGGGAGTTTAAGAGTGGAGGGGCAAGGGGGGAGTTTAGGAGTGTAGGTGCAAGGGGGGGGATTTGGATGGGAGGGGCAAGAGGGGAGTTTAGAAAGTGGATGATTAATGAAAGACGAACATTGATAACAAATTGGGTTTGTTGTGATTTTCAAGTTAGCAATCCGATTCAGAACGATGGAGGAGGGATGGAATGAACGTGAATTTAGACCATGTAGTGAGGGAGACGTATAAGATATTGAATTTCTTTTTTTTGAAGTGGAATGAGTTGGAGAGGAAATTGAGAAAAGCCTTTTAAATAGGAAGAAAAACAGCGTGTTGTAATATACCACTGAATAAAACACAGAAGGGGAAAGGTTAAACATATTTAAATAATATTTAAACAGAAACGTGAACAATCTTATATGCACAAAAATACCAACGGGGGGAGAGCCGAGAGGGACCACCACGAGTCACGTGAACAGGGCAAACGGTGGATGGCAAGGAGATAATGGGGGAGGGGCGAACAGCACACCTGGACAGAAAATACAGGATGAGACAACAGTACACGTGGAGAAAAGAAAATAAATGTTTTTGTTTTTTTGTTTTTTTGGGGGGGGGGGGGGATTTAGAACGTTAGACAGAGTATTATGTTCGGGGTAGAAGGGAAAAAACCAAGAGCCAAGCAAAACACGCTTAAGTTAACAAAACACCGACGGGGGTACAACTACAAGGCCACACACGAGGAGCAGAACACGATTAATTAATTACGAGTTACAGGAAATTCAACCCAAAACTAACTATAATCAAACAATATCGCATGGACGATAAAATAACGAGTTGAAATTTGACAATTTATCTGGGGAAATGGGGGAGAAACACGTGGTCGAAGAACGAACGAACGAATAAGAATGAATAAACGAATGAGCACAGAGAAGGTAATGTCTTTTTTCTTTGTTTTTTTGAGTTGAGATTTACATAAGGAAGTAGGCTTTGGGGTGGAAAGACTGGGAAAACAGAGAACGAAAGTTATTGGATCACAAACGACAGGTGCTGAGAGAAAAACAAAGCCTCAAGGTTGTACAGTGTACACTGTACAAGGCCTCAAGACGACACGAATTAACACGATTTTCAATACAGGTATGAAAGATTTGCACCGAAAATCTTTGTCGGGACAATATACGTACATACACCATAAAATAAATACAGTTTTAACGAAAATACAAAATGGGAACAATTACTTAACTTCGATTTCGATGGAGAGCGTGTGGAGCTGCGAAAAAACGAACCCTCGCCAGCAAGACCGGAAACGGAAGTCAAAAGGACTACAAAGTGTAAATGTTTCATGATATTTGTTATATTATATCACCTTTATCTATCAATATTGTTGAAATGAAGATCAAGTAGCTGTATGTTGAAATATGTTGAAAAAGTCAAAACTTTACATGGGGTGTACTTACTTTTTCACACGACTGTATATGAAAGGGTGAAGCACGCTCATATACAATATACATACATATATATATATACATAGATACATAGATACATGCATACATATTACATATATACATACATACATATATATTCTGATGTACCATACTACAGACTTGGCATTTAATATGGAATTTTTTTTTGTGGAGGTGAACTTACTTTTCAAGATGTCTTAGAACCAAAAGTTCATTGGAATTATGTTGAAATTATTCTAGATTTTGTTAATGTGACCTTTAAAAGAAACAAAAACCACATTTGACATTTCGAAACAAATAAATTGATCCTTGAAAGTGATGAAAACTGATATCGAACTCAATTCATGGACAGTACTGTGTTAAACTTCTGTACGTTTTCCAGAAGTATCTCTTTATTTTGCACATTAGCCAAAATTTTTTTTAACAAAAACAAAAGTTAAATTACGACTGGGATTACGGCCAGCAAAATTACAGTTCTGTACTTCGTGTAACCCCCATGAGTATTCAGGAGAGCACGTACACGTTGAGGCATGCTGTTCACGAGATTTGCCAAGGTTTGGACAGGAATCGCTTGCCATGCAGTGACAATAGCCTGCTGCAATTCACGCGCAGAGATCGGCTGCTGTTCCAAGTGGTCGATTTGACACGTTAATTCTGCCCACAAGTTCTCTATCGGATTCATATCCGGGGACATGGCAGGCCACTCCATATGTTCTACACCACGGTCAGCAAGAAAGTGTTGGATCATGCGAGCACGATGAGGCCGTGCATTGTCATCTTGGAAGCCAAAGTTTCCTCGAAAGGCTGCACGAGCAAATGGAAACAATGTTTCTTCCAGAAAGGCCCTGTACTTGAACTGGTTCAGGTTTCCATTCAGAACAACCAGGTCAGTTTTTCCCCCTGCATGAAAAGCAGCCCAAACGGTCACCCCACCACATCCAGCTCGGACTCTTGGCACTATACAATCTTTGTTGTAGGCTTCATGCACTTGTCTGCGCACTCGGACGCGGCCATCTTGACGATAGACCAGAAATCTAGACTCGTCACTGAAGATCACGTGATTCCAGTGTCCTGGCTGCCATTGATGGTGCTCTCTGGCCCACTGCAATCGGCACTGGCGGTGTTGTCTGGTCAGGCGTGGCTTTCTCAGGGGACGCCTGGCATGATAGCCTGCTTGAACCAGTCGTTGGTTGACATGCCTTCTGGATACAGGCACATTTGTCAGTTGCTGCCACTCAGCCCTGAGCTGATTAGCTGACTTGGTACGGCCATTGTAGACTAACCGGTGCAGCTGGCGATCATCCCTCCTTGTGGTTCTGCGGGGACGTCCTGGCCTCGGTATTGGAGTAGGGACACCCCTCTGAGCATTTCGTTTCAGGATCTTTGACACCTGACCTTGAGTGATGCCATACTGCCGAGCAATAGCACGCTGTTTCATGCCGTAATTTCGTAAAGCCACCACTCCATGACAAACAGCATTGTCGAGTTGACGGACCATCTCCAGAGGAAGCGGCAATAACTTTTGGAGACGTGCAGCAGTTGTGTTCCACTAATACAGAACGCAACAACCCTTGTATACCCGACTGTGAAGCCAATCATCAAATGCACCTGCCCGTACATTTTGCCACGCCACCTGTGATATAATCCTGTTGTTGACTTCTTGCTGCGACAGACAATCAGTGACATGGTTCTTTTAACAAATAAATCACCAAAGTGTAAAAGAAACTCACCAGATTGATATACTGAGTTAAGAAAGTAAACCCAAGTCAAGAAAAAAAAAATTATTCCATATTAAATGCCAAGTCTGCATATTAGAGCGCCGGTGCTGCCGAAGCAGTTTCTTGGCAATGGTTATACTGGATGGTTTGCCATCGCCTTCCCAGCAGTAGTTAGGGTATCAATTAGGAATTTATCCATGGTGCATATCGTATCAATAGCTCGCCTACTCTTCGTGAAGGACACCGTGGGAACTTTAACGTATACCAACAAATGCCGGCAGACAGGATGCACAGTTTAATGTCAAGCCGAGGGACCCACACACGTTGATGAATCACCATACCTGTGAAACATTGGGATACGTTTATAGCTGTGCCAACATTCAAACCCAGGCCAGATGGCTTCGAGGTGAGTGTGCGTACCTCTAGGCCATCCTGATAGCACACACACACACACACACACACACACACACACACACACACACACACACACACACACACACACACACACACACACACACACACACAGAACCCCCTAACTTGACAAGGCAGCAGGGCCATCACAGTGCTTGCTGCATGACCTGCCAGCAACAAGTGTCGCCTGCCACGCAAGGTGTTTGCTAAACTGTTTGACTGGTGATTCGCAGAGATAGGTTTTGTATCCTAAAGTGTGCCATCCCTCGGAAGGATGTTGTCGGGTTTCCCATCTGCTACCATTAATTAGTGGACATTACAGATCCCACGGTGTCCTTTGCGAAGAGAAGGTGAGTTATCGCCGGCATCCTGAACAAATTACAAATTCCTGCCGTGATTATATTGCCAATCTGCACTTGAAAAGTGTAGTGAGTTTGGCAAACACCCATAATGTGTGTTGAGGGAGGCCTACATCTTAGAATACGGACTGAAAATTAGGGCTATGTGAAAGAATGAATGAATGAATACATACATGTATGTAATATATATATATATATATATACATACATACATAGATGTTGTATAAACATACATATAGGTATGTGTGTGCATATACATAATACATCGTAAATTCTCCTCAACTTTCCTATTTGCAAAAACAGCGTTGCACTGACTACTTCAGCAAATTTTCACAATGACTCCCTAAGTATCTTTGCTGATCATTTGTGTTACCAAATTCACCATACAAAATCCCTCCATGACGATGCTGTTTCCAGAGCACCAATTCTTGCTAAAGCAGTTTCGATGGCCATGAGAACCAACCTTGGACATGTCCCCACTCTGTTGTGGAGTACTACTACAGTTTAAGACAGGAAGATGTAATTTCACCAAAACACAATGGCCTCCTATTTTGAAAAGCCATGCGCCTTCACTGTCCATCAGCGAATACTAGCAGACTGGGCATCCTTCTGAAGGAAGGCATGCTTGTACAATGACGATCTATAATAAGGCCAGGGATCAATACCAAACAACACAGCTCAAAGATGAAATTTCTATCTCCATGCTACACTGTCAGCCCATTAATAAAATTATTCTAATAACTATTTCATTTCCAAATGGCAACCCTCTGAGCACTATCCACATGACACTGTGATCCCAGGTTCAAATCCCATACACAGTATTATATTGAATTGCTCAATGTCTACAAATGTTCTTCTAATATAAAAGTAAGTTTATGTCCCCTTTGATCTTTGCCCTGTGTATTATGAGGACTAGCAATGGTACCCGGGGCGGGCTTCAATTGGGAGGCCCAAATGAAAAGGCAAAATATCAGAAATTGAAGGCTTTTTTTAATTTTAAACGATTTATATAAACATCCGTTAAATCATATCACACGCAAATCATCAAAATCTAAACAGTATCTGTAGAATTTCAATAAAAGCCACATCACTGTTCATATCAATAAATATTATTCCATCGTGTTTCAAATTTGGGCAATGGTCTCTCCAATATTCGATGTGTTCACGGTTTGAATTACGTAACGTAAAGTAACGTTTGTGACTATGTTTTCATTGTGAAGATGTTGTGACGATGTTTGTGTTCATGGTAGTGTTTGATGTGACGGTTTAAACGTCATTTCGTAATGTTTTTCGTTTTTATTTTCGTAATCGTTTAATGAACCTGGTGTTGGTGTTGGGCTAGCGGCTAGGGTGCCAGCTTAGGATCCTCGGATCCTGGGTTCGAATCCCGGTCGATCGCTGAATTAACGCCAGGGGGGTTGACTCAGCCTGTCATCCTTCCGAGGTCGGCTAATTGAGTACCAGTTCACTGGTAATTCCCTGTTTGTCGTAAAAGGCGACAAAAAGGGTTGGCGGCAGGAAGGGCATCCGGCCGTAAAACATTGCTTCAAAAAGGGGACCAACAAAAACAACAACAACCACGGTGCCCGAAAAGGCCAACCCCCGCTTTGCAGAGAAAAATGGCCTCTAAAGGTGGTTTTATTATTATTATTTTTTTTTTAATCGTTTAATGAACGTTTAATGTTTAATGAACGTTTAATGAGCGTAAGAATGAGCGAAAGGATCATTGAATGAATGAATGAATGTAATTAATAAATCGATGCAAAGCGAAAGACGCCTCAGAGCTGTCACATTCACAATTGCTATGTCGTATGTACTCCCCATACATGTTTCCTTCAATGTAAAAACTACCAGGTCAACAGTGAAAAGGATTTTGAGCCGATAGGTGTTACGGCCTTGGCAAGATCAATGGAGACAGTGATTTGTTAGCTTATACACCGCCCAAATAGCTATGTGGCCCAAATAAGCTATTCTCTCATGTAGAGATTAAACTCACGTCGTTTGAACTTTGGCCGAGGTCATTATTTACTTTTAATGATGTTTATATACGAATCAAAAAGAAGATAAATGATTTTGGGTCGTCCTTTCCACATATCTCGTGGGGATTGTGAGTTGGAGAGATGACCGTGATGACGGGGAGGGGGTTGGCAATCTCTCAAGCAGGGATTCAACCAATGTCCTTCTAAAAGGTCTTTGTCCGAGGTCACCGAGTCCGATCGGTGCAGCCGTTCGGTGCAGCCGTGCAGTGCAGCCATTTGTGCGGCACCCAGGAAAATAACGTTATGCGGGAGTCAAAACCTGAAAATGCTGGAGGCCAAAGCTGAAATTGGAAAAACAATATACCCTATTTAAACTCCAGGAGATCCAGGATTACCCACCCAAAATATCGTTGTGATCGGTTCAGCCGTTTTTGCGGTACCTTTGAACGGACGGACAGACAGATGGACGGACATTGGTGAATTATAGTAAGATGAAAATTTAAATGATCTGCAAATGCAAAGAAGGCCAAAACGTCCAAGTAAACAAAGTTACACAGACCAATAATGCCTTAAATTTAAGAGTACGATAGTAGTAGTGTTCTGCTTTATGTGCTTAATGAATTGGGAAATACAGAGAGGTACAGTAGATATAGTAAGGTCACAAGGTGAGGCTGGTACACAAGTGAGGCTGGTATACAGTGTGGAAGTGGAAATGATCTCAATTGCAATAAAAGTATAGGTTATTCGGTTCCTCAGAACGCACTTCCATTGAACAACTTCTGTGGCCAATGTGCCTAATTTGCACACTGCAGTTGAACCACACCATGAGCTAGGCCATCCAGGTGGGTTCGAGATTTTCCATTGTTATTTCAAGACGTATCACATTTTCAAAGTCCAAAAAACATTTCAGGGTTATTAAAAGTTTTGTTTGAGTGTTCAGGAATATGTTTGGTTTTGCTGCTAAAGCAACTCAAAACAACGAACAAACTTCAAATTATTTGCCTAATGCCAAAGATTTAGCATAAACGACAATACATTGGAGGCAATTTAGCATTTTAACATTTAAAATGCTTGACAGCCTTAACAGGTTTTGAAAAGTACCCATCACACAAAGTGAGGGTTGAACTTGTATTTCAACAACAACAACAACGGACATCAAATAGAAAGAGGCAAATTTATATAATTGATTAAACATGATGCTCCTCTGAAGACACTCTCCCAAGATTCGTTAGATGTCGTTCCTTTAAATAAAATTATCCATTATATTAATCCTCCGCTAACGTTCTGAAAGGACATTTGTTTTATCAAACAGTTTTTTTTTTGATCCAGCCAAATACTTTATAATTTGGCACACATGTGCAACTTGCTGCCAAGAAGTAAAGTACAAATGCCTTGCAATTACACAAATAAATGACATTATCGAATGCCAGGAAGAAGGTAACCAATCATATTATTTTAATTAGAGGGTACGGATGAGACTGGCTTTTAAAAGGTAGCATTATAGTGTCTCGCCCACATTAGCATTGTGGATATTTAAAGAACTACCCTTTTTTTGAAGGTCATTGGTGAATGAGATTTTAACGAAATTCTGATGGTAATATGACAATTCTCCTTTGACTGGTTAATTTCCAAAAGCATATGCTCCAAAACCTAATTGCTGCTTGCAGCAGTTTGAAAGTGCAACCTCTGGGGAAGCACTTGAGCATCCTTATCAGTAGACCGCTATCACGCACAATTCTGGGATATAAAAGCCAGCAACGGTTGCTGCTTATCGTTTGAGCTTTAATTCTGAAACTTCTGAAATATGAATGCAACTGTTGCAGATAAAACACCAAATGAGCCACAAAAACGAATAGAGACAGACTTCCAACACTTAATCCTCCCCTTCCTTCAACATTTGTGGCCTTTTACACCCAACAAAGATAGTCCAAGACTAAATTGCACACATACGTCTTTAAAGTGCCAGAAGTCATCAGCTCCGTTACGAGCACGATGCTTTGTTTTCCCTTGAGAGTCGTCTCCCATGAATCGTAGAAACGAACAATGTTAGGGTGCTGCAGAACTTTCAACATCTCGGCCTCCTCCTTGAAACGCTGCCTCTCTCCACGGCTCAACTTGCGGTCCTTCAAAAAGAGAAAACATGAAGGGACAATGAGAGGTAAGAGGAGAAAGTCCTACAAGGCAACACAAAGCTGTAATGGTATGAGGATATTCTTCTTGTGAATGCATAATGGACCAGGATACAATTACAAGATCAGCTCGTAAGTTGCATTTCATTGCTGATCATGCAGTTG
The DNA here is from genome assembly GCF_964187855.1 of Myxine glutinosa. NCBI lineage: Eukaryota > Metazoa > Chordata > Myxini > Myxiniformes > Myxinidae > Myxine > Myxine glutinosa. The sequence continues at coordinate 31,790,073 of NC_136272.1, forward strand.
CACTGCTGATGCAAGTCAGATCCTGAAAATTAGAGAAGGAATTTAGAATTTGGCCATAGTGCCGGTCACAATCGTCTAATCCTTGTGAAAGACACCACGTGATTTTAACGTCAACCAGCAACCACTGTTGGCAGATGGACCACCAGCTTAACATCTCTCCAAAGGATGGCACACTCACCGAGACAACACCCTGCCTACGAAGAGCCATGATGGCAGTTTATCAGATCAAGAATCAAAGCCAGATGAAAGAGCTCAAATGTGAGTGCACTAACCCTGAGCTATCATGTCAGCCCATGAGAGTGATGGTGCAGTTAAGATGGAATGAAGGAAGGAGAGGTAGGGGAACAGGGCAGCATGCATAAAACAAGAAATTATTCTCAAACAACCAAAGCATAAAAAATTCCCAAATATATATTTCAAAGTGAACTTTCAAGTACAGTGTGCATTTTCAGCTTCTTAGAATTGCAGAAAATAAGAATCAACCAACAACAACAACAAAAAACTCACGCACGTGCGTCTGATACAGCGACAAAGCTAGAGGTCATGGCAGCGTTGGTAAACATTCCAATGCTTTTGACAAAACCTGGCAGTTGGTACCTGCCGTACTTGCCAATCTTTCTGCTAACTGCATCAAGAGCCCCTTAACAATTTTGGCTCAACTTCTCCCAGGTAAAAGCATTGTATTACATTACATGTAATACTACATGTTCGCTTAGCTTGGCGCTGATAACAGACAGTTCGTTTCTGAAGACAAAATGTACTACTTTGATACATTACCAACCTAAAACATAATTCTAAAACAAAGCTGTCCAAAATTGCCATTGGTAGGTCTTTGCAAATCCAAGTGACCATTACAGACTGACCCTCTTGGGTAGTGGCCCGTGGTTCAAAATCCGAAAGGCCGCAAACAGGTACCACTTGAAATCCCAGTGGATTGTTCCGAGCTTTCATCCGAGCTTTATATGTGACAATCCACTGGGATTTCAAGTGGTTCATGACCTTTGTATAATGGGGTGTCTTTTTGCTCCATCAACCATTCACAAGTGTCAAAACAAAAGGATTACATGATTACACTTGCACGTAGGTGTTAGGTAATCCTTCGACTTTAAAAATGATACACACCACTGCACAACCTTCATAGCAATCATTTTAAAACATTAGCATTGCCTTGTACTTCATGATGGGAAGAAATATCGTTTAGTATAACCATACCAACTGATAGATCAATAAATATCGTACATTTCCTTTAATTATGCAATGACCCTTATCATCATTTACCTTCAAAATTGCACTTTTATGTCTATCCTCCCTACATGAAATGGAGGCATTGTTTTTCCAATTTCTCCTTTTTTTCATTATTATTTCTTGCCTTCCAACATTTACATTCTTCCATCATTCCTTCATACCTTATGGTCAATCCAATTAAAATTTGGTATAGAAAATAAAAAGAGAGACAAAAGAACTGTCTTGGTTGCTACCCTGTGCACAGGAAGCAAAAATAGGTTTTAAAGCAATTGGTTCACTTCTGTCTGTCCTTCTGTACGTCCAACCACGAACGTCAGTTTATGATCAGAGAACAACTTAATTTCAATTAAATGTTATATTTTGAACACGAATCAGAATATGAATAGGAAGACATGTTTGCTGTTTTGCCATACTTTGGCTCTGAATCTGACCTGATCACACATGGGTCGAGAGGAGTGAGATAATTTGTTTTTACTCGATCTGCCTGTCTGGCAGTCAAACCAAATTGAAAATCATTCCAAACAATAAACTTACTGTTTTTAATGACGTTATAAAGGACACAAAACAGGCATGAAGAACTCATGCAACGTGTTAAGTAAGGTGGTGTATAAGCCCAACAGCGATAAACATCTGCAATTTTTTTCTATGACCTTCAAAATCTCGATTTAATTTAAATTGAATTATATACTTGAACACAATAGAACACAAATCGCCTTTTTGACACTTTTAACCCCTTTCATTTAGCAGTACTTGGACATGTTAAGTAAGGTGGTGTACATGAGACACTGCATCAATGGCGATAAACTTCCGGATTTAAAAAAAGATGATCATTAAAATCATTATTTTGTTTCATATTAATGCTGTACTTAAACACTGCATGGGGCAAGGTGTTCTATGAACTCTCTAATTGTACAAGTATTTACTTTAGCAAGCATTGATGCAATCCAGGATTACCCTCAGGTTTGAGGGAACACTGCAGAAGAAGAATAAATAAAAACAGAAGGATCAACAGGTGGTGAAGTTTGAACACCTCTGAGCTTGATCTGCCATTGCAATGAATCTCCAAACCCTTTTACTTGCATTTTCAGATTTATCACAATCCCATTTTTCTACAGTATTCGTAGTTCAAATAGGATGCAAACAGCCTGTACTACACAAAGAACACAGTACCATTAGGATATGGTATACTTTTCAATGCCCGGTTGCCCAGTTTGGTTGGATGGCTAGCTCTAGGAATATTCTGGGTAGTCCCAGATTCTTTCCATTTCCTAATGATGGAGCTCTTGGGAACTTTCAACACTATAAATTGTGTTGTACCCTTCCCCAGATCTATGCCTCTTCACAATTATATCTTGGAGTTCTATGGACAGTTCCTTGGACTACACGGTAGAGTTTCTGCTCTGACATGCACAGTGAACCATGGGACGTTATATAGAAAGGTGGGTTTTCTTTTGGGGGGGGGGGGGGGGGGGGTTGTATACCAAGTCGAGGCATGTATAAGAGCTAACACGTAGAAACATCTAATAAAGGGAGCGGGAGACACGGAAGCACAACAGCATGAGAAGCAGGGACATCAGGAGATCTGTGGAAGAGAGAGCCAAGGATAAACAAGATGGATTCTATAGGGACTTTCAGGAAAGAAAACGGGGAATTTGTCGGAGGTGGTTTGGGGTGGATTAACAGGGGTGGAAAATTGCATCATGGTGGTTGCATCATTTCTGTGGGAACGTCTGTCGCTGATGCAATGCCTCTTTATAACCAGTTATCTGGTACTCATTTTGCCGACGTTGGAAGGATGACAGGCTGAGTCAACCCCACCTGGCGTTAATTCAACGGGATTTGAACTCAGGACCTTCGGATCCCAATCCCGCTGCCCCAAGCATTAGGCCAACACCAGGTGATGAGATGGTGGTTAACAGCTGTTTTGAAGACCTGGAGGGAAAAGTGGGATTGAAGAGAGTGTGGGAGCTTGTTCCAGAGGTGGGAAAAAAGAGGAATGAAAGAGTGAAGGTGAGCAGTGAGTCTTGATTTTGGAAGTTTTTGGAAGTGTTTATTTCTAAATCATGTCCAATCAATTGATTTTGTCACAGGTGGACTCCAATCAATTGTAGAGACACCTCAAGGATGATCAAAGGAAATTGATGCACCTGAGCTCAATTTGGAGTGTCATAGCAAAGGGGTTGAATACTTATTGACTCAAGACGTTCCAGCTTTTCAGTTTTAATTGATTTTTAGAAATTAAAAAAAAAAATTCCACTTTGACATTATGGGGTGTTATGTGTTGATCAGTGACCAAAAAAAACTCATTTTAATCCATTTTTAATTTAGGCTGTAACACAATATGTGAAAAACGTCAAGGGATGTAAATACTGTCTGAACGCATCGTACATAAATTTCAAACGGATGGTCATCTTTCATTCGCTGCTGAACCCCAGACACATGTCCTGACATAACTGCAGCACCATCGTAAGAAAGGGCAACAATCGCAACATTCTGCAATCCATTTGTCCCCAAAGGATTCTTTATTATTACCTTCTGCATTTTGGGAAAGATAAGCAATTGATGAAGAATGGGATATTTTCTTTGATATTGAGGTTTTCTGCAGTTCTGATACACATTGAAAACTGCTCTGTCTTCAACGAACTTGCCTCATCTGCTATTATAGCAAAAAAAACACCAGTCATATTCACTGTCTGTACAGTTTCTTTGCAAACCAAATCTGCACAGATCTGTAGAACTTCGTTTTGAAATTCAGGGCTTGTGCAATTAAAATAACTAGAATGTATTTTCTTGAAACTTTTGTCACACTTTGAAAAGAAATCACAAAATCCAAGGAATTTCCTTTTCAATTCAGATTCCTTTCATTCATCGTGCCCACATATCGGTCAGACAATCTTTGAAAGTAACTTGACAATGTCACAAGCCATTTCAAGGTAATCCCTGTTTCTCTCAACGGTGCTTTCATGACTTTCTGAAAGCTTCACTGCTACTGATCCCATTTCTTCGCTATGTTTAAAGCATTTCCACTTTTTTTTTTTTGTATATTGAATCGAGGCTCATGGAAGACTTTTCCATACATTTCAAATGAACCTGGGAAATGACACTTTTAGCCAATTTTTCAGAGATTTTCTTGCAATCAAGCAACTTTCTTGATACATGAATCCTCGGCTTAGCTTGTTTCTGAGCGGAAGTGATGCCAGGGAAAGCAAAACACAGCATCTAGTTGAACAGAATAGTCAATCTAAGGGGAATTTGTTGTAGTACAAAACTGAAAAAGAAAGACTGTTTTCCCAAATATTCACAGATGTGGTCGTTTAGGCCCAGTGCCTTTAGTTCTCCGAGATCTGCAGGAAAATTTACGCTTCTCACGTCATCTTCAGTTGTACGTATGCTGAGAGAACCCGGACTCATTGCATCCAAAGATTTGAGATCGTTTTGTTGTACTCGCGATGATAGGGCGTTGAGAGAGGCAACGGTGACTAGGCACGACCTGAGGTAGTTGCAAAATCCTGCTGCAGATCATCCACCGGTGGTTCAACAGTCGCTTTCACAAAAAACTTCTGAATGTCCATTTTAGCTTTTCATTAGAGAGGTCAATCAAATCATTCTACTCCAAGATAAACCTTTAATAGCTTAAGATTTATATTAACGTACAGTCCCATTCATTCTCACGTCATGTACTGTAGCTAACTGTTAATCTAATTTGAAAAAGGATAGAGCCAATCACAACACTCGAGGCGAATACTGTGATATCTGCTGTGACTGTGGGCTGGAAATCAGCACAGTTGGCTTCCGTTGCGTTGCCACTCATGTTAGGATTCATGGGTGTGTACAAGTTGTTTTTTAAATCTTAATTGTAAACTACTGGAAAAAATAAATAAAGCAATCCGGCTTGTGGGTGAGGGGAGGCATTGCCACTCATCCCCTACCCCCCAAATCCACCTATTAGCATCCACTCTGAGTCTGGGAGCTCGGCGGTTCAAACACCGGCCGAGTCATAGCGAAGACTTTAAAAAATGGCACGTGCTGCTTCCTTGCTCAACGCCCAGCATTTAAAAAGGATAGAGCATGGACAAACAACCATGGGTTGACAACTATTGCACAGGCTCGATGGACCTAATGGCCTCATCCTTTGCTTTAGTTCCTTGTAAGGGAACTCATACGAAATGGGAAAGCAAGCTTTTGGGCCCCTCTGGAAAATGATCTGTCCTTCCCTGAAGACAAATAAAATGGCTCCATTCACGGTTTACTGTGCACAACATTTAAAATAACACTCTCTGCCTTGTTACTTTCAAAACTCATCTGACTATACTGGTATCAAATACAAAAAATATATATTAAAATGTAATGCATCTCTCATTCCAAACTGCACTGTGGGACCCTCTTGGGGCTTCTCAATATATGGCAACAATCTCACGAGGAGCGAAATGGAGAATTATTGGAGAAAGAGAGCCCCTCTCAAACAAGTGTTTTGGCCTTTAACTTTCTGACACTCTAAGAGGGGTAAGCCACAATGGGGTCATGACTCCACAGTGTTCCTCTACATTTTGACTCAGAGGCAGGATTGAACCCCCTAAACCTCTAAAATTTGAGGAAACAGATCTATAGTCTACCAATATCAGCTTGATGCAATTAAACCAAGGCCTTTACGATTATTAGAATCTCCTGCGATGAAGCTGAGTCAATGAGCCTATCAGTTCACCATTGCAGACAGGTCCGTGGTCTCTCTGTCTTCTACCACCTCTGTTATGGTCTTGCTCCCTCTGCTCATTCCGTGCTTTGTCTCTCCTCTCTCCCCCCCCCTCCCCAACCCTTAGGTCTCTGCAGGGCTCATACAGCCCACCATCAACCCTTTCTGGTGAAACTACCTAAATCCAGGATTACTGCTCACCTCTACTCATTTGTTTCTCTTTTTTCCCACCTGGGGAATTAACTTCCAGATACTCTTCAATCCCATTATTGCCTCCAGGTCTTCAAGACAGATATTCGCCACCATCTCAGATCGTCCCCCATTCCAAAACCATGATCTTATCTATACTCGTTTACCCCACACAGATCCCTCCTCCTGCCAAATATCCAGTTTTCCCTCCTTGGAGTTTCCTTCCGTACCCATATTGTCCACCCCATGCATCTACTCCTGCCCCATCCATTCCTCCTCCACCCATTGTTTGTTCAAGTCTCCCTCCATATAGGCCTTCAATTCTGCTGTTGGTGTTTCCCCCCCTCTCTTCACTGCTCCTTTTGAGTGCGTCTCTGCTGTTCCTTTAACATCCTGTTTTTGTCTGTACATCTTTATCCTTTCAGTGTACTAGCCCTTCCATGAGCCCCGTTTATGGACACAAAATATTACATATTGTTACGGATTCGTGACTTCCGTTATTGTGGTTTTCACCCACTGGACATGTTTCTGATATTATGTATTATTATTAGTTTCACAAGGTTTATTATTCACGAACGGTTATCAAAAGTTAAAAAGGATAACTGTAAGTGAAACAGGAAACCGAAGGAGAAGACAATGAGGTGAAGAGGAAGAAGCAGCGCGAACCAAGTTGGAGAGGACGCGTGTCGTCAGCGCTCCGTATTGAGCCAGGTTTACCAACAGCCGCGAGGGGATTTTGAGTTCCTGGAAGGGACATCCGGCGATAAGAATATTCGCTGGAGTGGAGAAATCTGCGTAGCCAGATTTGGGGAGCTGAGATTCAGACGAATCCTTGCCTCGTCACATCGGCTCAAGCCAGAGCCGTCGGCCATTTTGAACCCCGTGCTTCAGACACCTGTGAACGTTTGCTTCGTGTCATCTTCACCCCCAACATCCTACCGTCTGTCGGGGATGAGTGGGTACGACCGCTTCGTCTCCAATTACGTTGCGGTTTGCTGAGGGAGCGGTGAAGGTGCGCCTCTGGAGGGCGCCGTTGTACAGTTTGGCGGGAAGAGCACCCTTGCCCACTGTACACGCTTCGGAGATCGACTGGAGAGCGAGATTCGGGCTTCGACCGGATTTCGTTCCATCGACCGCTGGAGCAAATCCCATTCGCCTTGGGAAAAGTCATAGATACATTGAGGAGTGTCGTTGCACTCGCTGACCACGCCGTGGGTGACCTGACTGTATATAAGAGATATATGGAGTGCACTCTTAGTGGCCATTTGCTGTACCGTATTACCTGTGTGTGATTTATAATACAAGTTTGTTCATTTACAATCATTGGTGTGGTTTCACTATTGATTTTCAACACAGGGTGATATATTTTTCTGCCGGGGTTCCTCTCGGGGTTCGGAGGTTACCGAGACCAGGAGATTGTAGAGGACTCCGTAACAATATACACACACACACACACACACACACACACACACACACACACACACACACACACACACACACACATATATATATATATACTGAAATGCAAAAGAAACTTACCACTTGTTTGAAATGTAATAAAATTGTAACAGTTCAAAATAAAACAAACCAACAATTGCTAATTGAAACATTGGCATTTTATTGATGACATGTCAAGTTTTTGACCAAGATGCACCATCTCATCAGTTTGTTCTACAGTACAGAACAGCACAGGGTGCAATGTCAGTCCCCTTTCAATAGCGTGTGTGGCCACCATTGTTTTAGATACAGGCAGTGAATCATCGGCGTATACTGCCTACCAGTCTTTGGATGGATTGCTGCTGGATTCTGTCCCACTCAGTCCTCAATGTCTGAAGCAGCTCTGCCCGTGTCCTGGCCCTGCCAACTACGCGTCTCCCAAGCTCATCCCACAGGTGCTCTATGGGATTCAGGTAAGGGGAGAGCGCAGGCCACTGCATGGTGTTGATGTTCTCGCCTTGGAGAAATGCAGTGGTAAAGCGAGCAGCATGGGGACGAACGTTGTCATGCTGAAAGGTTCTCAGTTCTGGGTGGTCTAGCAGGAATGGCAGCAGATGAGGTCGCAGGATGTTATCCACATACCGCTGGGCGTTAATATTCCCATCCACAACCACCAGTGACGTCCTGTACCGGCCTGATAGGGTGGCCCACACCATCACACTTGGGCCACCCCACCTGTTGGCTTGACGCACGCAACAATCGGCATATCG